>NW_020664561.1:5697158-5789886 GCF_002925995.2 Terrapene triunguis | reverse complement strand
GGGGGGTGCAAGGTGGAAGTTTCGCCTAGGGCGCGAAACTTCCTTGCACTGGCCCTGTGTAAAGGGATGTGTGGTTAGTGCTTATCAAGGGGCCCAATTGTTTTGATTGTCTTAACGAAATACACAAATTTTTAAATTGACTGATACATCAACCATCAGGTGTAGGTATGTGCATTTTTGTAATATTCATGGTACTGCCAATAGCACTTTCACAGTGCTAACAAAATACTGATTTCCAAACAGCTGCTATTCATGATTATATGCTTAGAGCCACCTTCTAGACTATAACGCTCATTGGCTTTGACAGTAGCTTTTTATGCTATTTTTATGATGTATGAAAGGAGGGAGACAGTGTTCGAAAAGTTGTTAGATTAGGAGAGGGAGGGAAAAGTTTTTGAGACCATCATAAGTGCAACACATTATAGGTATATAATTTCTATGGTGCTTGCATAACTTTTACATATCGTCTTCTGGGCCCTGGTGGAAAGGGACTGAAGCCTATGAAATGGGAAAGTATTTGATGGTATATCTTTTTTCCTTAGTGTTTGAGGGAATTCAGTGTAAAAACTCTTAGTGCTACATTTGAGATTTTAAAACCGCCAAATTCAGGAAGCTAAGAACTACAATTTCTACAGTAACTTTGCCCTTATCCACGCAGCAAATTACCATAGCTGCTGGAACTAGGGGTGCTGCTGCACGCTCTGGCTTGAATGGTTTCCATTATATCCAGGGTTTACAGTTTGGTTCAATGGGTCTCAGCTCCCTCCACTATATAAATTGTTCCAGCCCCCCTGCAAGTTACACTACATTTAACTAAAGGTGTGAATTTAAATTGACTTAATAAAACTGGAGCTAGCTTCTGTATGGAACTTCTTTTAAGAGTGACTTAGTTCAGTTCAGTTTAAATGAATTAGGAAAAAGCTAACCGGCTGAAGCTAACCTAAACTAGGCACCCTTAAAGTTCACTAAGGGGATTTCAATAGTTTCACTAAACTGGTTTAATTAAGCCATTTCCAGTTTGTGGGTAGACCAGGCCTTTCACTCTGCCACTTGAAGCTATGCAGTAAAGTAGAAGGTTTCATTATAGGATCACATGATACTAACTAATTGCATTAATAATAAGCACAGACTTGGGAAGGGTGTGGAAGGGAAACACATACTGCCTTCTTATCAAGGTAGCTTTACTCTAGGAACAAAAACTTGCTTCTCTAACACACTGTTCCTGCTAATACCAATGCCCATCAGGTGGTATACCTGACCTGTTGCGAGCGGCCAGGTCTCTATTGATGTACTACATAACAAGCAATAAAATGAATTCCTGTGACCACCTAGCATGTTGTTCTTTATTATAAGGGTTGCATGAAATATTTGCTATTAAATTTGGGGGGGAATATTATAACCTTCCTTTCAGCATCTCTGTCTCTCTACCTGTCTATCACCATAGTGCCTTCCATGTAAAATTGATAAGAGTAAGGAAGTCCCTGGTAGATTTCATGGATTCCCTTGGGTAAAAAAATTTGCTTAGGGCAGGGGTTTATGGTGTGGGTTAGGTTTTATTAATTTACTTTTTTTTTTTTTTTTTTTGTTTGGTTGATGTTTTGAAATAGAAGGATGTGTCAAGTCTCCCTGAGTAAATACTGTGCTGAGTGTCATTAACATAAGCTCTTTTCCTATGGTTTTCCTGACACAGTTTCCCTTTCCAGCTTTTACACACACTGTTCTGAACAGGCCACTTCTCCACCTCCAGTGATCTCTCTGCCTCTTCCTCCTTCTTTGGAACATTCCCTTCTTACCCTCGCTTGTTGTTAGCCTCAAGTTTGGATTCTTCCTGTCTGCAGGATTGCCAGCCCCACATGCTCAAAAACTGTGAATCCGATGCTCAAAATCATGAGATGGGCTTTAAAATCATGAGATTTTCTAAAACAATAAACTTCCGTGAGGTTTTGATTTGCCTTTTGCTTTTTGAAACTTTAGGGGGAAGCCGTCCACCCCCATGTGGGGTGTAGGCTCTGGGGTGGGGCCAGAAATGAGGAGTTCAGGGTGTGGGAGGGGGCTCCAGGCTAGGAGTTGGGGTGTGGGAGTGTGTGAGGGCTCCAGATGGGGGTGCAGGCTATGGGGTGGGGCCAGGGATGAGGGGTTTCAGGTGCAGGAGGAAGCTTTGGGCTGGGAGGTGGAGCTGAGGGGTTTGGATTATGGGAGGGGGCTCCAGGCTGGGGCTGAGGGGTTCGGAGTGCGGGAGGAGGTATGGGTTCTGGGCTGGGGGTGCGGGTTCCAGGGTGGGGCCAGAAATGAGGGGTTCAGGGTATGGAAGGGGGTTCTGGTGTGGGGATGAGGGATTTGGGGTGCAGGAGGGTGCTCCAGGCTGGGATCAAGGGGTTCTGAGGGCAGGAGGGGGATCAGAGCTTGGGCAGGGGTTGGGGCATGGGAGGGGATCAGGGGTGCAGACTCCGGGTAGCACTTACCTCAAGCAGCTCCCAGAATCATTGACATGTCCCTCCCCAGCTCCTATGCGTAGGCACGGCCAGGCAGCTCTGCGCGCTGATCCGTCCACAGGTCCCACCCCTGCAGCTCCCGTTGGCCACGGTTCCCAGCCAATGGGAGCTGTGGAGCCAGCACTTGGGGCGGGGCAGCGTGCGAAGCCCCCTGGCTGCCCCTACATGTAGGAGCCAGAGGGGGGCCAGCCCACAACATTTTGGCACCTGAGGTGGGGAGCTCAAATGACACCCCCATGTCCCCTCGCTTGGGCCAAAACTTTGAAAGGTCTCAATTCTGCCTTCTTCCTGTTCTACTCCTCTCATGGTACTGCTCTGCTACCTACCCCAATAAAGGAGAACTAACAACTTAAAATGCCTTGTTCAAAAATTTTAAGTAACACAACTTTCAAATGCCTGAACAGCAAATGTAACTTTTCTTGTCTGCATAGTAAACACTGGCATTTTTACCTGTTTGAATAATCAAAGTGGTGCTTTCTGTGCCTTCTTGGTTGCAAAGATTTGAACTGCTTCCTGAAGGTCCACAGTCTGGGCCAGCTCATGCTCTACTGAGATGGTTGCAAGGCCGACCAGCCTTTCCTGTGTCATTGTGGAGCGTAGATGTGTTTTTATTAACTTCAGCTTGGAGAAGCTGTGTTCTCCACTGGCAACTGTTACAGGAAGTGTTAGAAGTATGCGTAGAGCAACAAAAGCATTTGGAAAGAGAGTGGTCATCCTATTTGTGCACATATATTCCAGAACAGCCTTTGGAGTTGATCCTGCTGAAATGTATCTTGAAAGGGCTTTCAGTTCATCACCTAAATCACTCGCATCAATATTGCGCATGTCATCATGTGTCAACACTGTCTCTAGTGCCCTGCCTTGCTGGTGCAGGTCTTCTTCAGGTATAGTGAGGAGTTTTGGAATATCATACAACATCCCAAATATACTGCTGTGTTCCTTGAGCTTCATGAAACCTTATTCAACTGACTGTATTGCACAATCTAGCACCTGGTTAAAGAATTCAACTTTGAATTGTTGTTTGGGGTCCCTTATGGGATTATCCCATGCCTCGTAATCAAAATGTCTTCTTCTTCGGTGACTCTTGTATTCTTGAATGGGTGGGAAAATAGCTTCAGTGTGCAGTGCGGCGCGGGCTGAAGGGTGTGCTGGCCGCGGCTTCCCGCAGCCCCCATTGGCCTGGAGGCAGTGAACTGCGGCCAGTGGGAGCCACGATCGGCCGAATCTGCGGATGAGGTAGGTAAACAAACTGGCCCGGCCAGCCACGGTGCTTACCCTGGCGAACCGCATGCCAGAGGTTGCCGACCCCTGACCTAGACTTAAGGAACTAAACTCAACAGCAGCTGTTTCTTGCACCTCCACCACACTCTTCTCTGATCTACACTTTTCTTCAGGAATGTGCATGGTTACATCCATTTGAGATGGAGATATGGATGCTGCAGTAGCTGCCGGGTCACCTGCACTCTGACTAACTGGAAGATCAGGCATCTCCTTACCACTCACATCCTCACTGGGGCCAGAAGGCTCACCATGAACATTTGTGTTGTGGCAAATTGCCGGCACTACTATGATGGGTCTCGCGCTTTCTCTTCTTGGGGGGGGGGGGGTTCAGGGTGCCATTTCTTGCCCCTGAACTGGAATATTAACTGCCCCACTAGTGTCCTAGAGGAGGGGAGTAGAGAGGGAGGGACCCAGGCCCGCCCTCTACACCGGGTCCCAGCCCAGGGGCCCTAGGGATAGTGGTAAACCACTTGAACTAGCAGTTCCTTCCCCTGGGCTACTTCCCCCTCCTGCCCTTCAGCTTGTGGGGGGGGGGGGGGGCTTCCTGCACTCCCTTTGCACAAGCCAGGTGCCCCTTTACCTAGGGTCTTGGTCTTCTTAGCCCACCGCAGCACTTCTCCAAACTTTCCTCTGCTTCCCTCCAAACTGTTCTCTGCACCAACACCAATCCTCTCTGCTCCAACTCCTTCCCCTGTCTGATTGAAGCAGGGTTTTTTATCAGGTGACTGGCTTCAGGTGCTCTAATTAATCTATAGCAAACTTTCTTCCCACTACAGGGAATAAGGCTCCCTTCTAACCCTCTCCTGCTGCCCTCTGGCCATGCTGTATCACAGTGTCTATGTATCTCAGGAGAGCTCCTTCCTGCTTAGATAGAAAAGCTTCCTTTGCTTTCTTTCTTTTTCTGAATGCTGCCCCAGAGGGGCGTTTTCTTCTTTCACTCATGACTGCTGTTCTGTGCCAGCTATTGTAGGGTTACCATTCGTCCGGATTCCCCCGGACATGTCCGGCTTTTTAAGCTAAAAATAGCGGCCGGGGGGAATTTGTAAATGTCCGGACTTCCCCCTGATGCAGAGCACGCGCGGCTAACAGTGCTGCTGGCCGGACGGTGTCACTTACATGGGACTCCGACACTCAGCCAGAGAGGGCTCCTCCTCCCTCCCTGCATCGCAGATCGGCTCCGGCAGTCTGGAGCTCCTCCCCCACTGCTGCCCAGCAGCTCAGGCAGTTCCTGAGCAAGTTCACCGAGACATTAGGTGAAGAAAGGCCAACAACAAGGGGGCCAGGGGGTCGGAGAAGGGGCAGGGAGGTTTTGGAGGGGGCAGGCAGGGCGGGGGGTGTCGGGAGTTCGGGGGGGGGCTTTTTGGGGGGTGTGGAGAAGGTTTTGGGCAGTCAGGGTACAGGTAGGGGGTAGGGTCCTGGGGGGCATTTAGGGGGGGGCTTAGGAGGGGACAGTTAGGGGACAAGGAACAGGGAGGCTTAGGTAGGGGGTGGGGTTCTGGAGGGCAGTTAGGAGCAGGGGTCCCAGGAGGGGTAGTCAGGGAACAAGGTGCCGGGGCCTGTCTGGGGGTGGGGGTGTGGATAAGGGTTGGGGCAGTCAGGGTACAGGTAGGGGGTAGAGTCCTAGGGGGCCAGTTAGGATGGGGGGAGGGTCTCAGGAGGGGGCAGTCAGGGGACAAGAGGCAGGGAGGCTTAGGTAGGGGGTGGAGTCCTGGGGGGCAGTTAGGGGCAGGGGTCCCAGGAGGTGGCAGTCAGGGGACAAGGAGCGGGGAGAGGGTTGGGGGTTCTGAGGGGGGGAAGTGGGAGGGGCAGGGGCGGGGCTAGGGCAGGGCAGGGGCGGGGCTCCTCCCGTCCTCTTTTTTGCTTGCTGGATTATGGTAACCCTAGCTATTGGGGCTCTCAACACTCAATTGAAGGGGACAAATAAGCAGTCTGGTAGCAGGGCCTGAGTGAGGGAAGATATCAGCTTCTTAAGGGGCTCCTACTACTTCAGTTGACTGCTTGTTCTCATCAAGTGGGTTCAGGGAAGCAGCAGGAAACAGGAAGCTCTCTGAGAAGCTGGTGTTAATCAGTCCAGGCTCCTGGGGGTGCTAGAGAGGTACATAAGAGACTCCGCCTCCTCTCTCTCCCTGTAGCTCCTGCTGCTTTCTGTTATTCCCTCTCACCTTTTCTCTTGCCTGCCTGTTATGTCTCTTGTGCCCTTCTTTCTCCAGCACAGCACTCCACCATCTCTGTGCATCTAGAGCAGAGAGAATACATATGCACCAGCAGCAGCCACAATTTTCTACACTCTGGGTCCTAGTGGTGCCCCCCCACAGTCTGGCACCCGAGGCGGCCGCCTCAGTTTGCCTCATGGTAAGGCCATCTTTCTGAGAGGCAGCCTCATTTCCACATCTGCATTCATAGGGAAATGGCAGCCATCTTGCTCGCAGCAGCCCCATTGATGGTAATAGGAGATGGTGGCCATTTTAAATAAAGGAAAATTTACAAGTTGGTGTGAGAAAAAAACACCCCCTAAATTGTTGAGAACATAAGAACGGCCATACTGGTCAGGCCAATGGTCCATCTAGCCCAGTGTCCTGTCTTCCTACTGTGGCCGGTGCCAGATGCTTCAGAAGGAATGAACAGAACAGGGCAACTTATCGGGTGATCCATCCCCTGGCAGTCAGAGATTTAGGGACTATGGGATTGCATCTCTGACCATCTTGGTTAACAGCCATTGTTGGATCTACATGAACTTATCTAATTCTCTTTTGAACCCACTTTTACTTTTGGCCTTCACAATGTCCCCTGGCAATGAGTTCCACAGGTTGATTGTGCATTGTGTGAAGAAGTTCTTCCTTATATTTATTTTAAACCTGCTGCCTATTAATTTCATTGGGTGACCCCTTGGTTCTTGTGTTGTGTTAACTGCAACAAAATTGCAAGAGTTAGCAACATTATGTCCCAATTTTTCCATAATAGTCTGTTCAAAATGCAGTGTCCCTTGAATGCAGTGAAAATACCTCCATTGATTTCAGTGCAGCTTTGGATCTACTCCTCTTCTACATGTACTTCAATTTCTGGAAGTTTGTACTGTTTTCCCTCTTTCTGACCTTTTCTCCATCTTGGCCACTGTGTAATGGCTCATCCCTCTTTAGCCCCAGTCTTTCGCCAAGGCTTCTCCTGCACTGGAAGATCACCCTGACCCATCACCCAGTGTAGTGTCTCTCTCCTCAGTCACCCCAAGCTGGAAGATCCCATATCATAGTCCCTATGGACTCAGGTCTTTTGCTAATGACAGCCTGCATACAAAAAAGATCTAGA
The DNA here is from genome assembly GCF_002925995.2 of Terrapene triunguis. NCBI lineage: Eukaryota > Metazoa > Chordata > Testudines > Emydidae > Terrapene > Terrapene triunguis. The sequence continues at coordinate 5,782,810 of NW_020664561.1, read as the reverse complement.
CATTCAACTGCTGGCAGGAACACACAGGCTGAGTTTTTGTGTTCTGCTTCTTGGAGACAGCACAGACTGGGCAGCGTGAGGGTGGAGGAGTCCCAAGCTAGCATGGTCAGAACAGCATGCCCAGCAGCCCAAACATGCCCCCTGTGCTGGGACTTTCATGGAGCCCAGTATAGGGCTGTGTGGTGGGGAGTCAGCTCACACAGGACTCGAAGGGGTGGCCAGCTAGGCCTATTAACTCCACAGGCTGCACCTGGAGGGAGAGCCAGGGAGCAGGGAATTGATTGCAAGCAGGCTTAGCTGGGCAGGGACAGGCAGGGCCAATCAAGCCAGGTAGCTGGCAACAGCTGGGGGCTGCTGCTGGGATGGGGCAGCCTGGCTCTGCGATGTCAGCATGCCCCTTCCCCCCCTCCACAGGTCTCCCATTGCCCCGCCACAGCCCCATCACTACAACTACACAGCACACCACACCACACAGACCCCCCCCTATGCCCAGTGCCCCAAAACGCACAAACCTCCCCCACCCCCCAGCTTTCCCCATCCCTCACTGCCCAGCACCCACCCCCAGACCACCAGAGAGACCTCCCCTGCATCCTGCCCCTCAGCCACACTCACTGGCCCCACTAGGAGGTGGGACTGGGATCACTCCGGCTCCTCGGGAGCGGCGCAGTCAGCCAGGCCAGAGCAGGAGCGGGGCCTGCCTGGGCCAGGCTCCCTCAGGACCCACTTGCCTAGCGGGGCCTGGCTAAGCTTCCCAGGCTGCCCCACCCCCCGCTGGCTGAGACCAACCTGGCCTCTGCACTGGTCCCTGCAGGTTTGGCCCGGGGAGGTGGGCAGAGACCCACAGATGGCAGGCAGCAGAGACTGCTTGGAGACAGCCACGCTGGGAAGCAGGGCAGACCCCTGGGATGTGACCCCCCGAGAGCCCACCCGGCCATGCCCATGGCCAGCAGCCCTGCCCAGCCCACATGGTGGAGCCTGGCTTCTGGGTGGCAAGCCCCCTACAGACGAGAGGGACCTGCTGGCTGGGAGCTGCTCACACAGCAAGGCCTGGACTTCCCCAGGTGAGGGGCAGACCCGGCCATGTGGACGGGCTAGAGGGGTCCATAATGGGCCCTTTCCCAGTGTGGGCCCAGCGCCTTGGTGTCATTGTAAACCCAGTACCGCAGAGAAGGAGCAGTGAGGGCTGTGAGAGTAAATCCCAGAACTGCTGTGTTAAGGGTCACTGGACTGGACCCTGGAGTAGTGGGTGGAGCCCAGTTCCCCTGCCAGCCACTGAGGGCGTGGCATAGACCAGCAGGGCAGTGAACGGGAAGGCTGCCTCGGTCACTGTGGGAATGATGGAGAATTGAAGGACTGTATCCCAGAAGGGGAAACCACAATAGTGAGCTGGCTGGAGGGCTGAGTCGCAAAGAGGACAGCTGCGGCTCCTGAGAACGAGAGAGGGGCTGCAGAGGAGAAACTGACTGGGTGTAACTGCTGGAAGGGGCGTCCACCTCAAGAGCTAATCTCCAGAGTGACCAGGAGGAGGCGCCACACAAGCGGTGAGTGGTGCACCCTGTGACAGGCCATCATAGGCAACCCAGTACAGGCCCTGTGCAATGCCCATCAGCCAGGTTTGCACCAGGGACCTCTGGAGCTACAAGCATTGATCCCTACAGCTTGAGCTCAGAAGCCTGGCTCTGTGGCTGGGGCTCTCTGCCTTGGTGGATTGGGCACAGAGAGGGGTGCACAACACCCTGACCAGTGCTTTCCAGCTGCACTAGGGCAATTAGTCAGGCTGTTAATGGTGCTTGTATAATGCTGTAGTTGCACACAGGAGCTGCGGGGGGGACAATCCCTCCCATGGTATCCATCGCAGCTTTACACAGGAGAGGCTGGCAGCTGGATATCGCCTTGCCATTTGGTTGGACTCTCTCACTAGTTCATTGCTCTGCCCTTTTCTCATTTTGCCCCTTCAGCACCGAGTCCTCTCCCTTTTCCCTCCCACAGAGGAAACCTGAAGAACTCAACCTACGCTTGGAATGGAAACTTCCCCCTCCTCTGATAAGAGCGAAGCGGTGCAATCAATCTCCACTCCCTACCTCAAGTGATGAGAGATAAGAGGTCAATATTTTTTTCCGTTCCCTGACATGGAGAATGAGCTCCGAGGAACAAGGAATGTGAGGCATTTCCAAGAGACGCAAGCCTATATATTGCTGGCTGCATAGCAGCATTCTGTATCATGTGGGCATCAAAAGCTTCAGTGGTGCGATAAGACTGCCAGTGATGGACATAAACTGAATATACAGCTAGACCACCTTAAGCCAGAGCTCAATCCCCGATTGCACTTAATCTGCAAGGATGCCAGGCCCTTTGGCCTTTGCAACGATGCTGCTGACTCCTACTGGTGAATGGAGTCCCTTCATTGGTCATAATGTGGGTGTATCCTTTCCTCTGTATCCATTCAAAAATAAACAGTATATTCAAAAATATCCCCTACAGCTGAACCTCCTCTCTCTCTCTCACCACCCTCCCCAACCAGTTATAGCTATTTGCAGCTCTGTGCCACAAGAATACACATCAAACCCTGATCAAAGGCCATGCAGCACATATGGAGAACAGTTCCATGCAGCGCCTGACAGGGAGATGTCAATCAGAGCGCTAACCAACTTTTCAGGGGTTTCAACCCTCCCTGGAAAGGCAACCTTGCCTGAGGCATATTCCGTGCTCAGTTCTGTTCCTGGGGTTCAGTGGCTGCTAGGTGCTTGCTCTCCCCCAAGATAGCAAATGTTCCTCTCTCTGCTGCTGAAAAGGAGCCTTGCTCCAGGTGGAAAAAGTTATTCTGATGACCTCTGCTTAGCCCTTTAATAATAAACAGGCTGGCCAGTATGAGGAATGCTGTTTGTAACCAGTTCTGCCTAGGAAGTACCAGAGAGAAATAAAACATTTCATTTTTTTTCCTGCTCCTGTAATGAAAAGCAAGTGGTCAGCTTAAAATCTACCCAATTTCTTTTTTAAATGAGTTAAAAGTAAGTTCAGATAGTGACCGTGCCCTCAATCTCCCTACTAATTTTCCCCCACCCTCCCAACTTTTCTATAAATGATTTTCTCTCTGTGTAACTGAGAGAGGCTCTCATACAAAATGGGGGAAAACAATGTAAAGGACTGGTTTAGATTGTAAGCACTTCAGGGCAGGGCCCACATGATCTTCTGTGTTTGTACAGCATCTAGCACAATAGGTGGCCATAGTCACTACCGTAATATACATGATTAATAATAATAATTATCCCAGGAAGAAGTGAAATTGACTAGACTTCATTGCTAAAATCAGCCCATGGATTGTGGAGAACTCTGTTTATTACCAGTTCCGCCTTCTTTAAGGCAGCACCATCCAATGGGTAGGGCACTAGCCTGGTACTTGTTGGGATTCCCTCTGAGACCTTTCCACTCGGCTTATCCAGAACGTCTCATCCAGTTTTGGGAGAACACTTCATCCAGTTCTCTGGACTCCAAAAAAAAAAAAGTCATTTGACTCCACCTCCACATTCCTTACTTTAGTAGGCATGTAACAGCTCTTTGCCCATGCTGGCTAGGCCCAGACGCAGGGGGTTAGGTACCGGGTGATACCACAATTCCAGTCCATGTCACACACTGCACAGTTTATAGACATCGTTCCTAGTTACTAACATCTGTACTTTGAGCTAGGGGTGTATTCTTCGAGCAGGTGGCCTACCATCCTGGCAGCACTTAAAGGAGGTCAGTCCACTCACGTCAGCTCTGATAATTGCAACCCTCTTGGATGTGGCCACCTGCCCCACAGGGGATCATGCAGGGTGCTCAGTGCTCGGAATCACTGGGGAGCAGAGCCTGGATCATGTGGAGTGGAATGGTTTTGTAGATCATAGGTCTGATTCTCTTCTCTGCACTAGGGTAAATCCATAGTATCTCTACTAGAGTCGTTAACCCAGATCGCAGGCAGGTATTACTTAGTTTAGTGCCATTGAAATCAAGAGTTATGCTGATTTATACCAACTGAGGATTCCGGCCCAGTGGGGTTACCCTGCTGTATAACTATTGCAAATGACTGGCAAATAGGGTGACCAGATGTCCCGATTTTATAGGGACAGTCCCGATTTGGGGGTTTTTTTTTCTTATATAGGCTCCTATTACCCCCCACCCTGTCCCAATTTTTCACACTTGCCCTTTGGTCACCCTACTAGCAAATCATGCCCTCTAGTGCTTGGAAAGCACTCCAGCTGCAAAGATAAGCCTCTGGGGTGGGGTGGGGGTTTGTTTTTAATCACTGTAGCTGGTTTAACCCAGCAGCATCTATAAACATGAGCATCGAGTGACCTGCTTCCCTTTGCTTGGGCCATTATTCCTGCATTCTCCTAGCTTTTTCATTTTGCCACACATTTCTCTTTGGGTGTGCATTTCACACTGGCTGCCTTCACGTGGAATGGGGAGCTTGTGGCCTAAGGGGAAGAGCCATGCATGGTTAGTCTGTCCGACAGTGGTTTTGACACAGAATGAGTAGAACAGGTTTCCTTTAACCTTCAGACACCTGTGCATGTTGCGCAGATTGCACTGACTGTGGTATGGTGCAGCATGTTAAACACTACCGTTTATAGATGCTCCCCTGGGCTGCAAGAGGTGGCTACAGGATTAAGCAGAGTAACTGGTTTGGGGAGAAGTAGATAACTCCTTCCCAGGAGGAATAGCAACAGTGGAACTACCTACAGGTTGCTACTGCAGCCCTGATGCTGCAATATCCCCTGCTGCTCTTCCACAGGGAGCCGCATGAGTCTCACCCCTAATCCTTTTGTGCCTCCATTCCAGATCCCGAGGCTATGCAGCAAGTTCCTACAGGGCAGTGCTCCTTGGCACACAGGGCTCCTATGGTCCCTGTGCAGGCTCCCCCGACCCTGCAATAGAGTCTCACTGAATAGCACACTTCAGACATCATTTCAGATGAACATTCAACAGTCCATAATACTAAACTCTTACATAGGACTTTTCAATCCTGCATCTCAAAGGGGGCTGCAAAGGCGGGTGAGAACCGTCTCCATTTTACACATGGGGAAACCGAGGCACAGACCAGCACAGGAACTTGCCCAAGATCACACAAGAGGCTCAGTGGCAGAGCCAGGGGTAGAAGCCAGGTTTCCCGAGTACTGTCGGGTGGGCTCAGCTGACATGAACAGGCCCAAGTCAAGACACGCCTGAACAAGTAACTTCTTTGGACTTGGTCAGCAGTAATTGCTGAAACAACTAACTGTTGTGAATATGTTTATAGTGAATAAGAGAGGTGGAAACTAGCTAAACCAGTGATGCTTGGACCTCAGAGGTACTGAGCCAAATTAGTGATCAACATTACCCAAAAGGGCCACAGCAGTGTGAATTCGTTGGTTCATTTACTATACAGATTAAGTCTGTTTACAGATTTAAACAGTATGACAGGGAAATAGTTAGTTTATGTTGGGACTGTCAAGCAATTAAAAAAATCAATCATGATTAATCACGCAATTAAAAAAATTAATCTCAATTAATGGCGCTGTTAAACAATAATAGAATACCATTTATTTAAATATTTTTGGATGTTTTCTACATTTTCAAATATACTGATTTCAATTATAACACAATACAAAGTGTACAGTGTTCACTATATATTTATTTTTATTACAAATATTTGCACTGTAAAAACAAAAGAAATCATATTTTTCAATTCACCTAATACAAGTACTGTAGTGCAAACTCTTTATCATGAAAGTTAAACTTACAAATGTAGAATTATGTACAAAAACAAACTGCATTCAAAAATAAAACAATGTAAAACTTTAGAGCCTACAAGTCCACTCAGTCCTACTTCAGCCAATCGCTCAGATAAACAAATTTGTTTACATTTGCAGGAGATAATGCTGCCTGCTTCTTGTTCACAATGTCACCTGAAAGTCAGAGCAAGTGTTTGCATAGCACTGTTGCAGCCAACGTCGCAAGATATTTACGTGCCAGATGCACTAAAGATTCATATATCCCTTCATGCTTCGACCACCATTCCAGAGGACATACGTTCATGCTGATGACGGGTTCTGCTCGATAAAGTTCCAAAGCAGTGCAGACCGACACATGTTCATTTTCATCATCCGAGTCAGATGCTACCAGCAGAAGGTTGATTTTCTTTTTTGGTGGTTTGGGTTCTGTAGTTTCCGCATCGTAGTGTTGCTCTTTTAAGACATCTGAAAGCATGCTCCACATCTCATCCCTCTCAGATTTTGGAAGGAACTTCAGATTCTTAAATCTTGGGTCGAGTGCTGTAGCTATCTTTAGAAATTTCACATTGGTACCATCCTTGCATTTTGTGAAATCTGCCATGAAAGTGTTCTTAAAATGAACAAAGTATGCTGGGTCATCATTGAAGACTACTATAACATGAAATATATGGCAGAATGCGGGTGCAACAGAGCAGGGGACATACAATTCTCCCCCAAGGAGTTCAGTCACAAATTTAATTAACACATTATTTTTTTAACGAGTGTCATCAGCATGGAAGCATGTCCTCTGGAATGGTGGCCAAAGCATGAAGGGGCATACGAATGTTTAGCATATCTGACACGTAAATAAATTGCAACACCGGCTACAGAAGTGCCATGTGCACGCCTGTCCTCACTTTCAGGTGACATAAACAAAAAGCGGGCAGCATTATCTCCTGCAAATTTTAGCCAAACTTGTTTATCTGAGCGATTGGCTGAAGTAGGGTTGAGTGGACTTGTAGGCTTTAAAGTTTTATATTGTTTTATTTTTGAATGCAGTTATTTTTTTGTACATAATTCTACATTTGTACGTTCAACTTTCATGATAAAGAGATTGCACTATAGTACAGTAACTCCTCACTTAACGTTGTAGTTATGTTCCTGAAATATGCGACTTCAAGCGAAATGATGTTAAGCGAATCCAATTTCCCCATAAGAATTAATGTAAATGAGGGGGTTAGGTTCCAGGGAAATTTTTTTCACCAGACAAAAGACTATATTATATACATATATTGTGACAGACCCAGACTAGTGAGGTACAGGAGTCTGGTAGAGGGCAAATATACTGGTCACTGAATGAGTAGTTTTCTGTTCCCTGAGTGACCAGAGCAGGGACTGCACTAGAGTAATCAGGAACCTGCTAGAACCAATTAAGACAGGCAGGATAATTAAGACACCTGGAGCCAATTAAGAAACTGCTAGAATCAATTAGGACAGGCTAGCTAATCAGGGCACCTGAGTTTAAAAAGGACCTCCCTTGCTGGGAGCAAGAGGCACGAGGAGCTGAGAGTGAGAAGACATATTGCTGGAAGGCTGAGAAGTACAAGCATTATCAAACACCAGGAGAAAGGTCCTGTGGTGAGAATAAAGAAGGTGTTGGGAGGAGGCCAAGGGGAAGTAGCCCAGGGAGTTGTAGCTGTCGCGCAGCTGTACCAGGAGGCACTCTAGACAGCTGCAGTCCACAGGGCCCTGGGCTGGAACCCAGAGTAGAGGGCGGGCCCGGGTTCCCCCCAAACCTCCAAACTCCTGATCAAACACAGGAGGATTTGACCTGTGCTTCAGGAAGCAGAGGGGAGGGGTACACCCTGGCAGCCCCCCTCTTCCTCTCCTCCCCCTCCCCCCACACAGCAAGCAGGAGTCTCAGGGAGCAGCTCCAAGGCAGAGGGCAGGAGCAGCACATGGCAGTGTGGGGAGGGACAGCTGAACTGCCGGCAATCGATAGCCTGCTGGGCAGCTGCTGCACAGAGAACTTAGGGGAGCAGGGAGCTGATGGGGGGGCTGCCGGTCCACCCTGGTTCCAAGCCCCCACCAGCTAGCTGCAACGGGCTGCTCTTCCTGCAAGCAGTGGACAAAGCAGGAGGCTGCCAAGCGATGTTAGAAGGGAGCATTGTTTAAACTTTAAACGAGCATGTTCTCTAATTGATCAGCAACGTAACAATGAAACAACATTAACCGGGACGACTTTAAGTGAGGAGTTACTGTACTTGTATTAGGTGAATTGAAAAATACTATTTCTTTTGTTTTTACAGTGCAAATATTTGTAATAAAAATAAATGTAAAGTGAGCACTGTACACTTTGTATTCTGTGTTGTAATTGAAATCAATATATTTGAAAATGTAGAAAACATCCAAAAACATTTAATAAATTTCAATTGGTATTCTGTTGTTTACAGTGCGATTAATTGCAATTTTTAAAATCGTGATTAATTTTTTTGCATTAATCACGTGAGTTAACTGCAATTAATTGACAGCCCTAGTAAATACTAAGACAACAGAATAAACAAGCAGAAAATAATCAGGACAAGGAGCAGAGATTAGAGCTATGTAAAGATGCAGCATGCACATTTCTGCTCTCAGTTAACCCATGCAAATCCGGAATAACTTCATTGATTTCAATGATGAGCAGAATTTGGCTCAGGCAAAATGTTAGATAATATAGATGCTATGCTGATAGTCAGACACGGAGATCATAATAGGCTTGAATTATAACTTAATCTTAATGAAATATGGAGCTTTTCTGTTAATTGTGTCTTTAAAGGGACATTTGCAGGTCATTTTAGGTCACAAATGTAGTTTCTTTTTGTTTTGTTTTTTGCAAAAACCAGGTCATTCCTAATGTATCGGATTCTATGTAAGTCAATTCTATGCATTTTTGTTAAAATGTCTATGAAAACAGTTTTATGTTTGGATATAAATATTTGTCTGCAGTGTCCGAAATCTCTCTGTTGCAACACTGTTCTGTGGCCACAACCTTGTCCCATTTCCCTCAATGGGAGCTATCATTTGCGTAACACTTGAAAATCAGCCCATCTGTTTAAGTGGCTAACTATAGATTCAAGAACCTAACCTTAAGCACCCATTTTTAAAGTCTTACCCTACTACTTTTTACTTCTGGAGTAATGGGTGCCCTTGAAAAAAATCTTCCTTTTTTAATAAAACTTGTAGAAAAATGGTGGGGGGGGGGATATTGACATTGCTTTCTAAACAAACCTGCTTTTTAAACATATTTCTTTTTCAAAATTTCCTTCTTTTCTCTTTCCCTTCCTTTTTCCTTAGTTATTTCCCTCCTTTTTTTTCCTTTTGCTTCCCTCTCCCCTCCCTTCCCCTTGATGACTAGGAAAAAAGGAAAGAAAAGAAAGAGAAAAGAAGGAAAAAATTAATGAGAAACAAAACATGTACATAGTTGTTTAAGTAACTATTAGTAAATTATTAGTTTCTCACTTATTTATAGAATATATAGTATAAAAGAGTTTATATAAAGAGTTTTGTGAAATATTTAGAAAACAGACAAATTTTTGGTGAAAATTTTCTATTTTGAAAATAGGCCATTTTTGATGGGAAAACATTTTGTCTGAAAATTTTCAACCAGCTCTACTTGTTACCAGTGAAGTGTTAATGGTACTAGCTAATGCACACTAGATATGGATGGGTCTCTGTCCCCATCTAGTGGTTAGTTTAATGAGTCTGATACTGCTTCCAGCTACAGAACTTGGGGGCTAGATTCACAGAGGGGACTCAGGGCGGATCTGCATGGTACATTAGCCTGCACCAGCTGGGGTGTAAATTCTAGGGCGCACCAGTGTGTTGCACACTAACTGACCCATCTGGACCCTGCTAGTGCTCACTAAAAGTTCCCTGCTGCATGTTAACATAGGACTCTTTGACATGGGACAGCATCAATGCGAACTAGGGGCGGCTCCAGGCACCAGCGCACCAAGCGCCTGCCTGCGGCGGCAAGCCGCGGGGGGTGGCCTGCCGGTCACCGTGAGGGTGGCAGTCAGGTGGCTTCCGGCAGTATGCCTGTGGGAGGTCTGCTGGTAACGCGGATTCAGCGGCATGCCTGCGGGAGGTCCTCCAGTCCTGCGGCTTTGGCGGCAATTCAGTGGCGGGTACACCGAAGCCGCAGGACCGGCGGACCTCCCGCAGGCATGCTGCTGAAAGCCGCCTGACTGCCGTGCTTGGGGCGGCAAAATAGAGCCGCCCCTGCTTTCAGTGCACGCCAGCAGGGTTTGCAGGGCAGTTAGTGCTCAGCACGCTGGTGCACACTAGAATTTCCACCCCCAGCTGGTGCAGACAAGCCCTTGGGTTCCTTGCCAGCCAGTGGAATTCATAGCCCTGAGTCAGGCACCCAGGCTTCCCCTGCAATGCACATGGAGAGTTAGACAGCTAAGAAAGGGATCCACCAAAGCCGGGCAGACACCTTAGCTAGCCAGGAGTGAAATGCAGAGGAAAGGGGTTGGGTTTAGGGCCCAGATTCACAAAGGTATTTAGGTGGCTAGCTACCACTGATCTGCGCCTTCAGCCCCTGACTGATGGGCCAGAGAGAGGTGCCTATTTGCAGCTAGGGTTCTCAGGTGGGAACCCCCTCCTGGAGTTAGCCCCTATTATAGCTCCTAACCCAGTGGTCAGGGCACTCACCTGTATGCAGGAGACCAAGATTCAAATCCCTGCTCTGCCCAATTTCAGAGCAGGGATTGAACCCAGCGCTCCACATGAATGCCCTGGCCATCGATCTATAGGATGTTTGGGGCTGGGAGTGCTCTCACAATCTCAGTTGTTGGAGCTGATCCACTTTATAGAAATAAATTATCCTATCTCCTAGAACTGGAAGGGACCTTGAAAGGTCATCGAGTCCAGCCCCCTGCCTTCACTAGTAGGTCCAAGTACTGATTTTGCCCCAGATCCCTAAGTGGCCCCCTCAAGGATTGAACTCACAACCCTGGGTTTAGCAGGCCAATGCTCAAACCACTGTTCATGTCCCTGCTCTAATAAATATTTAAGTCTCCCATGTCCCAGATGACTGCCTTAACCATGGGCTATTGGGGGAGGATGGGGGGGGCTTGCATGCACCGGGGTTAGTGATACTCTAACACCTACCAGGCTGCTCCTGTTGGGGAGATAAGTGGGGGAAAAGCCCAGTATGAGAATCCCACTGGGGTTTAGGCAGAAGCAAAGGCTCTGAGCACCTCATTAACTGGGGAGGGGGAAGAGAATTTAGGTGGCTTTGCACATGCCCAGTTGCATTGTAGGCCGCATCTGAGCGGGGTTTTGAGAATGTCAGTGGCACCTGAAGGTTGCACAGAGGTGCTTGAAGAGGCAGTTAGGTTAGGGTTGCCAGGTGTCTGGTTTTCAACCAGAACACCTGGTCAGAAAGAGACCCTGGCAGCTCCGGTCAGAACCGCTGACTGAGCTGCTAAAAGTCTGTCAGGTGGCGCAGCAGAGCTAAGGCAGGCTCCCTGCCTGCTGTGGCTCCGTGCGGCTCCTGGAATCAGCAGCATGTCCCCCCTCCGGCTCCTAGGCTCAGCGGCAGCCAGGGAGCTCTGCACACTGCCCCTGCCCCGAGCACCGGCTCCCAGCTCTCATTGGCTGGGAAGGGAACTGCGAACAATGGGAACTGCAGGGGCAATACCTGTGAACGGGGCAGCACACAGAGCTGCCTGGCTGCACCTCCGCCTAGGAGCTGGAGCGGGAACATGCTGCCGCTTCTGGGAGCCGCCTGAGGTAAGCACCTCCTGGAGCCCTCACCCCCTCCCACGCCGCAACCCCCTGCCCCAGGTTGGAGCCCCCTCCCACACCCAAACTCCCTCCCAGAGCCTGCACCTCCTCCCGCACCCCAACCCCCTGCCTCAGCCCTGAGCCCCCTCGCACACCCCAAACCCCTCATCTCTGGCCCCACCCCAGAGCCCGCACCCCCAGGCAGAGCCTTCACCCCTCCAGCACCCTAGCCCCCTGCCCCAGCCCAGAGCCCCCCCCATCTGAACCCCTTGGCCCCAGCCCATAGTCCCCTCCTGCACCGCAAACACCTCATCCCTGGCCACACCCCCGAGTCCGCACCCCAAGCTGGAGCCCTCGCCCCCTCACACATGAGGATGGGGGAGAGCAAGCGATGGAGGGAGGGGGGATGGAATGAGAGGGGGCAGGGCCTTTGAGAAGGGGCAGGACAGGGGGCGGGGCAATGGTATTCAGTTTTCTGCAATCAGAAAGTTGGCAACCCTAAATTAGGTAGCTAAGTGTCTTTGTGTATCGAGCCCTTGGCTTATGCTGTTAGCAGGGAACAAGTGCAAATCTCATTGTTATCCTAAGGGGTCCGTTCCACTCATACTATTCCCCATCAGCCCTGTTGCCTGATTTATAAGGTTAATAATATTAATTTGGATAATATGGGTTTTAGGCTCGCCAATTTGTCTGATTAGAAGATAATAAGGTTCTTGTCCCGAATCAGGCTCCACAGAATTTACAAAGGACCCTCGGGAGTATGACAGGAAGCTCACACTGAGACAGATATAGCCTTAAAGACTTTTTATTAAGATAAATGAAGTAGTAATTAAATGGTAAAATAATCTAAGTTACAAAGTTACAATTGTATTACTGCTATTCAACAGATACATGTGGTATTATGTTGTTATATGCTACAAAGCTTTGGTTAATATATTCACACCCTTCCTTGATAACCTGGTGGTAAGAGACACAGGACCAGCCTCGCCTCTCGCGGTTCAGGTTCCTCAATTTTTGAGTGAGAGGTGCAATGCTTAGAAGAAGCTAGTGCTAAGAGCTAGCAGAACTAACTTAGAGTTTACTTAACTAACTTAAAATTAAAACCTAATAAACAAAACTAAGAACAAAAGCTTAGGGAAACCAAGTTTAGCTAGTCCCCTTGGAACTTAGAAAGTTTGATAAAAACAAGTACTGCCTACTAATAGAAGTAGTCGTCGTAGATAGATAGCTTTTCTAGCAAGGTGAGTCACCTCTTTTATAGGGCACAAGTGCCTGAAATCCTTCCTCCTATGCTCAAACTTCATTCCTCACCCACAAAAATGTTAAGGTACACTTACTCCATAGGCTAGTATGTTTGTACGTATTAATGACAGGTACATATATATTAATGACATTAGATCATACACACGTGTTATTTTTGTTCTTCGGTTATTTTGGTTCTTTCCTTGTGGTGTACCTGTGAAGTCTGTGGGTACAGACTTGGAAACTCCCTATGCCATTCTTCCATTATCTATCTATCTAGGTGAACGGTCTCAGACATGTGTGTGGGTGTTGACTTGCTCTCTGGGTGAAAGGTCTCAGACATATGTAAGCCAACTTTGCCTTAGCTCAACATACAGGATATGGCCTGTAGGTCCCTTGCATTACAGCCGAACTTACTTTAATATAAACCTATTATAATAAATCAAATACTTAAACTATAAGAAAAGATATATGTATATGCAAGCAAGCAGGTTAATCCTATAGGCTACAGCCCAGGAAATACAGAGAAGGGCTACAAGGATGATCCGAGGAATGGAAAACCTGTCTTATGAAAGGAGACTCAAAGAGCTTGGCTTGTTTAGCCTAACCAAAAGAAGGCTGAGGGGAGATATGATTGCTCTTTATAAATATATCAGAGGGATAAATATCAGGGAGGGAGAGGAATTATTTAAGCTTAGTACCAATGTGGACACAAGAACAAATGGATCTAAACTGGACATTAGGAAGTTTAGACTTGAAATTAGACAAAGATTTCTAACCATTAGAGGAGTGAAGTTCTGGAACAGCCTTCCAAGGGGAGTAGTGGGGGCAAAAGACATATCTGGCTTCAAGACTAAACTTGATAAGTTTATCGAGGGGATGGTATGATGGGATAGACTAATTTTGGCAATTAATTGATCTTTGATTATTAGCAGGTAAATATGCCCAGTGCTCTGTGATGGGATGTTAGATGGGGTGGAATCTGAGTTACTACAGAGAATTCTTTCCTGGGTGCTGGCTGGTGAGTCTTGCCCACATGCTCAGGGTTTACCTGATTGCCATATTTGGGGTCGGGAAGGAATTTTCCTCCAGGGCAGATTGGCAGAGGCCCTGGAGGTTTTCCGCCTTCCTCTGCAGCGTGGGGCACGGGTCACTTGCTGGAGGATTCTCTGCACCTTGAGGTCTTTAAACCACGATTTGAGGACTTCAATAACTCAGACATAGGTTAGGGGTTTGTTACAGGAGTGGGTGGGTGAGATTCTGTGGCCTGTGTTGTGCAGGAGGTCAGACTAGATGATCATAATGGTCGCTTCTGACCGTAAAGTCTATAAATACCAGCTCATACTAGTAATGCCTTATCCAAAGATAAAATAAAAAGAAACCTTCTGAAGGCATCCTCTGCACCATGCCTACAGTTCAGCCACTGCTAACTGAGAAACTGTGGCTTCAGGTTTTGCCCCAGTTGTTTTCATTCTGCCCCCCTACATGCACAGGATAAGTTTGTGGTCCAGTCTGGGTTACAAATCCTGCAGGCACAATCTTTTTCTCATAATATTGAGGCACTTCAGACCTGGTTGCAACTAAGAAATGTGGCGTCCTGTGACAATGAAGCCTTGAATTAAGGTGCAGTTTGGGTTGAGTTCTGGATTATGTTTGGGCTGGCTGGCATTTTACCCCAAACATTTCACCTGTTTCTAGCTACAGCACCACAGGACGTAGCTGTGAAAATGCAGCATGTTAAAACATTATGTCAACAAGTCAGACTACAAAATCAAGGCCACTGCAGCGTCAGAACCCCTCGGTCTGCCAATGGCTAATATTGATCAAGTTACTTGGGCCAAGATTTTTATTTAAAGTTTGTGTATACAAAACAACTGGTTCATGCATGCAAGTCAGGATGACATGCAAAAATTTACATAAATGCAGATTCCCATCTTGCACATGCATCAGATATTTTGCAATTGCAATTCATCTGCAGAAGAATATTCATGGGTTTCTAAATGGCTGGGCTGCAATTGCTCTGTACCTCAGTTTCCCCATCTGTGAAATTATGGTCATACTATTTTACAGGCTTAACTAATTTTTGTAAAGTACTCTGGCCTCCTTGGATAAAAGAGGCTTTAGAAGAGCAAAGCAGTGTGCGTTCTGATTATTTTAACTTGAACCTCCTAAAGAATGTACAGCACTTCAAGGTTAAGAGATGAGAGATCTAGGCCTCTGGTTTTAAAGATATGATTAATCCATAATTTTCTTTTGGGTGTGGGGTTTTTTTTATTTTTTTTTTTTTTTTTTTTTGTTTTTTTTTTTTTTTTTTTTTTTTTTTTGTGGTTTTGTGGTCTCCAGTGTAAGAAAATGCCGGGATTTCTCTGCCACTGGCCCATGGGAAGTTGTCACTGAGACTGATGGGAAGCAGGCGCTGGCCACTTTTGATGCTGTTGTGGTTTGCACTGGACATCATGTAGTGATAATCAAGATGGCCCATTCCAGACAGTTGAAAAGAAGGTGTGAGGATACTTAACATGGGGAAATCCTCACACCTTCTTGTCAACTGTCTGGAATGGGCCATCTTGATTACCACTACAAAAGATTTTTTTTCTCCTGCTGATAATAGCTCATCTTAATGAATTAGCTTCTTAGAGTTGGTATGGCAACTTCCACCTTTTCATATTCTCTGTATGTATATATATTGTGACAAAGTTCCTCCTCTATCTTGGTGGGTCCTGTGCTTATTGGCGGATTTTCTTGCCACAGAGATGCACCATGTGGGTTGGGGAACAGCCCAGAGACCTTCCCCTCTGGAAGAACCCACAGTCCAGGTCAATTGGGAGGTTTGGGGGGAACCCGGGCCCGCCCTCTACTCCAGGTTCCAGCCCAGGGCCCTGTGGACTGCAGCTGTCTATAGTGCCTCCTGTAACAGCTGCATGACAGCTACAACTCCCTGGGCTACTTCCCCATGGCCTCCTCCAAACACCTTCTTTATTCTCACCACAGAACCTGCCTCCTGGTGTCTGATAACGCTTGTGCTCCTCAGTCCTCCATCAGCACACCCTCTCACTCTCAGCTCCTTGCGCCTCTTGCTCCCAGCTCCTCACACTCGCACCACAAACTGAAGTGAGCTCCTTTTAAAACCCAGGTGCCTTGATTAGCCTGCCTTAATTGATTCTAGCAGCTTCTTCTTAATTGGCTCCAGGTGTCCTACTTAGCCTGCCTGCCTTAACTGGTTCTAGCAGGTTCCTGATTACTCTAGTGCAGCCCCTTCTCTGGTCACTCAGGGAACAGAAAACTACTCATCCAGTGACCAGTATATTTGCCCTCTACCAGACTCCTGTACCCCACTGGTCTGGGTCTGTCACATATCCCTCCCCCCTGCTCAACGCCAAGGGGTTGGGCAGCTTGGGACGCCAGACAGTGCACACGTGACAAGCCATCGGCGTTGCCATGACGGCTCCCTGCTCTGTGTTGCACATGGAACTGGAAAGGTTGGTGGGATAAGAACCATCTGGTCACCCTTGTGTTCTTCTCCTTGTTCCGCTGCATCCATTGAAAAGGGGCATGGTCGGTCACGAGGACAAATCTGCACCCGAGCAGGTAGTAGCGCAATGTTTCCATGGCCCATTTTACAGCGAGGCATTCTCTCTCCACCACTGCATATTTTTGTTCCCTTGGAAGGAGTTTCCGACTGAGGTATAGAATTGGGTGTTACTCCTCCCCGACCATCTGTGATAGAACGGCCCCCAACCCTACTTCCGATGCATCCGTCTGCAGGATAAACTCCTTGGTGAAATCAGGGGCTATCAGTACGGGGTTACTGCAGAGGGCAGTCCGTAGGTCTGTGAATGCTTCCTCTGCTGCATCAGACCATCTCACCAGATCAGGTCCACGGGCTTTCACTAGGTCTGTCAGGGGGCTTGCCCTTGTGGCAAAGTGGGGGATAAATTGTCGGTAATACCCCACCACACCTAGGAATGCCCGGACTTGTTTCTTGCGACTTGGTCGGGGCCAATTTTGGATGGCCTCTAACTTGTTCACTTGGGGTTTTACCAAACCTTTTCCCACAATGTAGCCAAGATATTTGGCCTCTGTAAACCCTACAGCGCACTTGGCAGGGTTTGCTGGAAGGCCAGCTCGCCTGAAGGTATCGAGGACTGCCTCCACCTTCTCCAGGTGGGTTTCCCAATCTGGGGTATGAATGACCACATCGTCCAAGTAGG
Source organism: Terrapene triunguis (assembly GCF_002925995.2). NCBI lineage: Eukaryota > Metazoa > Chordata > Testudines > Emydidae > Terrapene > Terrapene triunguis. The sequence continues at coordinate 5,765,853 of NW_020664561.1, read as the reverse complement.
CAGCAGCATAACTGTTATGCGGGCGTAATAGCTTGTCCATGAGGCGCTGGAAGGTAGCTGGGGCCCCATGTAGTCCAAAAGGGAGGACAGTATATTGAAAAAGACCCTCTGGTGTAGAGAACGCAGTCTTTTCCTTTGCGTCTTCTGCAAGGGGAATCTGCCAGTACCCCTTTGTCAAGTCTAGGGTAGTCAAGTACCGGGCATTACCCAGACGGTCCACTAGCTCATCTATGCGAAGTATGGGGTACGCGTCGAACTAGGATACTTCGTTTAGTCGCCAGAAGTCGTTGCAAAATCTTGTGGTGCCATCAGGTTTGGGCACCAGCACGATTGGGCTGGACCACTGACTGTGGGATTCTTCGATGATCCCGAACTCCAGCATTTTTTTTACTTCTGCTTTTATTTCCTCCCTTTTTGCCGCTGGCACCCAATAGGGCCTCATTGTTACTCTGGCCCCAGGGTTCGTGACGATGTGGTGATATGTCTCGGTTGTTCGACCCGGTTTTGTCGAGACCACATCTTGGTTCCGGAAGATCATCTCAGATACCTCATTCTTCTGGTCTGGTGATAAATCGGGAGACACTCTCACCTGTTTGGAAGGCTTGTTTTCCTGGGTTAGGTCTTTTTGGACCTTTGTGCATGCCTCTTGTGCATGCCAGGGTTTCAGAAGTTTAACGTGATAAATCTGTTCTTGTTTTCTGCATCCTGGCTGCCGCACCTTGTAGGTTACTTCCCGCACGGGTTTAACCACCTCATAGGGCCCCTGCCATTGGGCCAGAAGCTTGCTTTCTGCCGTGGGTACCAACACCATAACCCGATCCCCTGGTTGGAACTGTCGCACTTTTGCCTGGCGATTGTAATGGGTTCGCTGGGCCTCCTGTGCCTTCTCCAAATGTTCCCGTACAATAGGGGTAACCCGGGCTATCTGGTCTCGCATCTGCATTACATGCTCTATTATATTTCTCCCCTCATTGGGTTCCTCTTCCCAGATCTCTTTGGCGATATCTAGTATGCCACGGGGGTGATGCCCGTATAATAACTCGAAGGGGGAAAACCCAGTTGAGGCCTGAGGTACCTCCCGGATAGCGAACATAAGGTAGGGTAGTAGGGTGTCCCAATCCTTCCCGTCCCGACTTACCACCTTCCTTATCATAGCCTTGAGGGTTCGGTTAAACCTTTCTACCAACCCATCAGTCTGCGGATGGTAGACCGAAGTTCTCAGGGTATGTATATGGAGCAGCGTACAGAGGTCCTTCATTAGCTTCGACATAAATGGGGTTCCTTGGTCGGTTAATATCTCCTTCGGTAGCCCCGTTCGGGCAAAGATCCCCACCAGCTCTTTGGCTATAGTTTTAGAGGCCGTGTTCCACAGGACGGCTTCTGGGTAGCGAGTAGCATAGTCCAAAACAACAAGTATATATTGGTGGCCCCGAGCCGTCTTCTCCAGGGGTCCCACTAGGTCCTTGGCTATTCGCTCGAAGGGGACCTCTATGATGGGAAGGGGTACTAAAGGTGCCCTCAAGTGGGGACGGGGACTGTGCAGCTGACACTCCGGGCAGGAGGCACAGTACCTCCGCACTTCTTCATGTACTCTGGGCCAGAAGAACCGTCCTAGGACTCGTGCCAGGGTCTTCTCTACCCCCAAATGCCCCCCAAAAAGATGATTATGAGCAAGACTTAATACAGCGTTCTGGTGTTTTTGAGGTACTAGGATCTGCTGTACCTTCTGCCCCTGTACTGGTGCAACCCAGTATAAGAGATCCTTCTTCATTATGAAGTAGGGTCCTGGTCCCTGGGTTTTCCGTTCCACGGGGACCCCATCTATTTCAGTCACCTCCTTCCTAATGTTGTCATATCTTGGGTCTTCTGCCTGGTCCCATCCAAAATTTCCTCTCCCGGGGCTAATCTGCCCAAGATCTAGGGACCCAGTCTCTGTTGCCTCTACTGGTTCAGAAGCATTAGGGTGGGGGTCAGACTCAGGTGCTTCTCCCTCCTGTGTGGCCTCCTTTTCAGCTGCACGGGTCCGCCTACCTACAAGAGCAACCCTCTGGCTTTGGGTCAGTATTCGGGTTCCCAAGGCCTTAGCTGCCCTTCTTTCCCTTTTTGTCTTTCTACCCTGTCTGGGAGTGGAGAACAAATCTGGGGATATTTCAGAGAAGATTGGGGGTTGACAGTCTGCTGTGGATGCCTCACCAATTTTAGGGTCCCCATCTTTCTCCAATCCCCCTACTGGGAGTAAGTTTCCAAACCCTGGGAAGTCCCTCCCCATGAGCACTGGGTATGGGAGTTTAGGGACTACACCTGCTGCTCCCTCAGTAGTGTTCCCTTGGATCTCGATTTTTACTGGGATGGTGGGGTAGTAACTAACTGTCCCATGGACACATGTTATCCCCGTACGTTTAGCCTGTAGCAGCTGTCTACGCTTCACAAGCTTCCCTGAGATAAGCGTGATAGCACTCCCCAAATCAACCAGTGCCGTGGTCCCTACCCCATTTAGTTTCACTGGTCTGGTATACATATGTGGGGTTAGTGAGACCCCCACAAGGTGGATTAGGGAGCATGGATCTGCCCAGTTCCCCAGGTTACACTGCATAGGCTCCTCAGCATTGGGACACTGTGCAGCTATGTGTCCCCACTCCCCGCAGGCATAACATCTGTATGGAGCCCTAGGCGTTCCCCGGTCTCTTGGTTTGGGCAGTCTAACATCACGATCCTCTTCTCCCTCAGTGCTCCGACTCTTTATGGCCTCTGATGGGCCTTCAGCCTCTCTCTTTTTCCACCTGGGCCCTCCTGGTGGCCCAGTCACCCGAACTTTAGGGCTTGGTGCTGCTAGTTTAACCCGGGGTGCCTTTTCCTTAACTGGTCGGGTCAGCTCCCACGCTGTCCTTCGCCTCTCTACCAGGGCGACAACCTCGTCATAGGTGGAGGGTTCGTTCTGGCTTACCCAGGCATGAAGGTCTGGTGGTAGTCCCCTCATGTATCGGTCGATGACCAGAACCGCTAGTATCTCTTCCGGACTCCGGGACTCTGTTTGCAACCACTTTCGTGCGAGATGGATGAGGTCATACAATTGGGACCGCGGGGTTTTGTCTTCCTGGTACCTCCAACCGTGATACTGCTGGGCCCGCACTGCTGTCGTTACCCCAGATCTGGCCAGGATCTCTGCTTTCAGCTGGGGGTAATCTGCCGCAGCCTCTTCAGGCAGATCATGGTAGGCCTTCTGGGTCTCCCCAGGAATGGGGCAAGGATGCCAGACCACTGATCTCGAGGCCAGGCCTCCCGTAGGGCTGTCCTCTCAAAGGCCAGAAGGTATGCCTCTACATCATCCTCCCGTGTCATTTTCTGCAGCCAATGGCTGGCCCGTATGAGCCGCGTCCCATCATGGCCGCGATTCAGCTCTGTAAGGGACTTTACCTGGTTTACCAGTTCCCGCAACATAGCTCTGTCTTGAGCAGCCTGGTCCATCAGCAGGCGATTAGTCTCTTGCTGCAGCCGCACTGCATCCTGTTGGGCGGCTGCCTGGACACGGGTAGCCTCCTGCTGGGCCGCCGTAGCTTGTATCAGTGCCCGCACTACGTCATCCATTGTGGTGAAAAAAAATAAACCCTCTCCTTTTTTTGTTATGTTGTTTTTGTTTTTTTTTAAATCACCCTCCTTCTTCCGCCGCGCTGTGCACCCCAAGATCCCACCCCTGACACCAGTGTGACAAAGTTCCTCCTCTAACTTGGTGGGTCCTGCGCTTATTGGCGGATTTTCTTGCCTCAGAGATTCACCATGTGGATTGGGAAACGGCCCAGAGACCTTCCCCTCTGGAAGAACCCACAGTCCAGGTCAATTGGGAGGTTTGGGGGGAACCCGGGCCCACCCTCAACTCCAGGTTCCAGCCCAGGGCCCTGTGGACTGCAGCTGTCTATAGTGCCTCCTGTAACAGCTGCATGACAGCTACAACTCCCTGGGCTACTTCCCCATGGCCTCCTCCAAACACCTTCTTTATTCTCACCACAGGACCTTCCTCCTGGTGTCTGATAACGCTTGTGCTCCTCAGTCCTCCAGCAGCACACCCTCACCCTCACCCTCTCACTCTCAGCTCCTTGCGCCTCTTGCTCCCAGCTCCTCACACTCGCACCACAAACTGAAGTGATCTCCTTTTAAAACCCAGGTGCCTTGATTAGCCTGCCTTAATTGATTCTAGCAGCTTCTTCTTAATTGGCTCCAGGTGTCCTACTTAGCCTGCCTGCCTTAACTGGTTCTAGCAGGTTCCTGATTCCTCTAGTGCAGCCCCTGCTCTGGTTACTCAGGGAACAGAAAACTACTCATCCAGTGACCAGTATATTTGCCCTCTACCAGATTCCTGTACCCCACTGGTCTGGGTCTGTCACAATATCTTCTTACTATATGTTCCATCCTATGCATCTGATGATGTGGGCTGTAGCTCACGAAAGCTTATGCTCAGATAAATTTGTTAGTCTCTAAGGTGCCTCAAGTACTCCTATTCTTTTTGTGTAGGAGAGCAATCCTAGTCCATGTCCCTGCCAGCTCACCTAGCAGGCTGCTGGGGGCCCTGCCCTGAGGACTGCCCCAGGACAGGCGATCCCTGGCTGTGGAGCCTGGCAGTCTTGGAAGCCCTGGGAAACCTGACTCAAGCCTGGGCTCTCAGGACTTCTGGGCTCCCAACTTCACAGCAAGCGGCCTAGAAGCCCTGACTCTAACCAGGGCTCTGAGCCTGGAAATCCAAGGGTCAGTGTCAGGGCTTCCAGATTCACTGCCATGGAGCTGCACTTGGGGTGAGCAGCTCTGGTGTAATCCCACCATATGGACCCCCCTGGTGCCAGACTCCAATGCTTCCCTATTCCCAGCCCCGCTGGCTTCCCAGCATGCTGGGCAGCCTTTTGAAATGCCAAAACTTCTTGCAAACCAGCACCAGCTCTTGTCATCACTGCAGTAGTTCACTGCCAGTCCACTGACTAACAACGTGTATCATGCGCATACTTTGCACCTGCTAATATTGTACAGCTCGGGTTGTGTAGCTACAGAATGCCTAGATTCACCAGGGCTTGACACCAAAGTCTGGCCAAATTGTCACTCGGCCATTGATCTCTGAATGACAATGCCTCAGTATTCCATCTGTTAGCCCAGCATGTCTACTTGTTGCCATTCCTCCTGAGCTTACTTTGTTCCCTTCCAGAGTGCCCGTTTCTCATGTAGCGACAATGACTTGCTCTCTTGTGCTGCCCAGGCATCGCCACTAATTCATTAAGCGAGCCAACTGAGATTGCCACTTTCCTTGCAGGTATGAACGAGTTGAAAGGCACCTACCTTCACAGCCAAGGATACAAGAACCCAGAAGGATTTCTGGGGAAGAAAGTCCTTGTGGTTGGACAGGGGAACTCTGGAGCAGATATCGCTGTACAGCTAAGTCAGAGAGCTGAGCAAGTACGATTCCTGAAATTGCTTATGAATTACTGGAGAGAGGCAACGTTTATATTCTGATGCATTCATCTATTGCCAAACCAAGCACCAAAACGTCATTATACTGGGAGAGCTTTTATTGAGGCTTGGACTAATGACCCAACAGGGTCTTTCCCATAGTTTTTCTGACTGCAGCCCAGATTCGGGATCAGGAGTTGCCATCGTCAAACAGCCAGCAGACCTATATGACATAGCAGGTGGTCTCAGTCCATATTTTAATGCTCAGATGTCTGAATCCTATAAACCACCACCAGAGATGTCCCCCTGTAGTAGCAATCTGTGGAAGCGTAGCCAAATGGGCATAGAAAATCAGTTATCCAGTTGTCTCCTGTCTTCCCTTCCCCTTCCATTCAGGATTGAGATACCATGGCAGAGCAGGGAGGGTTAAACTTGGACAGGCTCTTCCTGTGCTGTGCCTGTCTTCAGGGCTGTCAATCCCAGAACCCTCCGGGGACTCCAAATTCACTCTAAAAATTGAAACCCAAGAATACAATCAAAGTATAACCAGAGGGCAGCTTTTGAACAGAGACAGCAACAGGTGGAAGTAGAGCATGAGCTCAGACCAGATGTTGCCAGCCCAGTAGGTGGTGTCTTCCTTTGCCAGTCTCATCCATAAGTCTCCAAACAGCATCATCAAAGATCCGAAGAGCAGCATTGTCCTCCGAGAGGAGTGTTTGGAGATGACAGAGGTTTGCTTCCTTTGGTTTAATTTCACACTGAATCTGGGTGAGAGAATTACACTCACTGTTGGAAGCTGAATTCTGGCTTGGCTTTCAGGTGTTTCTCAGTACCACAAGGGGCTCAGGGGTGATGAGCCACATTTCTGAGCATGGATGCCCCATAGAGACAATGTACAATACCCACCTGAGTGATGTCATCAGGAATACTCTCCCTTTCCCCCTGTTCAGCTGGATGAATGAGAAGATGAATCAATGGTTTAACCATGGAAACTATGTCTTGGTGCCCCAAGACAGCTATTTTCCACTAGCCTGGCCAGCAGGCCCATTGTGCAACTGGGGAAGGGCTAGATAATGGACTGTGCAGAGTATCAGACCATTTCTGCAATATGTTCCTGTTCAGTTTCCCATAACCTAATCTTTGGCCAAAGGATATTTTGGTGGAGCCGTGCAGAGGTGAATCTGAAGGTGGAAGACCTCTCTCTCCAAGTACAGTGCTCTCTCTGTAACTTGGCCTTCTGAATTGGAAATTACAAGGCAGAGAGTGGGAAAAAATCATAACTAAATATCCAGAAGGGGGTCTGTTGCTTCCCACATAATGGGGGTACATTCTGCAAAGCACTGTTGTCTGATGGCTAGAGCACTGGCCTAAGCCTCAGAAGAGTTAGGTTCTATTCCCCGCTCTGCCATTGACCTGCTGGGTGATCTTCAGCAAGTCTGTGCCTCAGTTTCCCCATCTGTAAAACGGGGGGTGATGATCCTGGCCTCTTTTGAGATCTACTGGCTGACAAGTGCAATGTAAGAGTAGGGATGCTGATTGACATCATCATCCTTTAGGCTTCACTTTAGTAAAGCTCCTTCACTACAGCCTGTGTACCCAGCAGGATTTTTCCAGCAACCCCGGGTAGTCTTTCTGCAAACTGCTTCCTTCAGGATGCCCTCTTCACCCAACCATCAAGCAGCCTAGTGCACTAAAGAATGCCTGCAGATGACTGCTGTGTTTGGAATTCATGACCCTGGCAATAGCTGGATGCCATTTACCCTGCTCTCTCTTCAGAGAAAAGCGGTTGCCGGGAATCGGCCTGTTTCTTGACCTGTTCCGTCCAACTCCCATTGGATAGCAGGACGTCCTCTTGTCTCGCTTTGCCTCTGTACTGCAGAACCAAGAGGCAGTGGTCAGCGATGACTGTCCCAGCCGTATCCTCTGTGGTGGCATGGTGGTGGAGCCCAATGTGAAGGAGTTCACCGGAACCTCCGCCATCTTAGAAAATGTGACTGTGGATGAGAAGGTGGATATTGTCATCTTCACCACAGGACACCATTCCTCTTTGCCCTTGCTGGAGAAGTCGATGACACCAGGTCTCACTGTATAAATACATCTTCGCTCGAATTGGAGAAACCAACACTGGCTGTTGTTGCCCCCACACAGCCACTCGGGTCTATCCTGCCAATGGCAGAGCTGCAGGCTTGCTGGGCTGCCAGGGTCCTTAAGGGTAAGGGTCTCATATTTGATCATGGTTCAATTGTAGCCATGGTCAGAAAAGTGATTATGTAAAAATGGTACCATCTTGTTCAACCAACCAGTCCCCAGTTGGGTCCAGAGCTGTCTCTGCTTGCTTGAGTGGCAAGAAAAATTGGTCATGGCAATGCCCACACCAGAGAGTGTGGTGAGGAACCATGGGGCACAGCTGCTTCTGTAATAGGCTTCCCTGGAGATCCCTACTCATTGTCCAGGCTGGGCCTCTAGGGGAAATACAGACCCATCTGGTGCCTGTGAAGTAGAGAAGGGGTAGAAACATCAAGATTCCAGGAAGCCCCTTCTTCAACCTCAGCTCGCTCCTTGATAGACCCAGATGGGGATCTTCTGTGGGGACAGGAGACAATAAACCCTACCTGTCTGAGAGCAGGGAGAGCCCCAGTAACCTGAAGTATTGTGGGGGGTAATCCTTGAGCCCATTTTCACTCCCACCTCTGAAAAAGCATCAGACGCGCAAATACTCACAGGGGCAGAGAAAAGATGATCAGCTCTGGTTCCCCCTCAGGGAGTGCAGCATGGTGGTTAAACCCAGAAAAGCCAAGCCATGGGGAGGCTAGGGGAGATGGACAAGGATCTGAGGGGCAATGGGGAAGGAGGGAGAACGGGTCAAGGAAAGGGGAGTGGTGGGGACAGGAAATAGGAGACAAAAGGGTGGAACTGTGCTGAAGTGATGGGAGAGGGAGACTGGGACTGGTCAAGGAGATAGGGAGCAGGCTGGAGGGGCTGGGGCAGAAAGGGTCAGTCTTGGGGTGGGTAGGAGCAGAAAGGTCTGTAACATGCTTTGATCAGAGCCAGAACTAGAACCCAGGATTCCTGGGCAGGCAGTACATAGCTGTGCAACCCACATGATGCCACTTATTATTGCTACTAGTTAACTCTGTTAGCTCATGGCAGAGGTGTGTGCACTGGATCTAAAGGTTCTAACCCCACTGTAGAAATAGGTAGCAGTCAATATGGTTCCATGTGATGGCATTTCTGTTTGTATGCTCGGATATTGCATACAACAAACCACATTAAAAGAACATAAAGGCTTCACGATCAAGCATTCAAGAGTTAGGCAATGCCAGAATTATGGTTGCCCGTGCGGACAAAATTTCTCTTCAGAATGAGTTACAGTGAGTTTACACTGCATTGCATCACAGCTTAGGGGGGAGTTAATTTTATTTGTCAGGGTTATGTATGTTCCCTTCCAAGCGCAGCATGATGGCTGCCGTTCTCAAGAAACAAGAGACCAAGCTGACATCTTACAGAATTCTTCCTGTCACAGAGATGTAATTCTCAAGTCAGTTTTTTCCCCTGAGTTCATGAAAGAAAAATCACTTGGCCAGTTGCTTTTTAGTGGCTACTGTGCAGAACCATTCAATTATTCAGGCCAGCAGCCATGGTCCTGTTGCCCCTTCAGTTCTGATTGAACGCTGCAGATCCAGCAGAGATCACGCATTGGAAAGTTGCTTCCAGATTCTGCTAAAACAGGCAAGTTTCTCCCATTGTCACTACCACGGCTAGCAATGGTGGGAATGCTAGAGAAGTCCAGCTGCCAGCAATGTTATCACTTTGTCTAACCCTGTTGAGAGTAGGTCTAGATGACATGTGATGGCTAAAACACTAGCATCCTTCAGGAGCCCACCTCCAAGGGCTCAGGGAAGGGAGCTATTGTAACACTCTTCAGACTCAGAGCCTGTTCTTTCAAGGCACAGGATTCTGTATTACTTCTGAGAGTACAAACACCTGTAGTGCAGAGAAGAGAGAGGCTCAGGGGACCTGGATGAAAGAGAGGTCAAACTAAAATCTCTCAAAGACAATTTAACGTGGCTCAACAGCTTGATTCAGTAGCACCACAGTGGGCCACATGGTTTAAACTCTTCTGCTCCTGTACAGTACATAGTGGTCAAGGCCGGGCCTAACACAGAGTAAAATAACTGCAACTTATTTTTGGTAACCACCATATTCCTAATACTTTGAACCATTTTATATTTAAGCAATAGAAGTTTTAAACCTCTGTGCTGGGGTGTCCACCCACACAAGACTGGAAAGGGTTACTGTGGCGGGGGCGAGGGGAATTACTCCCTAGGCTGCCCCTGGAAGAGGAGCCAGGGAGTGGGGATTGGTTAAATGAGGCTCAGGTGGACAGGAACAAGAGAGGCCTGTATAAAGCCAGGGAGCTGATAGCAGAGAGGGGTTGCAGGGAAGGAGTCTGCAGTCACTTCCTGGGAGAAGGGAGGTGTGTTCAGGCTATAGAGACAAGTACCCTACAGTTGCTCTCTGGGGGAGGGAGTTGTAGGGCTGGCAAACCCAGAGCGAGGGAGAGCCGGAAAGGTAGGAAAGGCTCAGGGAAAAGCAGCAAGGCATAAGATAGTGCAGACTTAGGCTGCTGATCAGCAAGCCCCTGGGCTGGAACCCAGAGTAGAGGGTGGGCCCAGATTCCCCTACCCACCACTGGGGAAGTGGCACAGACCAGGCAGTGGAGAGTGGACTGCCTGGGACAGTTTTGCCCCAAAAGACTGTCCTACCCCAGAAGGGGAAACCACAGAGTGACGTGGACGGAGGGCCGAGTCACAAAGAGGAGGCTGCAGTTCCTGGCGCGAGAGAGGGCCTGCAGAGGGAGAAAGTGATGGAGAGTGACCGCAGGAAGTGGTGTTGGCCTGGCAGAGCTAATCCCCAGAACTGCCAGGAGGCGGTGCTGTCCAGCGGTGTGTAGAGCACCCTATCACAACCTCTTTAAAGCATAAACTTCTAGCACACAGAGCAGAAAGACTCAGGGGTCTGGATGGACCAGGGCTCAACTTAACTGCTTGCCCCTATACTACGACAACCCCAGCCAGCCAGGGTCTCAAACTGACAATCTGAGGGAACACAGCGTGGGGAGGGGAGTCCAAAAAGTTCAACCGCTGTGAAAACGTCAGTTATGAATTTGAGAGCCTAGCACTCCCTTTTGTGTACGCTGTACACTGTGCCTTACAGTGAAAATGGGACTTAGGCATTTAAGTCATTTTGGTGCTTTTGAGAATTATACACTGAATATAACATGCTGGCATGCAACCAATTGACATAAATAGCACCAAGGCCCACCAGAGCAATACAAATCACCAAGTTTTCTTATTACATTTCCTTATAATCGTCAATTATCAATCCTTTAGTATCTATATCATCACACTTCCAGTACTTCGCCAAGGCGTGAGGCTGCACTTACCTTAAGGCACTCTTAGGAATGTGATCCCTGCTTGTTCTAATGTTCGGTATGGAAGAAACAAGTTTAAAACATCAAAAGCAATTTATTTCCGGTTCTCTTAGGCCAATGTACTTGGACTTACGAAGGAGAAGATGCAGATAGCAGTAGTTCGTTAAAATCCATAATATGGTTCCTTGGCCTCTCGCTAGAAAGACAAATGACTCTACAAGGGGACTTTCCTCTACTGATTTTAATGAACAGAGAGAGAGAAATACAATCCCTGAAATGAGTCTCGCCACCTCTCAGGCCTAGAAGCTCTGGGAGAGTCTGTCCACATGTCTGGTGGCATTCCTGGGTTCTGCAGCTTTTGTGGGTTCAGCAAATTCTTCTGAGCCTGTGGCCCTACAGGTGGCAAGAGACTGTCCATGTGGGTTCAGCACACTCTGACCCTCACCACACTGACCTCAGTTTATATACCCTGTTTTGGGTCTGGTGGAGGAGGGCAATCCTCTTGTTTCTATTGCCCACTTGCCGAATGTGCTCTCAGATTTCCGCTCTCCTGGTTTCTCTGCGGCTTTTGTTGATAGCGTTGATGTGTAACAAATTTCTTCAATACTTTTCATATCTTTGCATTTCAAAAATTCTATTTCTCTATTAACGCCTGCTATTAACTGTAATTTCTCCCCTTCCTGCTTATCAAGCAATTTCATTTAATATTTCAAAAGTTGCTTATGTCTTTCAATAGTCTTTTTTCCCCCTTCTGTTCAAGAAGTCCAATAATTTTTTGAGTGCAGCAATCATTTAGAAAGAAAATCAGCAAGAATCCATTATAGTGGACCTCGTTCATACATTTATATAACCAAAGAATGTATAAAACATTTCACATCCTTTAGGGCTTGCAATAAAATAAGAGAGACATCCTGTTTTTATGTTGTTTCTTATCTGAGGATCTGGAGGTTTCTTCGACAATATGTGTCGTAGTTTGGGAAGTGGGTGTTGATCTCTCATTGTCTTAAGTTTCTGTAGCAGGAGATAACGTGGAATGAGCAAAGAGGTTATTACTGAAATCCTCCGTGTGGACAGGAGAATAGAGGGATTGCTTCCTGATTGAAGGGGCAGATAGAGAGAGAGAGACATAAGCCCAGATCTTCAATGGGAGTTAGGTGCCTAGTTCTCATTGATTTCAATGGGAGTTAGGTGCCTAAATACACATGAAGAACTGGGCCCTAGTAATTCACTACCAAAATATTAAAGGCATATTAGACATCTATACATCTGTGACAAACGTGGGAATTGTCTGTAATATTTTAATAAACTATCTGCCTGACTAGTCTGGACTTATCACCGTGGAATCACTACCCAGTGAGGGGCAAGAATTGATTTCCTCCCTAGGGCCATGTCTACACTACAAACTGTGGTCAACACAAGTTATCACAGCGCATAGTCACCAAAGCTTGTACATCGCTCAAGTACGTGAATACTTTGCTCCTTGCGTCAGCACTGCAGGTAGTCCCCAGAAGTGCCTCTATTGATGTGAAGTGTGGTGCACCACGAATAGGTGTCCCAGTATGCCATGCGTTGCCATCGGTGCAATGCCTTTTGGGAAATTTTCTCAGTGGGCTAGGAGCTAGAAGGGACTAACCCAGGGATCTCTGAATGCAGGGGGCAAGTTCCTACCATGCAACTTTTTCCATTCCATAATGCCATCCATATCCCATAATTTTGGCACCTCTTTTTAAGAATCCCACAAACCCAGGTAGCGCACACACACACACACACACACGCACGCACACACACACAGAGAGGGAACTACACATCATGATTGGAACTGGCTGCAGAAGGACATCAAACAAAGAACCAAGGATGGGATAAAGTGACCAGCCTGGCAGAGGAGAGGGGTCACTCTACCCCGTTCCAAGGCCTGATATGCTACAGTGACAAGAGAGACACACTGGGCTCTAAGGGGTTAATAGAGCCCTAGGAAGGCTGCACAGGATGCAGCCAGTCAGAGAAGGGCTGAAGGGAGTAGTCAATCAGGGCCAAGCAAGCCCATTTAAAAAGGGAGCTGCAGGGCAGAGGAAGGCAGTTCTCTGCTAGGAGCCCAGGGAGGAAGGACTGTGTCTCTGGTGGGCTGAGAAAACTGCCAGCACCCTGGACAGATCAGTGCTGCTAGCAGGGACCAGGGGAGCAAGAGACAACTCCTGGCTGGCTGCTGGCGTTTGCAGGTTGAGACCCTCAGGCAAAGGCAAAGAGGATGCAGGGGCCATGAGGAAGTGGCCAGACAGTTTGCTGCAGTAGCCACTAAGGGAAGTGGCTGAACAGTGGACTGCAGGTCCCCCGGAAGGGGGGAGCACAGTGTGTGGCATGGCCGGAGGGCTGTGTCGCTGAAGAGGACACCATGGTCCTTGGAGAGATGCGGTTCCTAGAGCAGGAGTGACGGCAGCAAGGAACCACCCAAAGAGGGTGCACAAACACACAGAGCTAATTCCCAAGACAGCCAGCAGGAAGCGCCACAGTGGTGAGTGAACTCCATTACAGGGACATATTATGCAGCAAGGGTTTCAAGGACTTTGGAACTTGCCAAGATGTCCATGTGGCTGATGAGTGACACCTGGTCAGACAGGTTTGCATGGAAGCTGTTTATTGTTTCCGATATATGTTCTCTCCATTGTGCTTTTGTCCTGAATAAATAATACCTTACATCATGAGAACTGGTTAACCCTGTCCTTGCCCCTGTGACAGAACAGGATGGTAGGTGCTGAACTACACTCTGACTTGATCACAGTAAATTGCAGCATAAGTCACCAGTCTGGAGGGACCTGAGAAAGTTGATGACTAGCAGCCGGAGACCTTAATGGGGTGCCCTCAAAGAGGCCAGGAAGGAAGGCCAGTGCAGTTACCTCTGGAACCATGTGCGACAGAGATGGCAATTTCCTGCAGTGTCTTTGTGAGATCTTACTGCATTAGCTGTATGTACTGTGGGACAGGGATTGTATATAATTCCTTAGGGGAGAGGAACTAAGAATGGTGGAGGTGATTAGGCAAATTCACACAGGTTGTAACACCTCCAAGGAGGTGTCACCATGTGGAGAGTCTCACCTAGACTGGTTCAACTGGATTCTCCAGAGACTAACAGGCAAAGACAGGACGTTTGCAATAATAGTCTAAGTTTAAACTGACGCCAGTGCTGATCCAGCAAATGGACAGGACCTTCTGTCCAAGGGGGCACCCAATCCTTCTTGGGAAGGTTTGGAAGGACTTTCATTTGTTGAGGCTCCGTAAGACTGAGGGGTGGCTTCTAGTAACCTTTGCATATATGCGTGTATAGCATGTGTATAGGAACTCTTAATGTTTTTGTATGTTTTCTCTGTCATGCTTTCACCTTAAGGATAAACGTGCTTGCTTAGAAAGAGCTGGGTGGGAACTTGTGACTGTTGGCAATTACAGCTATTCAGAGCCCACAGAGAGAAAGCAAAGTGCAGATGCTGACGTCAGGCAGTCTGGCTTGCTGGGGATATCGCACTGTAGCCAGGGAACTGTGCAGCGTGGGAAAGCCCCCGGTCAGAATGGGGAGAGATGCGAGTCTCTGCACAAGAGAGGTGACGGCTGAGGAGCCAGGGGGCTAGAGTAAGTGCCCTCAAGGGATCAGGAAGGGGAAACACAGGGGCAGTTGCCCTGAACTGTGGTACCATGACAATATGGTTTCATTTCCGGGGCTGCTTTAGACAGGCAAAAGGGCTAGAGACTTAGGGGCTGTATTGTGATGGAAAATCCAACCACTTCATCCACTCCAGTAGTGGCAGACAGTCAACATAAGGGCTCTGGGCTCCCCGTTACAACCCATGGCATAGCAAACACACAGGGACATGACCAGAGTCCTGCTGTAGCCTGGCTCTTGTCAGATGCCCAGATGGCCTCTTGGGGCCATAGGCAGCCCTATGTAAGTTAAAGCAGCCCTAAAGGTGCTGTAAGATAAATGAGGGGCCTGGTCTGCAATCAGGGAGGTACAAGGTGACCAAGTCTCCTTGGCCTTCTACTGCTGCCCCACATTTCCTACCCTGAGCAGGCTCAGCTGAAACAGAAAATCAGAACCTCTCTTCTTTTTGGAAACAAAAGCCCAGCTTCTCCTTTGCAGGGCCCAGTGTCACCAGTAGCAAGGAGCTTGCCCAAAGCCCTTTAGCTCCTCAGTGCAATGCAGGCTGTGGAACCAGTTTGCAAGTCAGCATCCCTTCTTGCCAAACTTGTCTTGCTGAGATTGGGGAACTATTTAGCTATTTCCACCATGAAGCAATAAGCAGCCCTCAGCCCTTGCTATCTCTGGGTCTCCATCTAGTCTCACAGCTCAGATTGCACAGGTCCCTTGCTTTGATGGTTTTGGAAAGCGATCAGACAGCTTCCACATCTGAGAACTTTGCTCCTGCCAATGCCAGCAAGGATCAGTTACATAACTGCCAAGGGAAAGAGGGCGGTTCCACATTTAAAGAGAACTCCCCACTCCCTCGAACCTGTTGTTGTGTGACCAATATTCCTCCAGTGCTGTGCAAGTTGAATTACAGTGAGTGACGCTTTCCCTAGCTGCCCAGACACACTTGTGAAGGGACGTGGCTTCAACAAACAAGACACAGACGTGAGGTAAGGGAACTAAATCAACCTATGCATGCAGAGGGTAAAGTGGACACCACATAATAGGGACACAGTTAATAGGCACAGCTGTTTAACTAGTACAGATGGTTAGGGACGGTTTTCCTGCAATGCATTTGGTTTGCTTTAGAATCACCTCTGCAACTTTGCATTGACTAATAGACCAGCTGGAAGCAGATTTTTTTTTTCCATGTGCCGCTGAACTTCTATGACAAGCAAGCCTCAAAGCATTTGAGACAATAGAAGCTAGGATGTGCCTTATGCAAACTTTGTTCAGTTTTGAAGTGTGTATTTGTTTCATAACAGATGGCTTTAGAGAGTCCTTAATAAATACAGATGGATGCAAAAAGGTGCAATTACTGGGCAGAAAAAGTGCTAATTCAGTAAACAAGAGCAGGTAAACAGGATGTATTTCTGAAGTATACATTCAGATTTCCATGCTAGGAGGTAGGAACCGAAGCAATGGAGCTGGTTGGGAAATTATCTTTTTTGACTAAAAAAAAGTCAATGAAAACAAGCAAAAAAACCCAAACCTCATGGATGTTGAAATTTTTCCATGAAAAATATTGGATTTTCACCAAAAAAAAATGTGAAAGGGAAAAAATCTGTTTTCTCCTAAAACTTGAACTTATTAATAGAAAACTCATTGTCAGAGAGACATAAGGCATTCCAGTGGCTGGGAGTTGATGCTAGAAACATTCAAACTGGCAATAAGTTGCATATTTTTAACAGTGAGGGTAATTAACTATTGGAATAACTTACCAAACTGTGTGCTGGAGACTTTATCACTTTATCATTTGAATTCTTTCAATGAAGCCTCCATGTCCTTCTAAAAAAGGTCCTGGTTCAGCCACAAGGTATTGGGCACAATGCAGAGGAATTATTGGATAAAATTGTAAAATTCTGTGTTTATGCAGGAGGTCAGACTAGATCATGATGGTGGTCACTTCTGGCCTTAAATGTTTGTTAATTACCCCACATTCTTGTTGCAATATTCAATTTAATAGGTCCATGTCTCTATCTTTGGAGGAGAACTCTATCACTGCAATGTTCAGTGATCACTTAGTACTTGCAAGAGGGACTTTAGTCTGTGTCTCTTGCCAATTTTGGTTGGACATATTCCTGGAGGTTTCATCACATGACCTAATCTTTAAAGATTAATGTTTAGTTCCTGGAGACTCCCGGACAATTCTGGAGGGTTGGCAACCTTTACTCTGGTCCCAAATGGCTGTGCATAATAACAAGAGATTCACAGTGCCCCCATCCAAGCTCTCTGTCTGGGAAACTCAGCACATAAAGGCACAGTCCCCAATATCACAAATACTAACTGAATTCTGTTGCTCTTTAACCACACATGAGCATCTGCTACTTAAGATCATCCAACCCCTTTTGTATAACGAACGGGAATGGCAGATGTGCCTGTTAAATCTGAGAGGTGAACTAGTAATTACTTTCTCCATAATGCTGTCCTCTTTGTTTATAATATAAATTGCTGATCCTTTTCACTGAAGTGATACCAACTCTGTTCCCTGAATTCTACCCACCAGCAAGACTGCATGATCTCCTCCCAATAAAGGAGACCATGGTGAAGAGAGTTGCAATTATTGGAGCTGGCGTGAGTGGACTGACCTCCATCAAGTGCTGCCTGGATGAGGGGCTGGAGCCCACCTGCTTTGAGAGGAGTGATGACATCGGGGGTCTCTGGAGATTCACAGTAAGTGAGGGGGTTCGTTGCCTGTGGAGTGAGCTACACCTGTGCGTCCCAGGCCAGTAACCAGAAGAGACTATTCATTAACCAAAAAATGAAGTCAATCCAGCTCAACAGCAGCCTTAAACAGAACTAGTTTGTTCAAAGAATGGCAGTGTCCTGTTCAGACACTGGGGCGTGGCAGTCACCAGGCCTCTGTATTCGATGCAACCTTTGGATCCCGCATGCTCCCCAGCCCCCTAGGTTTGAGCAGCATTCAGACACAGTGCCAGGATGCAAACTCTCTGGCTGGCACCCTCCATGCTGCCCTAGGCCCCAAGACCAGTGCTGGCCCCCCTCACGTAGCTTATGCACACTCTCCCCAGAGTTCCGCCCGCATGGGCACTCGAGTTTAACCCTTTGGGGACATGTGACAGATAAAGTGAGGAATTTAGCCCTTGCGAAGGAACACCTTAAGCACACACACTTTACTCTCAGGGTATCTCTACACTGGAGCTGGAACTGTTATTTCCAGCTTGGGCAGACATACCTGCCCTTGCTCTGAGAGAGCTGGCGTACGAAAAATAGCAATGGAGAGGTGGTGCGTGAGCTGGGCTAGTCACCCAAGTATATACCTAGGGTCGTGGATGGGATCATACTCGGGGTGGCTAGCCCCTGTCCCCACTTCTGCCAACATGGCTAGATTGTTGTAATTCATGTGCTAGCTCAATCTGAGCTAGCATGGGTATGGGGATTACGCTCCCTGCCCCAGTGTAGACATACCCTTTGAACACATATGAGATACAGATCTATGGGAAAACAAGGAACACCTGAATATAATACCCTCCCTTGGCGACCTCAGCACTCTCTTTGGGGTTTGATCAGCAACCTTCAGGGGATAGAGCCCTCCAGCCTGCCCCTCCTCCTGCTCAGTTTTCTGCATCTAGCAATGAGCTCTTGCCTTCTTGTTAGGGAGCTTGTCTCTTTTAAAAGCAGGGCCTGACACCTCTTCCTGCTTCTCTTCTCATGCTGGGGCTTTTCCATTCCCTCTTTCTCCCCTGGGGGGCTGCTGGCAGTGGGCCATTGTCCCAATTTCAGACATGGTCTGTATTGTGCCACAAAACAAAAGTTTTATTCCACACTAAGGGTTAGAGTAGAAAATGGAGTTCATAGAATCAAATGGAAATCATAAACATACAGGGACATATTCCCAGCACTGTAACGGGGGCAGGGGAAGGGGGTTACATTAAGTAGGTCCTAAGTCTCTGCATCCCAGTCTATCCTTATTGTACAATGATACTTAGCATCTTCAACCGGCCATACTGGTAACTAATTAATCCTCAGAAGCCCCTTTGAGTTAGACAGCCACAGTGGATGTTGGTCATTAGCAACTACTCATTTCACAGCAAAAAGCAGTTTACTGGCAACTTTTGAATAATGGCAAAAGTCTCATGCAAGCTGTGACAGCAGAGGCTGGGGCTTTCCGCAAGGGTGGGGGTGCTGGGGACTGGTGGGGCTGCACAGTACTTCCTCCTGCTCTCTTTGCCCTGCACCCTGCCCTGACATCGGGGACTTGGACTCAGCAGGTCCCAGTGCTTCCTTCCCTGGCTGCAGCCCACAAATCTGCCTGCAGCCAGGGTTTTCCATGGACGGTGGGGGTCCTTGGTGGCCCATGGGGCTGCACGGTATCTCCCAACCAGCTGTCTGGGTTGCAGACTCAAAGCCAGCAAATTCATTACAAGGGGAACGTCTCTTCCAAAAGAATTGTCAATAAGCAACAAGCCCGTTGCTAATATCTGAAAGTCGTTAACATTAAAGTGAAGGGGATGGGATCGGTTCTGAGGGAAAATGTTGCTAATAACCACAAGTTGTCTTTATCAAGCTTGCTAATAACCGGCATCCACTGTATTATTAACCCCACTTGATGGTGGAGAAACTGAGGCACAGAGAAGTTAAAATGTGCCCAAGGTCACACCAGTAAATTTTTGGCAGCTGAGGAATACAATTTTAAGAGCCCTGACTCCCTCGTCCCATGTTTGTTCTTCTAATCCACTCCCCCTCCTGGAAGTTCTTCCTAAAAAATGACTGGAGTTGGCAAAATGTCTTAAGAACTGCCTAGTAATTGGCCTGAGCAGCCGGTGTGACAAAGTGCCACACAATGCAACAGAATTCAGCTGTGCAAGCCTAAGTGAAAACATCAGCAACAAATTTCCCAGTGTTTGAGTCCATTGTCTTTCACACTGTCCCTGTGTGAGAAGGGGAAAATCAGTGCTTTAATTCGCAGGGAATGCAGAAAACACTTCAGACACCCCTGTGTCTGGTGAAGCCACCCCCTTGAAGGCCCATAGGGACAAAAAAGGGAAGGTGGGAAGGACGGGAGTCACAAATGTCATCGTCCGTGTCCTCCCGCCCATAGTCTCAGGGACTTGATTATGTGGAACATGCTCAAATGTTCCCTCAGGATGTG
Organism: Terrapene triunguis; assembly: GCF_002925995.2. NCBI lineage: Eukaryota > Metazoa > Chordata > Testudines > Emydidae > Terrapene > Terrapene triunguis. The sequence continues at coordinate 5,746,206 of NW_020664561.1, read as the reverse complement.
TCTACACTGCAGTTACACACTGGTGGCTGGCCACTGTCAGCTGACTCGGGCTCATGGGGCTCAGGCTAAGGGCCTGTTTGATTGCAGTGTAGACATTCAGGCTCGGGCTGAAGCCCACGCTCTGGGACCCTCCCCTCTCCTGGGGCCCCTGAGCCCGATCTTGAGCTCAAAGGTCTACACAGCCCCTTAGCCAGAGCCCCACAAGCCTGAATCAGCTGGCACGGGCGAGCCATGGGGTTTTTAATTGCAGTGTAGAAATACCCTGGACTAGAATTCTTTGAAGGGGTCAAGAAGCATGTGTACCAAGGGGATTCAGTGGATATAGTGTACTTAGATTTTCAGAAAGTCTTTGACAAAGTCCCTCACCAAAGGCTCTTATGCAAAGTAAGCTGCCATGGGATAAGAGGGAAGGTGCTTTCATGAATTGGTAACTGGTTAAATGATAGGAAACAAAGGGTAGGTATAAATGGTCAGTTTTCAGAATAGAGAGGGATAACTAGTGGTGTCCCCCAGGTGTGTGTTCTGGGACCAGTCCTATTCAACATATTCATAAATGATCTAGAAAAAGGGGTAAAGAGTGAGGTGGCAAAACTTGCAGATGATATAAAATTACTAAAGATAGTTAAGACCCAGGCAGACTGCGAAGAGCTACAAAAGGATTTCTCAAAACTGGGTGACTGGGCAACAAAATGGCAGATGAAATTTAATGTTGATAAATGCAAAGTGATGCACATTGGAAAGCATAATCGCAACTATACATATAAAATGATGGGGGTCTAAATTAGCGGTTACCACTCAAGAAAGAGAGCTTGGAGTCATTGTGGATAGTTCTCTGAAAACATCCACTCAATGTGCAGCGGCAGTCAAAAAAGCGAACAGAATGCTGGGAATCATTAAGAAAGGGATAGATCAGGGATCGGCAGTCTTTGGCACGCAGCTCACCAGGGTAAGCATCCTGGCGGGCCGGGCTGGTTTGTTTACCTGCCACGTCCGCAGGCTCGGCTGATCGCGGCTCCTACTGGCCATGGTTCGCCGCTCCAGGCCAATGGGGGCTGCGGGAAGCAGCGGCCAGCACATCCCTCGGCCCGCGCTGCTTCCCGCCGCCCCCATTGGCCTGGAGCGGCAAACCATGGCCAGTAGGAGCCGCGATCAGCCGAACCTGCGGACGCGGCAGATAAACAAACTGGCCCGGCCCGCCAGGGTGCTTACCATGGCGAGCCGCGTGCCAAAGGTTTCCGATCCCTAGGATAGATAATAGGACAGAAAATATCATGTTGCCTCTATATAAATTCATGGTACGCCCACATCTTGAATACTGCATACAGATGTGGTTGCCCCATCTCAAAAAAGATATATTGACATTGGAAAAGGTTCAGAAAAGGGCAACAAAAATGATTAGGGGGTATGGAACGGCTTCCATATGAGGAGAGATTAATAAGACTGGGACTTTTCAGCTTGGAAAAGAGACGACTAAGGAGAGAGATGATTGAGATCTATAAAATCATGACTGGTGTAGAAAAAGTAGATAAGGAAGTGCTGTTTACTGCTTCTCATAACACAAGAACTAGGGATCACCAAATGAAATTAATAGGCAGCAGGCTGAAAACAAATAAAAAGAAGTATCAGAGGGGTAGCCGTGTTAGTCTGAATCTGTAAAAAGCAACAGAGGGTCCTGTGGCACCTTTGAGACTAACAGAAGTATTGGGAGCATAAGCTTTCGTGGGTAAGAACCTCACTTCTTCAGATGCAAGTAATGGAAATCTCTAGAGGCAGGTATAAATCAGTGTGGAGATAACGAGGTTAGTTCAATCAGGGAGGGTTAATAAAATAAAAAGAAGTATTTCTTCACACAGCACACAGTCAACCTGTGATGTTGCCGGAGGATGTTGTGAAGGCCAAGACCATAACAGGGTTCAAAAAAGAACTAGATAAATTCATGGAGGATAGGTCCATCAGTGGCTATTAACTAGGATGGGCAGGAATGGTGTCTGTAGCCTCTGTTTGCCAGAAGCTGGGAATGAGCGACAGGGAATGGATCACTAGATGATTATCTGTTCTGTTCATTCCCCCTGGGGCACCTGGCACTGGCCACTGTCGGAAGACAGGATACTGGGCTAGATGGACCTTTGGTCTGACTCAGTAGGGCCATTCTTATGTTCTTACCCTCTGTGCCCCAGAGATAGGGGAAACAGCCCTTAAGGTTGCTGTCAATGTGCCACGATGGAACGTTCCTTCCCAACATCAAGGCTCAGGTGGTAGGTGCTGCAGCCACAGCGGCAGTAGGACGGCAGAAACATGCATTCTGGAGGAGGCATTCTGCCCATGGAGTGGTGATGCGGGCAGAGTGCACGGACACAGCTATAATAAAAGGCTGTAGAATGGTCTCCTACCAGAGTGCTAACTGATGTGGAAGGGAAGAGGGCCCTGGCCTCAGATGACTCATCTAGCAGTGCTCCAGAGGCAGTGCTCCCTCTCGGGTGTCTAGTGCTTCCCTCTGCACTGGGCCCTTAGGGAATGCTGGTGTTGACGTCCCCCCTGCCCTCTGTGCAGCTGCACAAGGCAGAGGAAAGGGGCTCTGCTGTTGCCCCTCCATGACATTTGTGCAGAGATCAGCTGTGATTTGGCCCCAGATAAAGAGATCAGTTTAATTATGTTGTAAGTGCAACAGCCTGGGCCAAATTCTAATTCCTAATCTTGTCTGTGTCCCGCCATGAGTGGAAACCAAACGCTATGAACAAAAAGGGGTTGATAGGCATATTCTCTCCCTGGCTGCATGTGCAGAATGCATTCACTCTTCCCTGTGACACTGTGCTGATAGGAACATGTTGAAGATGGGAGGCCCAGCCTTTACAAATCCGTGGTCAGTAACACCTGCAAGGAGATGTCGGCCTTCACAGACTTCCCGTATCCTGAGGATTTTCCAGTCTTTCTGTCCAACTCCCAAGTCCTGGAGTATCTCAGGATGTATGCCAAGCATTTTGGCCTTCTGAAGCACATCCAGTTCAAGGTGAGCTATAAAATGTAGCGGCTGGTCCACATGAGAGGATAACAGTCTACCAGAGCTGCCAGCTGATGGAGTAACTTCTTCACGTAAGCAGTCTAGGCTCATGCTTTTGGCACTGAAAGTGCTGAGCTTGGGTGGTGTCAGACAAGGATCATAGGAATCATACACCTCTCCGAGGCAGGCTATTTAATATGTATAATTTGTATTGTGGTGCCTATGAGCCCCACCCAGACCAGAGGCCAGATTTCTAAAGGTATTTAGGTGCCTAAAGATGCAGAGGCATCTAATGGGATTTTTCTAAAGCATCATGGTACCTAACTCCCACTGAAATCAACAGGAGTTAGGCACTTCTGAAAACCCCACTAGGTGCCAATCTGCATCCTCAGGTGCCTAAATACCCTTGAAAATGTGGTCCAGGGCCCTGCTGTGATAGGCGCTGTACAAACATACAACAAAAAGACAGTCCCTGCCCCAAGGAACTTTCAATCAGAGTTGGCTGAAAAATGGAAGCCCCTCCTCACAAAAAATGTGATGACTTTGGGGAGGGGGAAGTCCCAAACTGGGACAAAATGTCAGAAATGCAATTTTTTATTGTTATGTTGCAGGAAGAGTTTTCAAGAAAAAAATCAATTTCAGAACTGAAAACTTTGCAGCTTCCCAGCTGACCATCTGGAAGACTCTTGTCAATTTCACTTGACTTTAACAAGACACCTCCCCTGGGGATGTAAAAGAACCCAGCCACTCAGCCTCCATCTCTGGCTCCCAGAGCTGCGGGGTGGGGGAGAAGCAGGGAGGCAAAGCGCCTGGACTCTGCCTCCGCAGCCCTCCAGGAAAGCTTGTCTCTTTTACTGTCAAAAGGTTAAATTGATAAGAGCATTCCAGGCGGGCATCCAGGAGGCTGTCATAAAAATTTTCCCAACAGAAAATCAATTTTTTTCTGCAAAATGGAAACTTTCTCATGGACAATTCTGGTTTTGCGAAAGTGGCAAATTTTGACCAGCTCTACTCACGGTTTAAATAAATCTTCCCCCAGGCCAAAGTCAGGTCTGTCCCCCTCCCATCTGGAAAATGGTCCAGCAAATTTTCTCAAACACACATTGTCATAGACTGTTTTCTCTACTTATATTTGTTACACTCAGATCTCATGCTGATGAACGATATTTGTTTGGTTCAATGTTTCAGACCACAGTCATCAGTGTAAGGAAATGCCCAGATTTCTCTGCCACTGGCCAGTGGGCTATTGTCACGGAGTCTAATGGGAAGCAGGAGTCATCTGTCTTTGATGCTGTTATGGTTTGCATTGGCTATCTCTCTGATCCATCCCTGCCGCTGGAGTCTTTTCCTGGTACAGGATGTCTTGTGTTTACTATTAAGCATTTCTGTGTTTGGCAAGAAGACTAACAAATCCACAGATGGAAACATTTTTGTTTCCATGTTCTAATTTCCTGGATCTGGCGACTGCCGTCATATTGACATGCGTAATTAGGGAAAAGCTTTCGTTTTCCAGCTGTCCCTTTTTCAGGTCTGGCTAATTGATAGGCATGCTTCCAAGGGACAAGATTATTTCTCTTGAGAAGGCTATTCAGAGAAGCTGGCTGCACTAACAAGTTAGAAAGCGTGTTATTGGTGTGGGTTAGGGCAACAAAAAAAGCACTGGGCCAAATTTATCTGTGGTGAAAGTAGACAAAGCTTCTGTGGAGTTGCACCTGATTACAGCAGCATTTGAATTTGGCCCATAATTCCCAGACAGAAGTTGTAGGCCTTTCCCTAATCTTTCACCACCATTTAATTTTGTCAAGTGCTTCTCAAGAATGAAGAGGAAAGGATCACAGCAGGTTTTGCTGTTTTTTTGGTTGTTGTTTTTTTTTTAAATAACCTGGGTTCTCCCAATTGGTGTTTTAAACACAGCCGTCTCTCTGGACCACCAGGAGGAACTGGCTGTTGCTCTGTGCTACCATCAGAGTTTTTAAACATTGGCTGCAGTTACATTATCTCAGATTTTCTAACCACAGAGCTCACTTTGGAGGGGGAGGAATGGACAACAAAGTTTCCAGTGGTATATTTCTAAAGGGGTTGCAGTGGGACTAGGGTCCCGTCACCAAATCATTGCTGGCCATGGGTTAGAATGTCTTATTTATTTCTGAACCAGTTGCCCTTACAAGCATAGTTCTACAGTAGGTCTAGTGTGATTGTCCAGAATACTGTAGTGCTGTCAGGTCTCTATTGTAGCACTTTTTTAAAGGTATAGTAACCCCAGCACTTTTAGTTACACTTACACACACACACACACTCAGAGCCATACAAATCACTTTAAAATATTCGGGGCCCAATCCTGTTTGCTTTACTCATTGCTGGGGGCTGAGGGATCAGGAGGTGGTAGTTCCTTCTCTCCCCTGCTCCAGTCATAGATTCCCTGATCAGAAGGGTCCATTTTGATCATTTAGCCTGACCTCCTATATAGCACCAGCCAGAGAACTTCCCCAACATAATTCCTAGGGAAACATCCACTCTTGATTTAAAAACTGCCAGTGATGGAGACTCCACCATGACTCTTGGTGATTCTCCTAGTTCTGGTTTCTGTGGGAGGAGGAGGAGCGGGGTGAGGACAGTTCTATCTGCTTTCTCCTCCTTGGCTCTGCTGACGACCGTGTCTGCAGGGCAAGGAGGGGAGAGCCCGTCTATCACTTTTCATTGAGTTCAAGGCCAAAAGGGTCATGTAGTCTGACCTCCTGCATCATACAGGCCATGGAACCTCTCCCAGACACTGTCTGCACCAGCCCATCACTTGAATTGGAACTAGAACCTCCCTTTTAGAAAGGTTTCAGAGTAGCAGCCGTGTTAGTCTGTGGTGTCCAGTCTGCATAGGAAGATTCCAAGTATGGCAGAATCTACCGTATCCCTAAAGAAGTCACTCCATTTCTCTGACTGGGCCTTAGGAATTAGGTCCCCTCCTCTCTTCAGGAGCAAGTCTCCAAGAAAGGGCAAAGATTAAGGTTACTAGGACCATTTATCCCCTGAAAAATATAATAGCAACAAGACAAATCGTGAGGTGATTTTTTTTCTGTCCTCACTACCAAAACACACCTCCCATTAACACCAATGGACTCCGGGATATGGCCTGGAATTATAATTGACTATTATTTAAGTGATATTTGCCAGATACCCTTCCCCTCTTCCTCACAGGGATAGAGACATTTCAAGGCGAGTACTTTCACAGCCGCTATTACAAGCATCCAGATGTGTTTGAGGGGAAGAAAGTCCTTGTGATTGGCATGGGGAATTCTGGAGTGGATATCGCCATTGAGGCCAGTCGTGTAGCTAAAAAGGTACAGTTCTTCCAGCTTCTTTCAAACCTGCAGGAAGGGTGATGTTAATTTTTGTTATATGCAGCGATGGGCAGCAATGAAGCCATTTAGAAGCCACACAGAGCGAACTGTCAGGAGAAAGGAGCTGAGAACCTGATTCTAGAGCAGAGGTCCTCAAACTGTGGGGGTGCGGCGGAACCTTGGGGGGGCATGGCAGGGCCTGGACCAGCCCCCACAGTGGGTGGGGAGGAAGTGCTACCCAGCCCGTCCCTGCCCCCAGCTCTGCTCCGGTCCCGCCCGCAGCTGCATCCTGGGCTTCTAGCCCCGCCCCCACCGCAGCCCAACTGCAGCTCAGCCCCCAGCTTCAGTCCCTGGCCTCTGCTCTGGCCCTGCTCCCGGCCCCAGACCCATCCCCAGCTGCAGCCCTACCCTCAACCCTCTTACCCCTGTCCACGTCCCCCACCCCTGAGCTGCAGGCTTGCTCCCGGACCCAGGGGGGTGGGGATGGGGGTAACCCTCAACATTTGGGGACCACTGTTCTAGAGGTTATTTCCACAGAATGGGAATATTGCTTTTTCAGAGACCCATGAGGCAAAGAAAAGTGCTACCAGACCCAACAGTCTAGTCCTTTAACATAACCCAACAGTGTCTTTATGGCATTGTGGGCTCCGAGGTTGCAGCAGTTGGACTGAGGAGTCAAAGGTGGCTTTGTCCTACCCCTACACCTCCCTCTCACAATTCTGAGAGACCTCGAAGTCTTTGCTCATTGGCTAGCTGGGTAAAGTCAGGGGACGATCCTTGTCTGGGATTAGTTTCATAAACGCAAGGAAAGCAATTCACCCTCCAAAGCTTTGCTGCTCTGTTATCTTCTAGGTGATGATCAGCACTGGCCGAGGCGCGTGGGTGATCAGTCGGGTGTTTGACAATGGTTACCCATGGGACATGGTCTTCCTAACTCGTTTCATGAATGTGATCCGGAATTCCCTCCCTGGGCCCATTACAACGTGGCTGGTTGCGCACAGGACGAGTCAGTGGTTTGACCATGCAAACTACGGCCTGATACCTAAGGACAGGTATATCCTGCGTTTCTGTTCCATGTGGTGGTATATTGGTTACTGAGTTAGAGAAGGAAGAGGAAAGTGCACCTAGCTAATGACGTACAATGTGTTAGAGGAGCAATGCAAACCCACATGTCGAGGGTTTAACTAGGGTTACCAACTTTCTGATCACACAAAACCAAACACCCCTGCCCTGCCCCTTCCCTGAGGCCCTGCCTCTGCCCCGCCCCTTCTCCAAGGCCCTGCCTCCGCTCACTCCATTCCCCCCCCCCATCGCTCACTCTCCCCCACCCTCATTCACTTGCTTATTTTCACCAGGCTGGGGAAGGGGGTTGGGGTGCGGAAGGGGGATGAGGGCTCTGGGGTGGGGCCAGAAATGAGAGGTTCAGGGTGCGGGAGGGGGCTCCTGGCTGGGGTAGGGGATGCAGGGGGGGTGCAGGTTCCAGGAGGGAGTTTGGGTGCAGGAGGGGCTCCAAGCTGGGGCACGGGGTTGGGATGCAGGAGAGGGGATGGGGCAGGTTTGGGGAGGGGACTCTGGGCTGGGGCAGGGAGTGGGGGTGCAGGAGTGGGTGTGGGGAGTGGACTCTGGGTGGTGCTAACCTCGGGGGGCTCCCCGGAAGCGGCGACATGTCCCTCGGCTCCTAGGTAGAGGTGCCAGGCAGCTCTGTGCAGTGCACACTGCCTCCACACACAAATGCCACCCCCACAGCGCCCATTGGCCACATTTCCCAGCCAATGAGAGCTGCAGAGCCTGTGCTTGGGGAAGGGCAGGGACAGCATATGGAGCCCCCGTGGCTGCGCCTCCTCCCAGGAGCTGAGGAACATGTCGCCACTTCCAGGAGCCGTGCGGAGCCAGGTAGGGAGCCTGCCAGCCCCACCAACCAGACTTTTAATGGCCCGGTCAGCAGTGCTGACCGGAGCCATCAGGGTCCCTTTTCGACTGGGGTTCTGGTTGAAAACCAGACACCTGGCAACCCTAGGTGTAACATAGGAATGTATAAATCTACACCACAAAGCAGGGTTAGGGATGTTGATCAGCTAGGTTTTCATAGGACAGCTGAAGAAGCGGGTCTCCTGGCCTGCTCTGTGTAGAGGAGGGGAACACTAGCATTGTACAGTCCCAGGCAGGGGTGCTGGAATGGGGGGGGCCCAGGGAGCCATGGCCCTCCCACTTATTACCGGCCATAGGGAGAGTGATGTGGGGGGAGGGGTGGAGACAAGTGAGTAGGGGGGCGAGGTCTTGGGGGAAGAGGTGTCATGGGAGCGGGGCCTCAGGGGGGAAGGGGAGGCACACAGGAGCAGGGCCTCAGGGGGGTAGGGGTGGCACGTGGGAGGGGGCTTTGGGGGGGGAAGGGGCGGCACACAGGAGCAGGGTCTCAGGGGAGGAGGAAGGGGTGGCGCAGGGGGCCAGGCCATGGTTCAGGCACCAATGGCCCCCACTTTTAGGGACCTTCTGCCATTCCTGTGGCCAGGAGCTAGTCCTACCCACTAAGCTTTCATTATGTAGAGACTCATAAAGAGTCAGACAGTTTTTGAAGTGTGTTTCTGCTCTGAAAAGTGACTCTGTAAAAGTACTGTGCGTGAATTGACCAGAACCCAGGGGAGGTGGCAGTGATGTTTGTGTGAATAAAGCAGGTTGCAGGAGGGGTGACTTTAATTAAAGACTTCAAGACCCTGGAGCCTCGTTTGGAGTTGGGTGGGAAACGGGACCCTGCTTTCCCATTTTTGAGTCTTCCAGGTCAGAGGTCATTCTCCAGCTCTTTGCTGAAGCACATGGGGTTGCCTTGGCTGCCCCAGCATTCTGATTGTGTTTCTGTTTGTTTCAATGCAGAGATGTGATACGGGAGCCTGTGCTGAATGATGACCTTCCAGGCTGTATCATCACTGGGAAAATCACCATAAAACCGAGTCTGAAGGAGATCAAGGAAAACTCAGTCATGTTTCAAAATAGCCCCACGGAGGAGCCTGTTGACGTCATCGTCTTTGCCACAGGATACAAGTTCTCCTTCCCTTTCCTTGAGGAATCTGTTGTCAAAGTCGAAAAGAAGCAGGCATCCCTGTACAAATATATCTTCCCCCCTCATCTGGAGAAGCCAACCCTGGCCGTCGTTGGCCTCATCAAGCCATTTGGTGCAGTCATGCCAGTTGTAGAAATTCAAGCTCGCTGGGTCACACGAATCTTTAACGGTAGGTGGAGCAGGAAGGTTAGTATGATGTGAGCACTTCCTCAAAGAAAAAGGCAGTGTTTCAGACACAGGTGGTGAGCGAGTTGGTATGTCGCCCCACCGCGACGCAGACCACAAAGGGATTCATCCAGGACTAGGAAAGGTGGTGCTCATAGACTGGTATCTAAATTGGGTTGCTCCGCACTTTACCGTCTTACAGAACATTTTACAACCCAGTGACATCCTTACTACATGAACAAGCGAAATACTCCAAGAACCATCTTGGAAATATTGAGCTGGATCTGTCTGAACAGAATTTCGGAGCCTTGTTTTTTCCTCTAGGATACAGGTAACTCCCCTTGAAGAAGAGGGGAGTTTATTTGTATTCAGTGGCGAGAAAAGAGGGGCCCTGTGTTTGTAACAATTGGGAAGCCATGACACGAGCACTCACATCAGTTCCTTGTGGATGGTGCAGAGGCCACACTCACTGTAGAGTTTCAGGAGGCATTGTTGTCCCCTTGAGGCGCAATGCTCCCGAGAGCTCCCCCTGGGTTTGTGCAGCTCATCATAGCCCTCACCACAGTTCTGGGCCTTAAAGGCAATTCCTGACCCACTGATAGGCAGCTATCTCCCTTTAGGGGCAGGAAAAATGGAATAGCTTTTGTGTTACCAGGCAGAGCTGGTAATAAACAGGATTCCCCACTGCTGCACTAAGACCCGGCAGAATCCAGCAGCTGGTTCGTCCTTGTCTCTTGGAGGGAGGCAGTTTCTCAGCACCAGAGAGAACAGTGTTACACTCAGGACAACCTGGGGCCTGATTTTGATCTCACATCCACTCGTTCCATGCCAGTGTTGCTCCTTTGGGGAAGCTCCTGATCTCAATTATACCAGTGTAATTTCAGAGTAAATGCCATGGACTTTAACAGGGTTACTCCAAAATCACACTGTGTAACTGAAATCATGTTCTGGTCCCTGGTTCCTACAGATGAGGATTCAAATCCCAGTCATCAGGGAAAGAGACTCCAAAGCAGTGGCTAGACTAGACTAGAGGAGGTTGTTAGAAGGCACTAGCTAACACGTTCCAACTAACATGTTTGAGAAGTCTGGTGCAGACAAAGCCCTGGTGATACCGGTAGTCTATGGCAATGGTTCTCAAGCAGGGGTACACAGATCTTCCAGGGGGTACTCAACTCATCTAAATCAGTGTTTCTCAACCCGGGGGGTGCAACCTTTAGGGGGGTTATAGGACAGGTTGGGGGGGGTTGCAGGTGCAGGGCCAGCATTAGGAGGTGGCAAGCAAGGCAGTTGCTCAGGGCCCCATGCCACAAAGGGCTCCATGAAGCTCAGTTACATGCATCAGTCTCACCACCTGGGGCTTGGGCATCAGCCCTGCCGCTTGGGGCTAGGATGTCAGACAAGGCTCACAAGTGAAAAACACACTGAAGTGGAAGTACAATATTTATATTCCAGTCAATTTATTTTATAATTATATGATCAAAATGAGAAAGTGAGCAATTTTTCAGTAATAGAATGCTGTGACACTTTTGTGTTTTTATGTTTGATTTTGTCAGCAAGTAGTTGCTGTGGTGACGACGCAGGAAAGGAAATAGAACGCCAGGTTTGTTGGTAGCTAGAGAGCTTTACAAGCCTCCTGCAAAAAGCCTCCCAGGAAAACTTTTCCTGGGGTTTTTATTCTTCTCCTTACGTTGTTTACAACTTATCTGAGTGGTTACATTCTTGCCCATTCAGAAGGCAGGCAATATACATGAGCATGAGATTACAAACCCATCTTTTAAGCGCGTGAACAGCCAGCTGCAAAGGTGATGTCATTGTTGCCAATAAGTTTTCCAAACATAGGCGCTAGAACAAGGTCACTCCCGCCTTATTGCCAAGGGAACAGTTTGCCGTTCTTCAAGGCTTATGATTAGGGAGCAACACATTCCTACAAGTAGTTTTTAAGTGAGGTGAAATTTGGGGGGTATGAACTTCCTGAAAAGGGTACAATAGTCTGGAAAAGTTGAGAGCCACTGGTCTAGGGGGAAACTAAGCTTCAGCCAGTTTAGCTCTTGTAGACCAATCAGTGTAGATTTGAACAGTAGACTTCTCAAGCATGTTCATAGATTCAAAGAGTTTAAGGCCAGAAGAGATGTTAGATGAGCCAGTCCAACCTCCTGTATAGCACAGGCCTTAAATTTCAACCCCACCCCCATATTGAGTTCAATAACATGTGTTTGGCTAAAGCATCTCTTCCAAAAGGGCATCCAGTCTTGATCTGAAGACATCAAGAAATAAAGAATCCACCATTTCCCTTTTGTTTGTTCCAATGGTTACTCACCCTCAGTGCTAAAATATTGCCTTATATCTAATTGGAATTTGTCTGGCTTCAGCTTTCTCCCAGAAGGTTAGAGAGCACCTCTTTAAATCCTAGTCTAGACAAGGTGTAAGAGTGGGTGTGATTTGAGATGATTCATTAGAACAATTAGGCCACTTGTCCAACTGACAAGCCATGAGTTCTCTCTCCTTCGGGGACCAGGAGCCAGGGTTTCCAATCCAAGAACAAGCTCCAAATGACTCAGGCCTTGTCTACACACAAATTGGCACCAGTTTAGCTAAATGGGCACAAACACCTGTGTAGATGCTCTTATTTCCGTGGCTTATTTCAGCTTCGTTTAAATCTGCTCCTAACTGAAGTAAGCTAAATTGAAATAAGCCTGGTTTAAGCTGAAATAAGAGTGTCCACACCAGCCTTTTCACCAGTGTAACTAAATTGGTTTAAAATCCCACCTGAAGTTGAACAGGTCCACCACTTCATGACAACAATCCCTTTTCTGGTTTCTAGGCTTGTGTCAGCTGCCTCCAGTGAGCACCATGGTGGAAGAGATCAACGAGACGAAGAAAAACAAAATTCGCTGGTAAGCCATGTCACCTAATGCAAAAGACTTTGAGACAGATTTAAAAACCCCTGAACTTTGGGAGGTATCAGCATGCAGTTCCAAATTTGGCAGCTGTTCCCTGTCTCTTTATAGGGGTGTCTAAAATCCAGATGTGGATTCAATTAGTCTACTATATCTAGTGTGTTTGAAGTCCATCTTTTAGCTAGCGGCTATATAATTATACAGGAAGTTTGGAATATCTATTCAAAGAAACCCACTGATGATCAAGCAGAATAACTGCAAACGGGACTGAATTTCAATGGCATCTCCTCTGTTTTACCTATTGATCAGAATGACATCCCTCCCCCTTCTTTTCTGATTCATTAAGGTTCGGTTTGTCCTATGATGAGATCCTGAAAACTGATTGCCTCGTGTATATTGACGAACTTGCCTCCTTGATCGGCACAAAACCCAGTGTGCTGGCTCTGCTCTTCAAAGATCCAATCCTGGCCATGAAAGTTTTCTTTGGTCCATGCACAGCATACCAGTACCGCCTGACTGGGCCAGGGAAGTGGGATGGAGCCAGAAATGCCATTCTGACCCAGTGGGAGCGGACAGTGAAGCCCACGAGAACACGAGTTGTAGAGGAGCCTCCAAACTTCTGTTTCAATTTGCTTAAACTAATCGGCCTTTTTGCTCTCTTCGCTGCAATTTTTCTTGGTTTCAAGTAGTCCTGGTGTGATGTACAGCCTGCGTGTATAAATCTTTTCTGGCTAGACAATATCTCTATATGGGGAGGCAGGAAAGCAATACATACAAAGGTCCTGTAAGAACAGAAGGGTTTCTAAATCAAACTTTAACCAATGTCACAAAAACATTTCTCCTCTAACTAAACTACACACCAAGATTCGTCTACCTGAGACCATTGCACAGATTTAACTAAATGTGTGATGGTAAACTGGTGCAGCCCCTGTGTGGACACTCATTTCTTTTAAAAGTGATTTATTTAGGGCTAGCTTAAATCGGATAGGAATAGGCGTCTGGGAAAGAGATGCTTTAGCTCAGCCGAAAGCTGTGGGCGTGATTCAGGAATCAGTAGATGGGATTCTTTGGCCTGTGCTACGCAGGAGGTCTGGCTAGGAGACCATAATTGTCTCTTCTCCCCTAACATTGACATTTGTCAGATAAAGGAATGGGAAATGTAAAGTCCCTGGGCTTTAATAATCAGTTGTTAAAATCGCAAGGCTCCACACCTGCAAGGCACTGAGATTCCTCAAATCTCTCTGGAGTTAGTTGGCATCAAGGGTGTTCAGCATCTGTGACGGATTGAATCACAGAAACCCCCTTGGGAACTGCCAACTGATGTGCCAAGACTATTTCTGCCCCTGCTTTCCCTGCCAGTCTGGGACTCCAGCACCTTGTCTTGTTGAGCCAGACACACCAGTCTGCTCCCACACAGACCCAGGGTCTGAACCACGTGCCCCAAAGCTGCAGACTTAACTGAAAGCAACTTACAGAAGTGTTCCTGTCTTTACCACTCAGATGCCCAACTCCCAATGGGGTCTAAACCCCAAATAAATTAGTTTTACCCTGTATGAAGCTTATCCTGGGTAAACTCATAAATTGTTTGCCCTCTATAACACTGATAGAGAGATATGCACAGCTGTTTGCCGCCCCCCCCCAGGTATTAATACAAGCTCTGGGTTAATTAATAAGTAAATAGTGGTTTTATTAAATACAAGAAGTAGGATTTAAGTGGTTCCAAGTAGTAACAGACAGAACAAAATGAATTACCAAGTAAAATAAAATAAAACACGCAAATCTAAGTCTAATACACTAATAAAACTGAATACAGATAAAATCTCACCCTCAGAGATGTTTCAATAAGTTTCTTTCACAGACTGGACGCCTTCCTAGTCAGGGCACAATCCTTTCCCCTGGTACAGCCCTTGTTCCAGCTCAGGTGGTAGCTAGGGGATTTCTCATGATGACTCCCCCCTTTTCTCTGTTTCACCCACTTATATATCTTTTGCATAAGGCAGGAATCCTTTGTCCCTCTGGGTTCCCACCCTCTCCCCTTCTCAATGGAAAAGCACCAGGTTAAAGATGGATTCCAGTTCAGGTGACATGATCACGTTACTGTAAGACTTCATCACCCACTTGCCAGCACACAGGTATACAGGAAGACTCACAAGTAAAACAGAGCCATCTACAGACAATTGTCCTGGTTAATAGGAGCCATCAAGATTCCAAACCACCATTAATCGCCCACACTTTGCATAATTACAATAGACCCTCAGAGTTATATTTTATATTTCTAGTTTCAGATACAAGAGTGATACATTTATACAACGAGGATGACCACACTCAGATTATAAGCTTTGTAATGATACCTTACAAGAGACCTTTTGCATGAAGCATATTCCAGTTACATTATATTCATACTCATCAGCATACGTTCATACAATCATATAGAATGCAATGTCACACACCTCACAGGGAAAAATCCTTGGTTATTTGCTTTTGAGGCCGGGCTGGTTAACCGGCAGACTCATCCATATGGCAATGATGATTGCTCCTGTCTGTGGCTGTGCTGCTCTTTCTGGAAGTCTTGGGTGCTGAAGATCATGTGCAGTTGGCTCAGTTCTGTTCCTTTATTAACAATCTCTTTAAAGTAATAAACACGTCAGCTCTTCCAGAGGGTTTGCTTTGAATTTATTGAGTTGGTTGCCTTGCCAGTTCTTATGTGTGTTTGCTTTGTGTGAGAACGGATGGTCCAGGGGCTAGGCTGGGATTTGGGAAACCCAGACTCAATTCCCTCCTCTGCTTGGGTTCAAGTCCTCCCTCAGACTTCCTGTGTGACCTTGGGAAGCCTCTCTCTGCCTCAGTTCCCCATCTGTACAATGGAGATAATAACACTTCCTGGCCTCATAGGGGCTTGGGGAGGAAAATACAGGGAAGACTGTGAAGTGCTCAGATGCTACAGCAATGGACGTCATTTAAGTACCTGAGGCTAGGTCTACACTACCCGCCTGAATCGGCGGGTAGAAATCGACCTCTCGGGGATCGATTTATCACGTCCCGTCGGGACGCGACAATCGATCCCCGAATCGACGCTCGTACTCCACCAGCGAAGGTGGGAGTAAGCGCCATCGACGGGAAGCTGCAGAGGTCGATTTTGCCACTGTCCCTACAGCGGGGTAAGTCGGCTGCGATACGTCGAATTCAGCTACGCTATTCGCATAGCTGAATTTACGTATCTTAAATCGACCCCCCCCTGTAGTGAAGACGTAGCCTTAGATAGATTACTACAGGCTGTAGCATTAGCCCTTGGAACTTGTGGGTTCTTTGTTTTGTTTTGGCTGCCGTAGACAACCCCTCATAATTTAGACAAGATTGTCATTTAGGGTATGTATACCCGGGAAGGTGTCGTCATGCTTTTTGCATTGTCACCGCTATATTGATCCCAGGATATGAGAGAGACAAAGCGGGGGAGGTAATATCTTTTATTGCACCAGCTTCTATTGGTGAAAGAGACAAGCTTTCAAGCAACATGGAGCTCTTCTCTGTGTAACTCGAAAGCATGTCTCTATCACCACCAGAAACTGGTGCAATAAAAGATATTAGCTCACACCTACCTTGTCTTAGTGGTGCTTTAACATGTGTTAGCTCCTATAGTTGTAAGTTCTAGTGTGGACAATACATAAATGTTTGTGGCGTTGTGACCAAAAATTCAAGGGTGTACGTCCCTGGATGGCTACGTTTCAGCGGTCAAGTGGAGTGTATTTGTGGAGAGGAGCCACACCAAGTGGGAGTGACCCAGCCAGAATTCCTCTAAACCACAGTCTTTTTTCATAGGGGTGCAGTCTATAAATTTTCCTTCCTCTCACCCTCACCCTGATGCAGGTTTGCTGGCCAGTATAGATGGAGGTGGGGCCACAGGCCTGCTCTCACCCCAGCTGCAAGGGAGTGAGGGCATGCACATTGTGACTTCACTTTTCCCTTCCCCCAGCCACAATGTGGCCTTAAATATTTTGCAGACCCAAGCAACCGCCTGATCTGCCTGCATGGCTCAGTCGTCTTCGTTACTATGGTTAGCCATTCAGAATTAGTGCATTTTTCTTTTTTTCTTGAGAGCGAATAGGAATGCATTTGAATTTCAATGCTACACAGATGTGGGGAGGGCAGGGCCAGTGCTACTATTTAGGCCAACTAGGCGGTTGCCTAGGGCACCAAGATTTAGGGGCGCCAAAAAGTGCTTTTTTTTTTTTTAATTTTTCTTTTAACAGCGGCCGCTGCGCTGGGAGGGAGAGGGAGTCTGAGCCGCCGGCAGGCAGCCCAGGGGTTCCCCTGGGTCAGAGCTGCCGCACGGATCCCCGGGCCGGGGGGTGGGGAGCTGCTGCAGGGGGGCGCATCAGGGCGGGGGGGGGGGGCCCGCCGGGGGGGGGGGGCCCCAGGGGGGGGGGGGGGGGGGGGCGCTCCCGCGGGGCGGGGGGGGGGCGCAAGGTGGAAGTGCGAAACTTCCTTGCACCAGCCCTGGGGGAGGGAGGGTGTAAAGGTCAATGGAGCTGAGGAATGAGAGTGAGCTGTAACCGTCTGGACTTTACTCTCTCATGTAATCTGTAACCAGACAAACTTCACCCAAAACCCAGTCGAATCCAAAACAAAAAAGACACCACATTGAACCAGAAAGGTGAGTTTCTTTACTTAGAGTCCTTATTCCCGACTGCATTTTTCATGCTTTCAACAATCAATCTGCAAACTTGGCGTGTGTCCAGAACCCCAGGGAGGACTGTGATTGGCAAGTGTGAAAGAAAGGTATGATAGGGAAATGTTATGCCTTTGTTTGAAAACTACTTGTTGCACACATACAGAGCAGCATTTCTGTATTAATTCCATCATGTGCTGAAAGCACACATCCAGAAGCGTACTTTTTGCTATGACTTTGGATAAATGTAAGTAGCCTTTTTTCTTTTTCTTCTTCTTTGTTACAGCTTCTGTTCATAAAAGAGAGACAAGACGGGTGAGGCAGTATCTTTTATTGCAGCAAGTTTTGTACGTGGCAGGGACAAGCTTTCGAGCTTCATAGAGCACTTCTGCAGGGCACTTATG
This sequence comes from Terrapene triunguis, assembly GCF_002925995.2. Lineage (NCBI taxonomy): Eukaryota > Metazoa > Chordata > Testudines > Emydidae > Terrapene > Terrapene triunguis. The sequence continues at coordinate 5,728,689 of NW_020664561.1, read as the reverse complement.
TTCTTAAAATGACATTTACTGATATAGTTTATAATACATATGTGTGTAGCTAAAGTTGTACACAAAATATGGAGTAAAATAAGTCCCATTTTCAAAAGTGACTCAGACACTTAGGAGCCCAAGTTCCATTGACTTTCAATCAGATTTAGGCTCCTAAGTACCTACATTCATTTTGAAAATGGGACTCAATAAAATTGTTCAAAGTGGCCATAGTTCCTATGAAACAAGAAGTAATTAAAGTTGTAGGTAGTTTTCCTTTATGTGCTCCATTTTTTTTTAAATTGGCTTTCTAACTTTCTGGATAGAAAAGTAATAAACTGCCTCCTGAATTTTCTCATGATGTCTCAGATTGGGGAATTTGCTTAGCAAGCATCAAATAAATCATTCTACTTCTTATCTCCCTCCAACTGTTGATTGAACTAACCAATTGGTTTGACACCTGGGAAGCTTACAATAGGGTATGAGACTTTGTCTTTTACTGAGCATTTGGAAAGTGCTGGATTACAGATATTTATTTGCTACGTAAGCAAAAATTACCCATTTTAAATGTTTTTGCCCCCACAAGGTCTTTTGCTTATTGCTTTATTGGGTGCCTTAACAGAAACCCAAACAATTGAGAACATGGAAATGTACAGTTTTATTTCATCTTAACTCTGAATTTCCTGGGTTTCTAATGTTTGGGGCTTTTTTGTAATAATGGCAATATTCTTGCCATGTTACTTAACCTTTAAATCACTGATACATTCTCTCATCCTTTGCCGCGGCTTAACAGTTTTATTGCCTGGCCTTCACTTAAAGGTCTCTAGGATGGAGCAGTCCAGCACTGGGTCAGTATGGCACTATGTGAGTCCTTACTTTAAAGACACATCCTTAGCCATACTCACGCAGCAGCACAAAGCAGCCTTAAACCTGGCTTAAAGGGTCAGGGGCTGATTCCTCCAGCATTGGGGAACCTCCAGTAGTGCAGGTGGTAGCAGCTCCAGTGCTGTCCCTGGTACCATGGAGCAGAGGGTGTGGCTATGGTAAACAGGAGGGGTTATCCCCTGCCAATCAGTACAGCTCCTTGGGGCTATGAGTAGGCTTTGGGACACTTTATTTAAATAATGGTTTATTGGATATGGGATTTTTTTTTAAATGAACAAATTAAAAAATCCAGCCGCATGATGGGAAGAGGCTTTGGGACTACAAGGCTAATAAAAAAGCCAGGCTGTTGCAACCAGGGGCCCTCCACTTCCTGTGCTTTGCACTTTCCTCCACTTCCTTGTACCTGTGTACACCAGCATTCAACTCTCTCGGCCTAAGGCAAGGCATTATGCTGCAGGAACAGCATCGGGGAACCCCACAAAGGCTTGCTGGTGGCCCACCAGGTGAGAAACACTGTGCTATGGGGTGTAGTCCTAGCAGAAAATTAATAACTGGGTTTAATGAGAGCTGCAGTGAACTGCACCTGCTGGAGGAAAAGTGCTCAGCTACTCAAATAACTCCATCCTGCACAAATCGCTGCAGACGCAGTCAATGAAGCTCCAGTAAGAAGCATTATGGTATCAGAAGCTCTCCATTTGCTGACCATACCATGAGGGCAGAGATAAGACGAGTCCCTATGTTTGGATTCAGTCTGCCCAAATGTCAGGGGTTTGGTTTGGCCTGTTATAGAGAGGAGTTACCCACCAAGGTCTGATTCAGATCCAAACTCCAGGCAGATTCAGGTGCAGGAGTGCAGTTTATTCCCATCTCAACACAGCAGCACAATTTCTATCATCTTCTGACCCCTGCCTTTTCCAATTAACCCTTTCCCAAGCCACAGTTGTCTTCTCTTGATGTCTTCATGATTTAATTGTTTACACACACGGCTGATTAAACCTGTTAAACTCGGTCACTAGTAAACCCCAGAATGCCATCTGAGACAATTCTCTCTTGGCACCTTCACCGTAAATTCCAGTTTCTCTCTGGTTATCAAGTGAAAAACTTGAAAGGGCGAAGGAATTTCCTTTCCCTGACTCTGTAAGTACAAATTATTAATGAAACTGTCTCAACAAAGGCAAATGAGAAGGATCAAATGTGAATCCACAGGATGAAAAAGAAATAATCAGAACCCCACATTTTCAGGAACACTGAGGTCCACAGATCCCATTGGCAATCAGGACACGTCTATGTAGTCACGTGACCGTTTCAGCCTGTTTCACCTTGATCTTCCAGGTGCCTGATGGAAAGCTGTATTTATACAGTGCCCCATCAGTGTAGAATCTGAGCACCTCGCAATCTTTGATGTATTCATCCTCACAATACCCTGGGAGGTATTGTGTTCTGTTCTCCCCACTGTACAGAGGGGGAACTGACACACAGAGTGACTAAGGGAGGTACCCAAGGTCACACAGGAAGCCTATATTAGAACAGAAACTTGAACTCAGGTCTCCTAAGTCCTAGGCTAGCAACCTAACCACTGAGCTGTTCTTCCTCTCTGCTACTTTTGTCTTTTGCATCTCACTCCTACTATGTTCCCCGTTCTTCTGGACTGAAACGAGGGCAGGTGCTTATGTTGTTAACTTGCAGGCCTTTGCATGAGGGTCCCTGAGGAGTCCTCTCTCCTCAGACAGAAAACTGTGTAAATTGTCCAAGACAAGCCAGTTCTTAAAAACAAGTTTTATGTAAAGAGTTACAAGCATGGGAACAAACAGAGAACAAACAAACAAATTTAAACGCTCAACACTGCTCAGGGTTGCCTGGCCCCAAGGCCCCCCCAGGATGGCCTACTGCCAGGGGCAGTTACAGGAACCCTTTCATTCTCTTATAAGCAAAGATCCTTCTGTGCCCCACGTTGGTAACCGCTGACAGTCTGTCCTTGCTGGCTTCCTGCTGTGTGAGTGTGTCTTGTTTTAAGTGGAAAAGATGCCCTGCTATTCCAGTCAGAATCCATTATCCTATTGCCTAATATAGGTGTCCTGGTTAGCTAACGACCTCCTATTGTCAAGGCAGGCAAATGGCATTCCAGGAGATTACAGCCTACTCCACGGTAATAGTTTGAGAGCTAGATGATATCCCAGTTACAGGGCTGGCTGCCGCTCTTTTACCTTTCTGGTCTCTCCGAGTGCGTCCCCTCAGGCACCAGGCTTCCTGTTCACCACTCCTGGGGTGGAATCAGCCGTTTCACCCACTCTTGAGACTGGGCGCTGGGCTACAGCACCCTTTGTGACAACCACGTTTACCCAACAGGACCGACTAGGTTCAGCACCCGGGGTCCTTTCCTTTGGGAATCTGTGACCAGTGGTGCGTACAGTCAGAGTGTCAGCTTCACCCAAAGCATTGTCTGTTTTGGAGCAGGAATAAAGCCCCGAGAGAAAAAGGATTGAAAACAGCCTACACACGTCCATCTTGGCAGTCGATCCTACCCATGTGGTGGATGGTAACTAGGGTTACCATATGTCTGGATTTTCTCGGACATGTCTGGCTTTTTGGTCCTCCAATCCCCATCCGGGAGGAATTTCCAAAAAGCGGGACATGTCCAGGAAAATAGGGAGGCATGATAAGGGGACCGCCTCCTCCCCGGGCTCCAACTTTCCTGGCTCCCGCCGCTCTCCCCAGCGCAGCAGCAGCCGGAGCCCGGGAGGAGGTGGCTGCGAGCTCGGATGCCGCCGCCAGCCGGCGCCGCTCAGCCAGGGCCGGGGCCGGGCCGGAGCCACTCGGCCGGGGCCGGGGCCAGTGCCCCGGGGCCCGAGCCGAGCTGGAGTCACTAGGGCCTGGTCCGGGGGTGCTCGGCCTAGGGCCGGGGCTGGTGCCGCTCAGCCGGAACCGGGGCCGGCGCCCCAGGGCCTGAGCCGAGCCGGGCCGAAGACGCCGGGGCCAGAGCCTCTTGGCCGGCCGCCGGAGGGAGCTGCTCGGCCGGGGGGGCCAGACTGGGCCGTGCCTCCTCGCGCCCTCCCCCCCGCCGCCCCAGCTTACCTGCTGCTTGCCTGCCTGCCTGTTTCAGGCTTCCCATGAACATTTGATTCGCGGGAAGCAGGGGAGGGGCAGGAGCAGAGGGGCAGAGCGTCCAGGGGAGGGGGCGGAGTTGGGGCGGAGACTTTGGGGAAGGGGCAGAGTTGGGGCGGGGAAGAGGCGGAGTTGGGGCGGGGGCGGGGCCCCTTGGAGTGTCCTCTTTTTCCAGGACTGCAATATGATAACCCTATGGAAACCTAATGTTGGGCTGCCAGCCCCCTACTGGAACTTAGTGAGTTAGTGAGACTTTGTCCGGCCCTCTCCCCCACTAGAAGAAAGGAGAAGGGCCAAAGAGGACTCAGAATCCTGAGACTGATAGTCCCCAGGGCCACTGGGGAAGAGGCTCGTTCTCCAAATCAGCCAGCTTGACAGGGAGGGCAGGCCAAAGAGTGAGTCAATAGCCTGGGTCCCCTCCTTGTGAGCTGGGGCTGCCAGAGCAGAGCAGAGCAGAGCCAAGGAGATAGCAGCAGCTGGAGCTTGGCTGGAGACAGCAGCAGCAGCACTGAGCTGGCGGTGGGGGTGGGGGGAACAGAGCTGGGCTGGAGGCAGAAATCAGCTAGAGAGGGAGCTGGAGCAGCCCGGAGCCAGGAGCTGGGGCAGCGCAGACCAGCCACACCGAGAGTGAGCCAGGGCTGAGCTGCAGTGGGAGCCAGGGGGCCAGAGCCGGAGAGCGGCTGCCGTCTGGGCCACAAGTAACACTGGAGCAGAAAGAGATGAGCAGCTGAGGAGGGCAAGGGAGGACCCTGGGCAGTGAGGGCCCAGCAGAGGGAGATGTCACCAGACAAGAGGCCTTGAGGCCGGAGTTGGAGGGGGGACATGACCCTGGACGGAAGGGGCCGACGCTGGGGAGAAGGATCTCATTAGAGCCTGAGGGCGTGTATCCACCACCAGAGCAGTGTCTGACCTGTGGTATCACCACAGTACTGCCAGGGCCTGGTAGGGAGGCCTGGGAGGTGTGAGGAACAGGCTGTGAACTTTCCTTATATCTCGGACACTGCTGTTCATGGTGTTCTCCTTGCCCATGGGGGTGGGGAGTGGGGCTTCTTCCTTTAACCGTTTCCATTCTTCCAGTTGCTCTTTAATTAATTGTATTTGGTTTAAACTTAGAGCAGTGCTCAATGTGTCAGGAAAGCAGCCGGTGAGGAGAGAGCACCCCGGCATGGGGACACCCTAGCCCCTGTCCTGATTGACCACGACACGATTGGAGGTCGAGCCCCACAGGAATTCTGGGCCCAGCCTTGTCGGGGTTACAAGGACTCTGCCACACAGGAGAGGGGAAGGGGAGCCCTCGACGTCAGCAGGCCTCTGGGTGAAGGGAGTGGGAGGGAGGACTCAGATCCTTTTGCTAGCCCATTTCACCGGGGTAGTGCAGAAACCAGGAAAGTTCCCCACAATAGCGGGACCATTCCCACGGTTACACTAGGCAGGCTTCACTTCCTCAGGCACCCCTCAGTGGGTAACTGGCTCTCAGCCGGATTCTCCCAAACAACTACTGCTCCACCTCTGGAGAGAAAGTTCCTTTGGTCTTCTGTACTCGTGACCCCTTTCCTTTCATGTTCCCAACCAGTTCTATAGGTTGCCAGGAGGCAGAATCTTCAAAGCTAATAGTTTGGGCATTGATTCTGAAAGCCCTTAATTGTTTGCTGAGGGGTGGCTTATCCTGAGCCATTCTTGCTCTTTCTGCTTGTCTTTTCTAACAGGCCCCTATTAGACTAGCCCACTATTGTCCTACAGTGACCCTCCAAATAACCAGGTCAACCTACAACATTCATAAACTATTGCAGAGCAGTTGCAAACTGTCACTGGATCTTAATGGCCATGTCTCACCCCAATGGTTACTTCATCCCCCGAGATGGTGGCTGGGTCTGAAAGAGCCTGGGAAGGGTTTCCTCCACAAAAGAGCTTCCACCCCTTTGCCTTTCGCACAAGTCCTCAAACATAATTTTAGCAATTGGCCATATGGGGCGAAATTCTGGCCCCATTGAAATCAATGGGACTTTTGCTTTTGACTGCAGTGGGACCAGGATTTCATCCATAAATCTTAGTTTGCTGCTGAGCCCACTTAACGGATTCAAGAAACTGACTTCAGGCAAGCCAGACTTGAACATTTTGGCGAGGGTTTAAAAGACACCAGTGCCTGGTGCTGCTGAAAAGCAGGGATGTTAAGATAACCACAGTTGTTGGTCACAGATGGGCATTGCCCTTAATCCTAAAGACATTCTCCCTGCCAGGGCCGGCCTTAGGGGTGGGCCCCCTGGGCCCACGGCGCCGTGGTCAGGGGGATGCCATGCAGCAGTACAGAGGTACACACTGCTGGCTGGCAGGGGAGCACCACAAACTCGCGAAGGCGACGCATGTGGGGGGTGCCCAGATTTCTCCCTGCTTCCGCCCCGCGGAATGGAGAGGGGGGATGAGTGGTGACACAGATACTGCTCTCCCCACTCCACAGATTGCTCCATGCCCCTCCCTAGGGGTCTGTGAAGAGGGGGAGAGTGAAGAGCAACATCAAGCACTCCATGCATCCAGGTCACTTCCCCACCTGCAATGTGCTGTGAAGCGAGCATCGGGAGCTGCTGCCCTCCCCTTACGCAGCCCCAGTGGGGAAAGTAGCCTGTATTCAGAGAGCCCTGACGCTGCTCCTCGCTCACAGGCCCTTAGGGGGACACAGAGGAGCAGCATTTGAGGGGGGAGCGAGCAGCAATGCCAGCCGCTCTGTGCATCCAGGTCGGTTTCCCCACATGGGCGCAGGGGTTAGGGGCACGGCGGGGGGGGGGCGAAGGGGTTAGGGGTACAGAAGGAACAGTGCAGCACAAAGTTAGGGTGGCAGTACACCATATACCATGCCACCCTTATTTCTCCGCTGCTGCTGACAGTGGCACTGCCTTCAGAGCTAGGCGCCCAGCCAGCAGCCACCACTCTTCAGCCGCCCAGCCAGTTCTTAATTTGTGCAGGGGCTTGCTGGGGCTGAGTCCCGGCACCTCTTTCAATACAAATAAAGCACTGAGGGAGGCAGCGGGGGCTTGAGGGGTGGGGAACCTGTGAGGGTCAGGGGGGTGAGGAGCCCACAGGGGCATGGTGCAATGGGGCGGAGCACCATGCCCATGGGGGCCAGGAACACCAAAATACAAGTTCACCCAGGGTGCCATTTTCCCTAAGGCCGGCCCTACTTTCTGCCCTGAAAAATCCCTGTTATTGCAGCAGCCCAGCAATACAAATTTTAACATACGTATTAACCTTTGTCCTTTACTGGGCTGCAGAAATTCCAACTACTTCATCATTTATTTCCCTGCCATACTCCAGCTTAAGCTCTTACAGTGCGAGGCATTGAAGGAGTTCCAGAGAGCAACTGTGACACCAACTTGACTCTCTCCTGATACAGGAAAGCATGGTCCAGAGGGTGGCAATCATTGGAGCTGGGGCCAGTGGACTGGCCTCCATCAAGTGCTGTCTGGATGAGGGGCTGGAGCCCACCTGCTTTGAGCAAAGTCATGACATCGGGGGCCTCTGGAGGTTCACAGTGAGTGGGATTTCCTTATCCAGTGACTTTTAACAAGGTGTTTATTTTGGACCAGGCTATGTGTTGCTATGAATATTACCATAGTTTACATTCGCAGCCAAGGAAGAGACTGTACCCATGGACCTAGGCACATTTTCAGACTAGACTTGGGCTTTCCTTTCTGACTTCACGGAGAGAAGGAGATGGAACGACATGAGCCATAGTCTCTGGCATACACATATCTACTATTCCCCAGTAAAGTCAGTACTTACATTGAAGCAATGCGCCAGAGTCTGGAAATCAGGTGTATCCAGTCCCTCAATAACACCATTATAGAGACAGGGATATGAGGAGATTGAGGGCTTGTCTACATGGGGAAATTGACCAGAGTAGCTACTGCAGAAAAAATACTGTGACAGACCCAGACCAGTGGGGTACAGGAGTCTGGTAGAGGGCAAATATATTGGTCACTGGATGAGTAGTTTTCTGTTCCCTGAGTGACCAGAGCAGGGGCTGCACTAGAGTAATCAGGAACCTGCTAGAACCAGTTAAGGCAGGCAGGCTAATTAGGACACCTGGAGCCAATTAAGAAGAAGCTGTTAGAATCAATTAAGACAGGCTAATCAGGGCACCTGGGTTTTAAAAGGAGCTCACTTCAGTTTGTGGTGCGAGTGTGAGGAGCTGGGAGCAAGAGGCGCAAGGAGCCGAGAGTGAGAGGATGTGCTGCTGGAGGACTGAGGAGACCAAGCGTTATCAGACACCAGGAGGAAGGTCCTGTGGTGAGAATAAGGAAGGTGTTTGGAGGAGGCCATGGGGAAGTAGCCCAGGGAGTTGTAGCTGTCATGCAGCTGTTACAGGAGGCACTATAGACAGCTGCAGTCCACAGGGCCCTGGGCTGGAACCCGGAGTAGAGGGCGGGCCCGGGTTCCCCCCAAACCTCCCAATTGACCTGGACTGTGGGTTCTTCCAGAGGGGAAGGTCTCTGGGCTGTTCCCCAACCCACATGGTGAATCTCTGAGGCAAGAAAATCCGCCAATAAGCGCAGGACCCACCAAGATAGAGGAGGAACTTTGTCACAATACATTCTGGAATAGCTCCCCATGTGGACACACTTACTCTGGAATAAGCATGTCTGGTTTGTTTTTGTTGTTGGGTTGTTTTTTTTCTGTGTTATCTGAATCCGCTTTGGAAGTGGATTAAGCTAAACCAGGAAAGGCACTCTTCTTCCAAAATAAGAGAATAGCTATAGCCCTTTAAATTTACCTTATTCTGGAATAACTTCCCAGTGTAGACAAGTCCTGAGGTGGTGGCATGGAACCCATGTGTCTGTTCTGTGTACCAGTGGGCTGTTTAACCCTGCTCTGATGAACCAAGTCAAGTAAATCCCTCTCGGTCAGTCATTTTTTGAAAACATGGTTGCATATTTTGCATTTGACACAGGAAGCTGGGAGGATCAGTGTCTACAGATCGGTGATAACCAACACCTCCAAGGAGATGATGTGTTTCAGCGACTTCCCCTTCCCAGAGGATTTCCCCAACTACATGAACCACTCCAGACTCCTGGAGTATTTCAGAATGTACGCCGAGCGCTTCAGCCTTCTCAGATACATACGCTTCGAGGTAAGAAGGGAGTCAAAGGCCTGGTCTACACTAACCCCCCCACTTCGGACTAATGTACGCAAATTCAGCTACGTTAATAACGTAGCTGAATTCGAAGTACCTTAGTCCGAACTTACCGCGGTCCAGACGTGGCAGGAAGGCTCCCCCGTCGATGCTGCGTACTCCGCTCGCCAAGCTGGAGTACCAGCGTCGACGGCGAGCACTTCCGGGATCGATCCGAGGCACTTCCGGGATCGATCCGGGATCGATTTATCGCGTCTTAACCAGACGCGATAAATCGAACTCAGAAAACCGATTGCTTACATCCGGACCCGGATGTAAGTGAAGACGTACCCAAAGGTTTGTGTGTGTGCGGCGCTGCAGTTGACACGTCAGGCCTTCAGGTCTGGCCAACCTACGTTTGGTACAGGACCCAAAGAGGTGTGGGGACAAAGATGGCTTAACATTTAATGTCACCTTCGTGCTCTCCCAATCCTGGAGTTAGCCAGGCTGGCAGTCTGACCCCCACTGCTAGTGAAAGGAGACTCAAGGCTGCCCTAATATATGGTGGCTGGTGACAGGTCATACCCCTCAGCTACCCTTTTCAGCTATTTAGCATTACTGTCTTGGTGCAAAGGGGTTGGAGCAGGGGTCTTGCATACTTACAGAAGAAAGAAATGTCGGTATCTCCAGGCTTACCCAAGCACTGAGGCCCAGATCCTCAAAGGTCTGTAGATGCCTAACTCCCAGTGGAGTTCATAACTCCCAGTGGGATTTAGGAACCGAAGTATCTTCGGGGATCTGGGTCTAACCGTTCACACACGGAACCGATTTACCGAAAAGAACAATCCATAATGATGTTTTGATTTTCATGTGGTTTCCTGTAAGACCACAGTTCACAGTGTAAGGAAATGCCCAGATTTCTCCACCACTGGCCAGTGGGATGTTTTCACTGAGACTGATGGGACGGTTGAGTCGGCCGTTTTTGACGCTGTTATGGTTTGCAGTGGCCATTATGCAGAGCCCCATTTACCACTGGATTCTTTCCCTGGTAAGTCCTGCATTTACGGCTGAACGTATTAAAGAAAGCCGCACGGCGTGTGGGGTGAAATTCAGCCCTGGCAAAGCCGTCTGTGGCGGGATGAATTCCAGCATTAGTGAATAAGGTGAATTCACATATGGACTGGAATACGGCTCCCTGTTTGCTTCCCTACAGTGCCCTGCCTGTGTCCTTCTGATCTGCCTAGAAGAGATGGTCTCTGTAGTAAGAGGGTATTTTATTCCTAATGTCCTTTCAGCCCTTGCCTCGCTAATGAGGCTGCCAATGAGGTTATTAATTAGCCCCAGCTGTGAGGGTGGTTTAATGTGATGCAGGTAAAGCACAAACTGAAACTGACTGCCTGAGGGGTCACTGGTATGACATAGCAGAGTAGAGCTAATACACAACTTCCCAGATCTACAGGGAGAAAGCGTATAGCTTTGCAACTAAGGAGAAAATCAGTCTGACCCATTTTCCGTGAGTTTTCTGCCATGCCTCACTTTGGGAAGCCCCACCCTTAGAATCCATGGGGGGGAAGATTTCATAGCCCCCTAAAAGAAAAGGCAATTGGCCGCACCTTCTCTCATGACAAGATGAAAATCTAGAGGGCCAAATCCTCAGCTGGTGTAAATTGGTGTAGCTATTGAAGTCAATGGAGCTATGATGATTTATATCAGCTGAGGACCTAGCACAGAATTTGCAAAATATTCTGAAGGATGATGATGGAAAGCACTAATATATAAGAAAAACAATGAGGAGTCCGGTGGCACCTTAAAGACTAACAAATTTATTTGGGCATAGGCTTTCGTGGGTAAAAAAACCCACTTCCATCTGAAGAAGTGGGGTTTTTTACCCACGAAAGCCTATGCCCAAATAAATCTGTTAGTCTTTAAGGTTCCACCGGACTCCTTGTTGTTTTTGTGGATACAGATTAACACGGCTACCCCCTGATACTAATATGTAAGCTAAGACAATTCATTGTTGTTATTTGTATATATTCCATGATCTCTGCAAACCCCCAGGCCTGAGTTGAACCTACTCCACACTAGAGGAGCATGAGGAAAATGAAACATTGATGTCAACATATTAGCAACTCCAGATTTAAAAAGGTGGCATTGTCTTGGCATAGGAATAAAAACCAATGGGCCCAGAGGATAGGATATTGGATCCTCTCAGGGTACTCAGGGCTCCACACATCACCCAGTGAAGTCAAGACTCCTATTGATCTGAAGTGCACTTGAAGTGGGAAGACTAAAGTAATTCAACAGGGATTAAGGGTCAAAAACAATGCTGTCCAGACAGAACTGTCTCAATGGAACAAGCACATTTATCTAATGGCAGGAGATGCTCCCTGCTTTTTTCACAGGTATAGAAAATTGCTTTAGAGGCCAGTACCTCCACAGCTGGGAATACAAAGACTCTGCCAGTTTCCAAGGGAAGAGAGTCCTTGTGCTCGGTGTTGGGAATTCTGGAGGAGATATCGCTGTGGAGATCAGTCGGGTGGCTGCTCAGGTACAGCTCTGGGATGGTGTAGAGATTTGGAGTCTGAGTTTCTCATGCACACACAGCGTCACTTTGGGGTGGCTATAATAATAGTCCAACGGACCACAAGCAAAGGCAGATCAAATCCTGGGGAGCACCAGCCATGCTGATCGTGGTTTCTCTCTCAACACTATAACTACAATATCTACTGTTACTACTTGTATAGTGAATTGCCCCAAGTACACATGCCACCCTTTTGAAAGCGGAACGTATGCAATTGGCAAAGAATTCTAAGTAGATCAGAGGTTCCTGGACAGAAAGCACCTGTTCCTGTGACCACCAACCATCCCCTCCCTGCCAGTTTTCTTCCTTTAATTCCATCATCCGTTTTTGTCCTATCTCACACTGGTCTCCACCTACCAAGTTCCATCTCCAAAGTAGCTTTGCTGTTTCCAGATCAGCCACATGCAACCTGGCACCTTCAGGTCCTAGATGTGCCCCAGAATCCTTTGCGTAGGCTGCCAAGGAGTCTTCTTTGAAAGAAATGGAAAGCGGGATGTTGAAAAGGTTTCACTGATAGTCCTGCACTCATGAGCAGGACCTGGGACTATTCTCCCACCTATCCCCCAAGTCAGGAAACATAGCTAGTATCCTGAGGTCTTCAAAAATCCTAATTACTGCCCATGGAAAGTGCCTCAGGAAGGATGCCAGACGATATTAGAATGGCATGAACAAACTAGTAGCCGAGGACATACCGAGATTAGGTATTGCCAAGTGCACAGAGGTTCAGATCAAGAGCTATAAAAAGATACATTTCAATTTCCTGGACTGTTTTGCAAGTCAGTTCAGCAGATAAATTGGTGGTTTTGCAGCCACTAGGAGTCAGAGAGAGACACTGTGAACTGACTTGTTCATCTGGATCCTGGTTCCTTGCCCCAACCTCCTTATCTTGGGATATTCTGGTTAGCTCTCTACCCTTCCACGCTGAAGGCCTCCTAGCAAACATGCAAGATATGATTTGACAGTGAACAAAAAAAGGAACCCAGATTCCCAGGCAATAAATTTCTCAGGCCTCAATTATTTTCCAGGTGTTTCTCAGCACCAGAAGTGGCACGTGGGTGATTAGTCGTATTTCAGACCATGGCTTCCCTCTTGACATGATGCTCACCACTCGCTTTCACAACTGTCTCGAAAACTTCCTCCCATCAGCCCTCATGAGACGGCTAAGACTGAAGAAGTTCAATACATGGTTTGACCATGCAAATTATGGCTTGATTCCTCAGAAAAGGTGCTTTCTTTGTTTTCTGTGTAAATCTCCCGTTTAATTTGGGGAATAGTTACAGATTAGCAAAGCCCTACGTTGCCTTGCTCATAGGCAGTTCTAGTTTAGGGATTAACATCTATCTGCCAATGGTGGCAATTTTTCACGTTTGTTTCCATGTCATACTTTTGTGTGAATCGATCCTTACTGGTAAGATTGACAGCTGCCCCTTTTGGAGAACAGTGTAACAGACTGGATCTATAATTTAAGGACCTAGAATATTACCCTACAGAAGGCAGGAGACTGGATAGCTCAGGAGTATAGCTAGGTGAATTTTTTTATGCAAACAGTTTTTTCCACTGCAAAAATGCAGATTTGGGTCAACTGAAACTATTCATTAATTTGGGTCAAATTTGACAAAAGTTTAGGACAAAAAATGAAAAAAAATATTTTTTTGGAAAAATTAAAATGTTTTTGTTTTGGTAATTTCAAATTGAAATTTTTCCACTTTTTGGAAAGTGGTTTTCTTTTGGAATTTATGTAGATTTAATTTTAAAAGAACATTAAAAAACATTTAAACCCTCCCAAACTAAAAACAAAATGAAAACAATTGTTTCAGGTTGAACAAAACATTTTGTTCAATCCAAAACTATGTTTCAGGGCTGTTTTGGGATGAGGTTTGTTTTGTTGAGGGGGAAAAAAATTTGTTTCAGCTCAACCTGAAACAATTTTTTTCCCCAATTTTTCTGTTCAACCTCCAAACTGAAAAATGAGTGATTTGCTCAGCCCTACTCAGGAGGCTGACAAAGACCCTTTAGCATCTAGGTGACTGGTTCAAATTCAGCCTAGGTCAGTGACAGGAACTTAGGATCACTACGTTCTGATCGCTGTTTGGTTGACTACATGACATGAGTTCCTACATGACATGAGCTCAGCTTTCCACTCAAAGAAACATTACTATTGACAAGAAAAACACCATTGTAAGGCTAGATTCTCCTTTGCACAGCCTGAGCAGCATGAAGAAGTTGGAACCTGACTACACCTGGCCAGCTGACTCTCAGTGGGTATGAAGCCAGCACAGCCAGCTTCTCCACTGACCATCCTACCCACAACTCAGGGTGGGCTGGGGGTTGGGCATAGGTGAAAGTAAGCCAGTACGCCCCAGTGCGGTGTACCGGCAAGAGCCGGTGCGCTGTACTGGAGCGGATCGGCTTCCCCTGGTGGCAATTTAAAGGGCCTGGGGCTCCCAGCAGTGGCTGGAGCCCCAGGCCCTTTAAATTGCCGCCAGAGCCCTGCTGCTGGAGCCCTGGGGAAGCAGCGGCGGGGCTCGGGTGGCAATTTAAAGGGCCCAGGGCGCCTGCCGCAGCTACCGCCCCGGGCCTTTTAAATCGTCCCCAGAGCCCTGGGGTAGCAGCGGTGGAGCTCTGGCAGCTATTTAAAGGATCTGGGGCTGCGGCAGCCACTACTGCCCCAGCCCTTAAAATAGCCGCCGGACACCCGCCGCCGCCTCCCCAGGGTTCCGGCAGCAGGGCTCCAGGGACAATTTAAAGGGTCCGGGGCTCGGTAGCCTCTACCGCCCCAGGCCCTTTAAATCGTCCCCGGAGCCTGCTGGAGCCATGGGGTAGCAGCGGCGGCGGGGCTCAGGCGGCGATTTAAAGAGCCAGGGGCTCAGCCACCGCTACCGCCCCAGGCCCTTTAACTTGACGCCGGAGCACCGCCGCCACTATCCCAGGGCTCCGGCAGCAGGGCTCTGGGGATGATTTAAAGGGCCCAGGGTGGTAGCGGCAGCTGGAGCCCAGGGCCCTTTAAATCATCGCCCAAGCCACCGGCTGCCGCTGCTACCGTGGGGCTCCGGCAGCGTGGCTTGGGTGGCGATTTAAAGGGCTCGGGGCTCCGGCTGCCGCTACTGCAGCGGAGCCCTGGGCCCTTTAAAGCTCTGCCAGAAGCCAGGGCCCCTCCGATGGTTATTTAAAGTGCCCAGGGCTCCGCTGTGGTAGCAGCAGCTGGAGCCCTGGGCCCTTTAAATCACCCCTGGGGCTCCCAGCCGCCTCTGCAGTTGGTAGCTCCGGGGGTGATTTAAAGGGCCCGGGGCTCCCAGCTGCTGCTACCACAGCCCCAGCCCCGGGCCCTTTAAATCCTGATTTAAAGTGCCCGGGGATTTAAAGGCCCCACCTCTTCTGGTAGAGGCCACGCCCCCTCCTAAGGACTCTGGAGTACCGGTAAATCCTTTAAGTTACTTTCACCCCTGGGGTTGGGTGGAGTACAGCTCTGTTCCTCCTGGCCCAGTTGCAGTGTGGTGCCTAGGGATCAGACCCAGCTGTCATAAATTAGGCTGCTCTAACTTATGCCACAGCGCCTTGAGGATCTCAGGAAGCTATACCAGCCCCAACCGTTCTCCGTCTTCTTCTACATGAAGTACACCTTGGGGCAAGAGAGAATCTAGCCGACAAATGGTAGTCCCAGCTGGTATTGGACAGACAGCTCTGGATTCTGACTGCTTCTGCTTATCCACAGAACAGGGCAAGCTCCCTCCACATTTCCCCATCTACACACCTCACCCCTGAGCACCTACGTGCTCCATGTCTGGTCTTCCCCCATTAGCTCTTCCACACCTCACAATTCATTGTAGTATAGCCAGAATTCCAGCTCTGCTTTGGTTCTTTATCACACCCTGTCAGAGCAAATACTGCACTCAATCTCTCGCTCTCCCTTCCTTCTATGTGCCAGTCCAAACCTAAGCTTAATTGTGAATGATGAGCTGCCAAGCTGCATCCTCTGCGGTGCTGTTGTGGTAAAACCAAATGTGGAGGAGTTTATGGAAAGCTCAGCTGTCTTTGAAGATGGGACCGTAGAGGAGAACATCGACATGGTGGTCTTTGCTACCGGATACACTTTCTCTTTTCCCTTCCTTGAAGAGTCTGTTCGCAACATCTACAGAAGCAAGTACGCCCTTTACAAATACATCTTCCCACCCCCTCTGGAGAAGCCGACGCTGGCTGTCCTAGGCCTTATAGAGCTAACAGGCTCCATCATGGCAGGAACAGAACTCCAGGCTCGTTGGGCCACAAGGGTCTTTAAAGGTAGGCAGACATACACACGCTAGCTTTGATCTAGCTGGTGTGCTAAAAATAGCAGTGTAACCACGGTCGCGTGATCTGGCCACCTGTGTACAGTCTCAGCTAGCCCCTCCCACCACCCGTGTTGCCATTAGTAGAATGTGAGTCACACAGCCAACATGACCCTAGACAGAGCGTAATTCCCCAAAGAATTAACACACTAGCTTCTCTGCGACATATGACTTGGAGCCTCAGCTGTGTAAACTCACCTAGCTCTGCTTGTTTCAGGGGAGTGGTGTTGATTTGCACCAGCTGAGGATTTGGCCTTTAATACTTAGATCAGCTCTTGCTAAATATGTCCAGCCTCTGATGTAATCAGTGAAGGAGCTCATAGTGGACTGACTGGTTTGAGGACTTCGGGATCATCTGTGCAAAGAACTAGTATGTTCTCTCGTTTCTCTTATGTTCCCAGGGTTGAATCAGCTCCCTCCTGCCAGCAGGCTGATGGCTGAAGTTGCTAAGAAGCAGCAGCATCTAATTAAACAGTACGAAATGCTACTTATTCTATTCCATATTCAGGGCATGGTGCTCCAGTCAGTAATATCGCTGCTGAACAGGGGAAGGTAGCCCCTCTATCTATCCGTGTCACCAGAGACTCTGAGTGCCTCACAGTATGTTGCTGTATTTATCCTCACCACAATGCTGTGGGGCAAGGCAATGCTGTTATCCCCATTTTACTGATGGGGAAACTGAGGCACCTCAGCTAGACCTTTCAGGAAGTGAAGAGCCTAAATACCTTTGAGGATCTGGGCCCTAGAAACCAAGTGACTTGCCCAAAGTCACATGGAAAGTCTGTAGAGGACAGGGACTCAGGTCTCTCAAGTTCTAGACTAACAC
Organism: Terrapene triunguis; assembly: GCF_002925995.2. Taxonomy (NCBI): domain Eukaryota; kingdom Metazoa; phylum Chordata; order Testudines; family Emydidae; genus Terrapene; species Terrapene triunguis. The sequence continues at coordinate 5,711,887 of NW_020664561.1, read as the reverse complement.
TCTAACCACTGTACCATCCTTCCACTGACTCACTAGCTAGATTAATAGACTTTTTTACTGCAATTTTTTCCCTATCTGTTTGGGTTTTGGCTTTTAATTCTCCTTCTGTGGAACCAAACAGGTGACGAAGAGAGTCAGGGGAAACTCTTCTAACAGAGGCTATGTCTCCACTACAGTCCAAGGTGTGATTACAGGACATGTAGACATACCGTGTCAGCTGTAATCTGCTGCAGCAGCACAGGTTAGCCTCCCAAGTAGGTATCCAGGGTGCCAGGTTGGCTTGTACAGACTGCACTGAAGCCCATGCTGCCGCAGTTTGACTGCTACTGGTACCAGCTCCACACATCCTGCACTGACGCCTCCGATTGCAAGGAGACATATGCATTTCTATGGCTAACAAGACCCTAGAATGCCATTAACCAACGCTCCTGAATAGAGGGGGGTTGGACTCGCAAGAGTTCATTTGAAACATTTATTTTGTTTCATTCATGCCCTCTTCCAAGTTTTTGAAACTGAATGAAACTGAGTTTCACACAGATTCAAAACCACCCAGAAATGGCACCAGTTTGACACAACAGCACTCAAAATAGATCCATTTCTACTGGGAACCAGATCCGAGTGAGCTCAAAGGGATCACAAACTTTTTGACAAACTTGGACCAAGTCTCGAGTTGCAACAGAACAAAACCAGGTGAGCTTTGCACATTTTGGGATTTATTTGATCCAGCTCTAACCCTGAAGTTAATGTTTTCCTCTAGAGCAGTGGCACCATCTTGTGGCTAAAAAGAAATGGCAGCTGTTTCCTGTGCCTGGATTCCCCTTCTTCCTAGTTCAGGAGAAACAGGAGTGAGAGTCAACCACTGATTATAAAACTGAAAGAGTTCTGATTGCAGGCCTGTCTGATGAGGCTGCTGGTAGAACAGTGTGTGCAGCATTCTACACTAGTGCCTGTTAAAACGATGCCTGCCAGGATTGCAGGGGGATCCTCTGGCAATTATAACACTGCATACAAAGTGTCCCTCTAGTAACCACACCTTAGTTCTGGGGGGGATCCCATCAGCTGACCCCATTTAAGTTCCAAGGGAATTTCCTTTCATGACCATGCTGGTCCTCGTGCTTTTCTGGCTATGTTGCAATTCTCACTGCTTCCCTCTCCCCCTAAATCCAGCTCAGGGAGAACGTGGCAGGGAAGACATGACAACAAAAATCTTCTCATGGGCTTAAAGCATGGGCAGCAGGTATAATAGGCCAGGGGAAGCTAAGCCTCCCCAAACAGGATGTGGTGCGCCTCCCTCTGGAGGCATGCCGCTAGCCTGCTGCCTTTGGAGCGCTGTGACCGAAAGGGCGCCCGGGCCACGGCCCCACCCACGCTCCACCTGAGGTCCTACTCCCATATCCCACTCTTACCCCATTGCCCTGTCCACATTGCTCCTCTTCCCATCCCTCCCGCCTGCCTTTTGTGCCTCTTCTCCCCTACCCCCATGGCCCCTCCACCCACCGTTCATGCTTCTTTGCCCCTGAGAGGCAGAGAGGCATGGGGAAAGGAGACTCTCAGGGGAGTGGGAGGATAGAGGCACAAGCAGTGAGGGAAGGGGGGGCTTGAAGGAGGGGGTAGAAAGACACGAGTGGCAGGGGGAGGGGCTTGGAGAAGAGGGGCTGAGCAGGAGCGGGGCCTTGGGTGGAGTGTGGGTGGGACCTTGGCAGGAGGATGCTGAGTGGGGCTGAGCCTCAGGGCGGAGCAGGAGGTGGAGCCACGGTCTGGGCACCGGTAGCCCACCCAGTTCTAGGGAGCTTCCGGCACTCAGGCCCAGCCTCCCCAAATCCGGGAGTCATGCGCCACCCATGGCTTAGAGAGAACCATAAAATATGGAACTAGCCAGGACCCTGAGAATGATCTTTAAAGGTCCATTTGCTTGGGCATTGTAGACTTTTATCTATGACCTTCAAAACCCATCATCTCAACAATTGTCTCCCCTTCACAAGGACTGAGGCTTTGTCTTCACTACAAAAAAAAAGGTGTGTTCTTAACTCAAGCAAGAGCTAACTCAAGGCAAAACCCTAGTGAAGATAAAAACAATATTAGAAATGGAAAAGGTACAGAGAAGGGCAACAAAAATGATCAGTTTCCATCTGAGGAGAGATTAATAAGACTGGGACTTTTCAACTTGGAAAAGAGATGACTAAGGGGGAATATGATAGAGGTCTATAAAATCATGACTGATGTGGAGAAAGTGATAAGGAAGTGTTATTATTCCTTCTCATAACACAAGAACCATGGTCATCCAATGAAATTAATAGGTTTAAAACAAACAAAAGGAAGTATTTCTTCACACAATGCACAGTCAACCTGTGGAACTTGTTGCCAGGGGATGTTGTGAAGGCCAAAACTATAACAGGATTCAAAAAATAATTAGATAAGTTCCTGAATGGTAGGTCCATCGGTGGCTATTAGACATGCTGTGGGTGTCTTAACCTCTGACTGCCAGAAGCTGAGAGTGGACGACAGGGGATGGATCATTTGATGATTGCCTGTTCTGTTCATTCCCTCTGAAGCACCTGGCAATGGCCATTGTCAGAAGGCAGGATACTGTGCTAGATGGACCATTGGTCTGACCCAGTAAAGCCTTTATGTTCTTATAAGGAAGTTTGTAGTTTTCACATGAGTTAGCAGGTCGAGCTATACTTAAAACCTAGACTTTAATTCGACCTGCTGCCACAGGTGAAAACTAAAACCTGCCTTGTCCTCACTAGCATTTCCCCTCAAGTTAGAGTGTGACTTCACGGCAGAGTTAGTTGCATTGGAGTTACTCTTTTCAAGTTAGCCTGGCTTGAGTGAGAGCAGCCACACTGACATAACCCACCAGCTGCTTTTCCACATTGGCTCTGTGCTCAGGCATTGTAACCCCCCTTCTGGGGCACCCCTGATCTCCAAAGGCAGTGGAGGGCTCGGTTCCTCCCTCCTTGGGAATTCTTTGACACACACCGCTTTGGGACCAATGGGATCTGGTTCCTGATGAATGGTGTCTCCACCTATTGGCTGAGGGTTCAGGTGGCCACACTGCTAGGACCTCTAGGAATAAGCTAACTAGTGTAGTAACTATGCCCAGATAAGAATGACAACTATTCATTTCCTGGAACAGGAAAAAGGGGAATTAAGGAAGGAGAGGAGAACAGGAGAGACACTTCGGAATGGCCCTAAAATGGATCCCTGACCTGTGTTACAACAATGGCCATTCCCAAAGTCTCTGTGGTTCGCACAGCGTGGTTGGAGATCAAGGGGCAGGCTGGCATCGCTGTGGGCAATTTCACAGTTGGCTGGTTGGTGTCCCAAGCGAATCAAGCCACGGCTGATTTCCGGCCTCCAGTGCAGGATGGGCCTGTGGGCGATGTGGTCTTCCAGCTCTTAGAGTTGCCACAGCTTCTGGGTGTTCAGGCTTCCTGGAACAGTGCAGGGCCTCTGAGTCAGCTTCAGGCTTCTGACCAGGAGAGTCAGAAAATGGCTTCTCCTGCATGCAGCCAAAGAGAATACATCCCTTCCCCCCTCCCCCACCTCTCCTCCCCCGCACAGGTGCTCCATTTCCGAAGTCACACAGGGGCCAGTCCGGCATGTCCATGACTGGTCCCTCCAACACAAGCCAGTAGGAAGGCAGCCTCAGTCTCCACACTGTGCTGCTCCCTGTGCTGCTGCAGCCCTAGACTGGCAGAAGCTACACCCATACATGGCACAGTGAGTTCTGGGAACATATGCCATGATTCTTTGTGCTGCAGTAAGCTGAGCTGCTCTGTGAATTGTGGGAAGGCACTGGACTATCGGCATTCGAGGGAAGCTAGCCTGCATCCACACCACAGAGTAGTTGTGTTAGCAGATGGCAAGTTGTACCAAGGTGAGTTTGTCTATAGGGACTAACCAACTCAAGTTAAAAGCATCATCGCACTTTCTGCACGAGTGGGACTCAAGTGAGGAGCAACACTCGAGTAATAACTCAAGTGAACTTTGCAATGAAGACAAGCACTTCACTAACTCCAATGAGCTAACACACCTCTTTTTTTTTATATCATGACAACAAGGCCTAATGCAGAAAGAGTGAGGATGTGTTCCAAATCCCAGTGACTGTCACACCTACTCATGATCTCATTACATGGGCGCTGGTTCAAATTAAGATCAAGTTAGTGATCGAGACAAAAAAATCACCTAACTAATGGCTGATGGTGAACTCTTGTGAGATGAGTAGATGATCTCAGCCTAGCTCTTAATGAACTGGTGACAAATGACCTGAGCAGATCAAAGCAGGCAGACGGAGGTGGGAGGATATGGTCCCTTATCTTTTTAACTCTCCTCAGAGGGGAACCCTCTTAACTTTCATAGCCCTTCTCTGGATCTTTTTTATTTCTGCTGCTCCCTTTTTCAGACAGGGTGGCCAAAACTGAACCAAGATTGTTAGGGTTCCCTCCCACTCTGAACTCTGGGGTACAGATGTGGGGACCCACATGAAAGACCTCCTAAGCTTATTTCTACCAGCTTAGGTTAAAAACTTTCCAAAGGCACAAATTCTTCCTTGTCCTTGAATGGTATTGCTGCCACCACCAAGTGAGTTAGACAAAGATTCAGGAAAAGGACCACTTGGAGTTCCTGTTTCCCCAAAATATCTCCCCAAACCCCTTTACTCCCTTTCCTGGGGAGGCTTGAGAATAATATACCAACCAAATAGGTAAACAAGGTGAGCACAGACCAGACCCTTGGGTTTTTAGGACACTAAAAACCAATCGGGTTCTTAAAAGCAGAACTTTATTATAAAGAAAAAAGTAAAAGAAGCACCTCTGTAAAATCAGGATGGAAGGTAATTTTACAGGGTAATAAGATTTAAAACACAGAGGATTCCCCTCTAGGCAAAACTTTAAAGTTACAAAAAACAGGAATAAACCTCCCTCTTAGCATAGGGAAAATTCACAAGCTAAAACAAAAGAGACTCTAACGCCATTCCTTGCTTACTTACAATTTTTGTAATCTTAGATGCTCATTTCAGGTAGGGGTTTAGGAGAGGTTTTTTTCCTGCCCTGGTCCCTCTCTGGCCAGGAGAGAACAACCAAAAACCTCCCCCCACAGATTTGAAAGGATCTTCTTCCCTTATTGGTCCTTTTGGTCAGATGCCAACCAGGTTATTTGAGCTTCTTAACCCCTTACAGGTAAAGGAGGGATTTTATGCTACCCTTAGCTGTATGTTTATGACAAAGATGAAGGGCATAACATTGATGTATATGATGGCATTATGTTTTCAGTGTTATTTATAGCCATGTCTTCAATGGTTTGTATATCTGACCATTTGCTCTGCACAGAGCTTAGTATGAATCAGGGAAATGGGAAGGAGTTTCAGTCATGCATTTTGGGTTTACACAGAAATACAATAACCTCTTTGTTTTATTTCCTAATGAAGGGGTCTTTCCAACAAGGAGAGCAAAATCAAGATGAGTTACATTGGCTACATGGATGAAATTGCATCATGTGTTGGTGTAAAACCCAACGTGCTGCTGCTGTTCCTGAAGGATCCCAAGCTGGCCCTGGAAGTTTTCTTTGGCCCATGCACCCCTTGCCAGTATCGCCTGGCTGGACCAGGAAAATGGGTAGGAGCCAGAAACACCATCCTGACCCAGTGGCACCGGGCTCTGAAGCCCCTGAGAACTCGAGTCATCAATGATTCTTCCAATCACTCTTTGGTTTTCCACTGGCTTACAATTCTTGGCCTTCCTGCACTCCTTTGTGCTGGTTTACTTATTTGTAAATATTCCCCTCAGCTGTGGTTCCCCAGGGTAAGATTAGGTGCTATTCCCATACGTAAAATGGGCTTCATGAAAGGAGGGCTCTGAGTAGCTGGTGAAGGTTCTAAGCTGTGCTGCTAGAAGACAATAACTTCAATGTCTGGAACCATTCATAATTCCAAAAAAATTCAGACTCTTCCAGCCCAGCTCATCCCAATCAGATTGACACCGGAAACCACCCCTGGCCTTGGCACTTTGAGAATACACACACTCACTCTCCAGCTAATATGAAGTTGGTCCTGAGGTCAACTGTTGGCTGAGGAAGCCCTGACAATGCAGAGCCAGAGAGAGCAACAGAGACTATAGGGATTACCAACTCAATCAATGCCTCAGATTATTACAATTGAGATGTCAGATGTTTCATTTGTCTTTCACCATTGACCCTGCTTGTTTACTGATTACATATTGTTTGTCTTGGATTATGAAAATAGACTAGTCAGCTTCTCTTTTATACAGAGAGAAGTTGTATAGATAAGTTTCTAATCACTTTCATTTTCTGATTCTTTCCCATTGTGTGTTTGCTACCAGGTGTAGTGCTTACCTTAGCCAATGAGCCACACTCCCTGGTGCCCTGCACCTTATGTAGTTATTTCCAACAAATAATTATCTTGTCTCATACCCCACTCAATGTCAACCTGGGTTTGATTTACCGCAAAGGCAATGGAACCTTCTGAATTGGTTTTGTACTGGACATGGAATTTGTGCTGCAGCAGAATTTTGGTGGCATTTATAGACAGTCCATTATGTCAATATGGGCAGCCACAAACCATGATACATATTGTTGAGGACTGCCAAATGACTCAACTTCCTGGAGGTCTTTGTGCCTTGAACATCGTCAATAAGAACACTGTGGCTTGGTTTGATCAGATTCCATACGCAAAAATAAATAAATAAAATAAATTTCCAACAATACAAACAGGATGCAACTCTTTAGCATTCTGATGTTAGTAGCATTTTACACTCATTTGGACAGAGGCAGGACTAAGAATTATCTAGACCATCCCTGACAGGTGTTTGTCTAATCTGTTCTTAAAAACCTCCAGTGGTGGAAATTCCATTACCTCCTTAGGTAATTTATTTCAGTGCTTAATCACCCTGACAGTTAAGAAGTTTTTCCTAATGTCCAACCTAAACCTTCCTTGCTGCATTTTAAGCCCATTACTTCTTGTCCTGACTTCAGTGGTTAAGGAAAACAATTTATCAACCTCCTCTTTATGACAACCTTTTACATACTTGAAGACTAATATGTCCCTCCTCCGTCTTCTCTTCTCCAGACTAAACAAGCTTATTTATTTCAATCTTTCCTCATAGGTCATGTTTCCTAGACCTTTAATCATTTTTGTTCCTCTCCTCTGGACTTTCTCCAGTTTGTCCATGTAGTGATTCTATGGCTGTCCCTCCCCATCAGGCTCCGAGGGAGGCTACTCTGTCTCACTATGTCAGTAAGGGTGTCAATTAGCAGGCTAGGGCTCTGAACCTCTGGGCGGGCAAAGCAACAAGCAGTCTTTAGCCCAAGGCCTCCTGGCTTGGGCAGACAGCAATTGACAGTCTAAGAACTCTGATCCTTTAGCTACAATCTTCATGCTGGAGCAGGCAGCAAACACCTTCTGGGGCTCTGGGTGGGCAGAGCAATAGGCAGGCTTTAGCCTATGTGAGTAGGCCTGCTGACCTCAGGTGACTAAGCCACCATCCCCCTTAGGGGACCTGGGCCCACCCTACTCCACTAGGTCCCAGCCCAAGCCTCTAACAGTGGCGGGTGGTCCCACCACTATGTCAGCAGGGCAGTTACTGAAAAACACTGACTCATTTTCTGGCCACACAACCAGACTAATATCTGGCTTCCCTGGGCTACTTCCTACCCCTGGCTGTAGGGCTTCGTTGCTCATGGATCCCCAATTTCCATGGGGTAATCATCTGGCAGAAGTCCTGGCAGCTCCTCAGGGTACTCACCTGGTGGCAGTCTCGGCAGCTCCCTTCCTTCGGGGTTCTCCTCTGGGTCAGAGACTGGCATAGCTCAGTCCTTGGTCCAGGGGCTGGCCACAAGGCAGAGGCACCTGACTCCTTCCCTGGCTCTGGCCCACCTGAGCTAGAGACCTCACCTCTTATACTTCCTGTTCCTCCCCTCTGCTTCTGGCACAGAGGCGGGACTTGCCTAGCTCTGCTCAACAGGGGGTGGAGAGTGGTTCCTCTCCGTCAGGCTCAGAAGGAGGCCACTCTGCTTCACTACAATCCACGTTTCCTGAAGTGTGGTGCCCAGAACAGGACACAATACTATAGTTGAGGCCTTATCTGTGCTGAGTAGAGTGGAAGAATTTCTTCTCACGTCTTGCTTATAACACTCCTGCTAATAAAGCCCAGAATTATGTTTGCTTTTTTTGCAACAGTATTACATTGTTGACTCATGTTTAGTTTGTGATCCACTATAACTGCCAGATCCTTTTCTGCAGTACTCCTTTCTAGGCAGACATTTCCTATTGTGTATTTGTGCAAATGATTATTCCTTTCAAGTGGAGTACTTTGCATTTGTCCTTACTGCATTTCATCCTATTTAATTCAGACCATTTCATCAGAATCATTTTGAATTCTAATTCTATCCTCCAAAGCACTTGCAACCCGTCCCAGTTTGGCATTGTCCACAAACTTAATCAGTGTACTCTCTGTGCCATTATCTAAATCATTTATAAAGATATTGACTAGAACCAGACCCAGGACAGAAATCAGCGGGACCCAACACAATATGCCCTTCCAGCTTGATTGTGAATCCTTGATAACTACTCTCTGAGTACGGTTTTCCGGCCAGTTCTGTACCAACCTTATAGTAGGTTTGTCTAGGCTATATTTCTCTAGTTTGCTTATGAGAAGGTCATGGGAGACAGTATCAAAAGCTTTCTAGAAGTCAAGATATGACATCTACTGCTTCCCTCCATCCACAAGGCTTGTTACCTTGTCAAAGAAGGATATTAGGTCAGTTTGACATGATCTGTTCTTAACAAATCCATGTTGACTGTTATTTATTATCTTATTTTCTTCTAGGTACTTTCAAATTGATTGTTTATTTGCTTCATTATTTCTGTGGGTAAGAAGTTAAGATGACTGATCTATAATTCCCTGGGTTGTCCTTATTCCCCATTTTATACATTAGGAGATGAGATTGGTTCCCAGGGGCTTTTGGGAAGGGATTGGTGGACCATTAACCAATGACTGCTGTTATTGGGCGTGGCTGTGCATCTTCATTGCAGTCACCTGGTGTTAGCAAAAGATAACATAAGCTAACTCCAGGCCTGCCCTCTCCCTCAGGTTTGGTGACTGCTTTGTGGTGTGGCAGGTCTGAAGGGTGTGAATGTGAAGCATGTTAAGGAGGAAACTTGCAGTTCATACCCTGTTAAATCTCCACTGAAGACAATGTCTGTGAGAAGTAGTAAACATCGTTCCTGGCAGTAAATATCTGTGAACCCCCTGGTCAGTGTGTGGAATGGATCCCCATCCACAGAGGCTATATATCTGTTACAGCTCTCAGTTAAAGAACCTGGCTCTTTAGCTCAAGGCCCAAGCTGTAGACACTTATGCTTTCAGCTCTGGAGATCCCTAGTGTCAGTCAAGATGGTGGCCCTCAAATCTGCATGATTGGGCCCTAGCAGAATGGATACAGCTGTTCCAAAACAAACAAACAAACAAGGTAATACTTAAGTCCCTGATCTCTTTAGAGAGACCTGCTTTCCTGTGGCAGTTTCCTTCAACGACATAAAAGAAACAGCAGAGATTCATAGTTTGTAAGGCCAGAAGGGTCTTCTGTGATCATCTAGTTTGACCTCTTGCATAACACTGCCCATAAAACATCACTGGACTAATTCTTGTTTGAACTAGAGCATATCTTCTAAACATCTAATCTTGATTTTAAAATCACCGGTGATGGAGAGAATCCACCTCAGCCCTTGGTAAATTGTTCCAGTGGTTAATCACCCACATTGTTAAAAATGTGTGCCTTATTTCCAATCTGAATTTGTCTAGTTTTAACTTCCAGCCATTAGATCTTGACTTCTGGCCATTGGATCTTGACATCATAATGCCACCTCCAACAAAGCCCTTGAGGAGAGCTAGTTAGGCTCAAGAACAGCTTTCAATGGACACTTAAAAGGTTTTGCCCTCCTCCCTGCCATGCAGACTGACTTTGAATTCTGAAATGGTTTCCTAGAACTGTTGAGTCCATTTCTGGACATGTGGGTATTTATAGTGTGGGTGGAGCCACCATCCTCAGTAGCAGATACAGTATGAGAATTCCAGATCACCCGGCTCCCTCTCCCATCTACGTGAGTAAAAATAAGCAAAACAAATAAAAGCAAGGTATGTGTTTTTTAAAGTGTATTTTTTGTCTGGTGGGAAATACACATGTGAGCATATATGGGACCCCAGGGTTTTTGATGCATTTTTACTGGCAAATTATTTAGAATTCCTCAACATATTATTTTCTTGCTTTTAGATTGTAAATTCTTTGAGCAGGGCCTGTCTCTTCCTCTCTTTAGAAAGGACCTCACACACATTGGTGCTGCCTCAGTCTAAATAATGAAAATATTGCTCTTATTTGTATTCATTATTTTATGGCACCAAAATGTGATTTAGGTGCTTCTCAGAAGACATGGTAAGTCATGGTCCCTGCCCTAAAGAGCTTACAATCAAAGACCCTGATCCTGCAAAGAGAACCATGCAGAGAGACTCCTGCACCCATGTGACCCTAAAAGTTCCCCAATGACAGTTGGCAGACTGTTGTCATGATATTTACCCAAAAGGTGGCATTTAATATATCATTGGAAAACTAACAACTCAGCAATCATTAATATGTTTGCATGATGTATGTATGGTAAACCCCCCAAAGACTTTATAGATATATACTGGAAATATGTGACTAAAATATGTTTAAATCAGGCAGGTCAGGGGAATTGATAAACAGGTTCTCTCCAGACAAAGGAAAGAGGCCAACACCTCAAACCAGGTGTGGCCAAATTCAGTGGGCTATTCATTTGTATTGGAGGTTGTGGGAAGAGATCATTTGCATTGCAAAAATCACCATCGGGGAGAAGAGACAGCATGAAGTCTTCACCAGACAGCATGGCATCCACACCCAGCAGGGAAAGGAACTTTATCTGGAGATATGTTTCAGAAGAATACATTTCCAATGTTTACTGGCCTATGAAAAGAGGGGGAGCAAGCCCCTAAGTTATCCTGAGGAGTCAAAGAAGCCCAGCTCTTTGAGCTCCATGTGTTGGGTCCTGGACAGAGGGTCTGGTCAGCCATGGTGGAAAAGAGACTTGGTGAGAAACACTTCTTTGAACAAGACACCCTACTTCATTAAAGCAGGTTTTAGTCTTGGATGCATATCTTCCTTCTGTTTCCTCGTAACCCTTTCTGTCTTTATTCCTTGTACTATGGCTTTTTGTTTAATGACCTTGTTTTAATTTTACTATAAACCAGCTCAGTGCTGTGATTGAATCAGAGTGTTTGTCAAACCCCAGTTAAATTAATGAGCTGCAGTGTATTGTCTCTTTAAAGGAACAACAAACTTCATAACTTCTGTAAGTGGTCAGTGAGAGAGGTGGACAGTGCAGGGAGGCAATTTTGGGGAAATTTGGGACTGGGAGGGTGGTGGGAACACTCTGCGACAAGTAACTGGGTGGTGGAATCCAAGGTATGCTTCTTTCCCCTGGTCTGGTGGATGGCCATCTTGGTTAGCATCAGGAGGAGGTTGATGAGGAGGTCTCACGACTTTGTGGGGCCACAGATCTCCATGTGGTCTAGTGGATAGAACAGTAGCCTGGTAGTCAGGAGATCTAGGATGAAATCTTGCCTGTATTGAAATCAATGGGGATTTTGCCATTCAATGGAGCCTGGATTTCACTCCGGGTTCTATGCTTGGCTTTGTCACGGATCGCTGTATGACCTTAAGCAAGTCACTTCACCTGTTTGTGCTTCTGTTTCCCTTCCCACCCTTTGTCTGTCTTGTCTGTGTAGATCGAAGCTGTTTAGGGCAGGGACTATCTATCACTATGTGGTTTTGCAGTGCTAGAACAATGGGGCCTGAATCTCTAGCTGAGACCTCCAAGCACTACCGTAATTCAAATAATAATTAGTAAGAAAAATGCTGCAGGGTTGATGTAAGCTGCCTTATGTCGACAAAACCATGTCTTGTAAACATGGCCTTTGAAAGACCAGGAAGTGGTTATGGTGAATAGCCCTGGGGCAGCCAGATGTAGCTCTGCAGACCCAAACAATAATGTGGGGAGGGATAGCTCAGTGGTTTGAGCATTGGCCTGCTAAACCCAGGGTTGTGAGCTCAATCCTTGAGGAGGCCATTTAAGGATCTGGGGCAAAAATCTGCCTGGGGATTGGTCCTGCTTTGAGCAGGGGGTTGGACTAGATGGCCTCTTGAGGTCCCTTCCAACCCTGATATTCTATGTTTCCTTTTATGTAAATGACTCCTTTTGTTATCTCAGAATTATGAGTCTTTATTTTTGATGTCAAGAATTTTCAACAATCAAAGTGAGGACACCACATTTGTGTGGGATGGTGGTAACTTTGGGAGTGAAACGAGTAATGTGCCTTGAAATAAGCTTTGCAGAAGCAGGGCCTAAATCTGTTTTGGTACTGCCATGGATCCACAGGATTGATTCTACTCTCCAGCCTTTAAACAGTCCCTTGGAGGAATGCCTTCAGTGTGCTATGCCCATTAGGGTTCCACTCTTCTTCAGGGTAGGCCACATGGCCTCAACACCTCCAAGACTGAGCTGCTAGACTCCAGCCATCCCATTTCACACCATGAACTCTGCCCAGCAAGTCCAACTGCGAAAGACTCCTAGTCAGAAACTTTTTCACTCTTCAATGACCAATGCACCTCAAGTGTTTGTGGTGACACCTGGCAGCCTTCTCAAAACAGAGAAGGATTTATCAGTCAACAGGAACACAGCACTGGAAAGTCCTTGGGTTAGCCTAGAGCAGCAACGGGCTTTGTTGCAAGGATACTCACCAGCAACCACACACCAAAAACAATAACCCAGGAACCTATCCTTGCAACAAAGCCCGTTGCCAACTCTGTCCACATATCTATTCAAGGGACACATCACAGGACCTAATCACATCAGCCACACTATCAGAGGCTCGTTCACCTGCACATCTACCAATGTGATATATGCCATCATGTGCCAGCAATGCCCCTCTGCCATGTACATTGGCCAAACCAGACAGTCTCTATGCAAAAGAATAAATGGACACAAATCAGACATCAAGAATTATAACATTCAAAAACCAGTTGGAGAACACTTCAATCTCCCTGGACACTCAATTACAGACCTAAAAGTCGCAACAAAAAAACTTTTGCAAACTGGACACTATTAAATTGGGCTTGAATAGACTGGGAGTGGATGAGTCATTACACAAACTAAAAACTATTTCCCCATGCTAATTTTCCCCCTACTGTTACTCACACCTTCTTGTCAACTGTTTGAAATGTGCCATCCTGATTATCACTACAATAGTTTTTTTTTTCCTGCTGGTAATAGCCCACCTTAATCGATTACTCTCGTTAGAGTTGGTATGGCAACTCCCATTTTTTCATATTCTCTGCATATATCTATCTTCCCACTGTATTTTCCACTGCATGCATCTGATGAAGTGGGCTTTAGCCCACGAAAGCTTATGCTCAAATAAATTTGTTAGTCTCTAAGGTGCCACAAGTACTCCTCGTTCTTTTTGCTGATACAGACTAACATGGCTACCACTCGGAAACCAATCCCCAGTCAAGTAAGTCACTGTCATGTATATCATTCATAAAAATATTACAGAAAATTACTACTGTGGTACAGGTGCCCCATTAAAGGATTGCCAACCCCCAAATGTTCAGAATTCATCATTCGGGCCCCACAAAAATCATAAGATTTTTTTAAATAATACATTTTGGATTCCTTTTATCTTCCTGCTGGCCTTTGAGTCTTTAGCAAGCACAAAGGCCTGAAACTTACCTTGTCAGTTTTGCCAACTCTTGCAATTTTGCATCAGTCTTGCAGTATTTTCCGATAGCCTCAGCTCTTGGAGTCTTGTGTCTATGTGAGAATCTCTGCTTTCATAATAAATAAATAAATAAATAAAAAATACACTTCTGGCCCTCATGGTTGCAGAGAAAATCTGGACAATATGACCCTTAAAAGCTCAAACATCAGAAGGCAGATAGAAAGACCCCAAATTTAAATCTTATTTTTAAACCAGTTTTCTGATTTATTTTATGGTCCAACTGATGATTTTTTAATGCTCTTGGTTGGCAATTCTGTATATGTAATCACTTGACTCTAAGACCTGGGGATTTAAAGTAAAACATCAAACCTCATGAGAGTTTTTACAGGCTCTCTTCAGCAGTGCCAGCATCTCGCCCTGTTTGGTAGTTTACTTAAAGCCACAGCTCATGGAAAAATTATATGATAATCTCATATTTCATTTTAAAAATAAAGTGAGGCCTTGCCTACACACAATACTAGTACTGCTTTAGCTATACCGGTTTCTCTCTTATATAGCCTGTAGCAGGGCATTGACTCACTGGGGCGGCGCCTCCTGCTGGCCATCTTGGGAATTAGCTCTTTCCAGCCCAGAGCGCCTTCTGCAGGCCGGTGTCTTGCCTGCCACTGGCCCCATGTCCCTCCCAGACCCCGGTACCCTTTACATCAGGGTTCTGCCCCCAGCAATAACCCACAATCTGGGTCTCCCCACTCAGGGGAACCCCCAACCCTCTATCCTAGGGTTACCATATTTCAGCAAGCAAAAAAGAGGACGTGAGGAGCCCCGCCCTAGCCCCGCCCCTACCCCTCCCACTTCCCGCCCCCATCCGAACCCCCAACCCTCCCCCCCCGTTCCTTGTCCCCTGACTGCCCCCTCCTGGGA
>NW_020664561.1:5649073-5696758 GCF_002925995.2 Terrapene triunguis | reverse complement strand
CAAGCTGCAGGGGAAGGGCTCTGGCTGCCAGAGCCCCATGCGAGCGGCTGAATTTCCTGCAGCCCTCCCAGCCGCGCCTCGCTCTGCATGGGGGGGAAATCCCGGACATTTTTAGTGATTTACAAATTCCCCCCCGGACGCTATTTTTAACACAAAAAGCAGGACATGTCCGGGTAAATCCGGACGAATGGTAACCCTACTCTATCCCCACCTTGCCTCAGTGGCTACTGCCAGTCACCATCTAGCCCCCGCTCACTGGGGCAGACTGCAGTCTGTAATGGCCACTCATCATCGGCAAGGGGTTTAGGATCTGCTGCCTTTCCCTGTCTCTGGGCTGCCTCCCTGCAGCCCCAGTACCATTTTGGCCTTCTTAGCAAGGCCTGCAGCCTGGGGTTTTACTAGGCTGGAGCTGGTCAGCTCCCTCTGCCCTTCCCCAGCACTGCTCCACCTCAGGTACCCTTCTCAGCTACCAGGCAGCCAGGTCCTTCTCTCTCAGGAAGCTAGAGAGAGAGTGTGTCCTAGTTTCTGGCCCTCAGCCCTCGTATAGGGCCAGCCGTGGCCTGATTGGGGTGTGGCCCCACCTGTGGCTGCTTTCCCCCAATCAGCCTAGCTTGTCCCCGCCCCAGCCCTCTCCCAGGGCTGTGTCAAGCCCTTCAGGGCATGAGAGGGGTGATCACCCCGCTACATAGCCTCTTTATTTTGAGTCCCAGTCCAGTGCTATATCCACTAGGCCACTACATGATAGAACCTCCTTGTTTGGGCTCAGTTATATCAGTCCACATTATTCCTGTACAAGAAAGAGAATCCACTATCCTGCTATATGGTGCCTTTACACCAATATAACAGCTTCCACACTACTAGCCGTACAGGTATAAATATATACTTTTTAAAAAAAATCACACCCCTATCTAAACTAGCTATACTGTAGAAAAACTGTGGGTAAGTCTACACTGCAATTAGACATCCATGGCTGCCTCATGTCAGCTGACTCGGGCTCGAGGGCTATTTAATTGCTGCAACCCCACCTCTGGGATTCTCCCATCTCTAGGATCCTAGAACCCGGGTTTCAGCCTGAACCCAAATGTCTACACTGCAATTAAACAACCCCTTAGCCTGAGCACCACCAACCTGAGTCAACTGGTATGGGCAGCCGCAGGTTTTTAACTGCAGTGTAGACATACCCTGTGTGTATAGCAGGTCTTATTTTCTAGCTCTCGTTCTTGCAGAGAAAAGATTGGAAATGTAACCTGTGTGCAATTTACAAACTCAGAAAATAAAAGGGAGGGGATGGGAAAGAACGTCCCATTTATTTTTAAAATCTCGTGATTTTGAAGCCAATCTCATGATTTTTTTAGCCTGATTCCTGGATGATGGCAAGCTGGCAATACAGACGCTCCCCGACTTATGCAAGCATTCCATTCCAGAACGCCTTGCGTAACTCGAATTTTGCGTAAGTCGGAAACGTATACCTGACCATTACGCAAATAAACAAAAAACAAAACAAAAAAACCCTATTTCTAGCTTACGGAACTTTTTCCGTAAGTGCGGATTTGGGTAAGTCAGGTTTGCATAACCTGGGGGGCGTCTGTACCCGTTCTTTGCCCAGGTGTGCTAGCGGACTGTGTGATCGTTCCTAACCCAGCATCCAACCAGCACAGCTTTATTACAAGCCCAGCACGGGCCTCAGATTTGCTGAGATTTGCAAACTTTGCTGTGTCCTGCAAGAGTCAGGAAGGCCAGGGAGGAATCTGGAGCTTCTCCAATCTCCCTTGGGCTGACCCCAAAAGAGAGACATATCTGAACCCTGGAGAAACAAAAGCCACGTGCCCCCGGGGGTTAGAGTGACCTCACTGTCCTGCAGTTCCCACACCCGCAGCATTGCCTGCCTCCTTGGAGGGGCAGTTCCAGAAGGCTCCTGCAGGTGGCGCTCTCGGCTCCGCGGAGAGGAGGAATCCGCCCAGGCTACTGCGGCAGCCGGGCATCACGTGACCGGCGTTGCGTGGGCGCTGCGCGGTGAGGTCAGACGCCGTTGGCGCCGGCTTGGCCGCCCGCCATCTTGGCCTCTGTGTGGAGGCGGTTCGCGCGGCGGCAGCGGCCTCACCGAGTCCTGCAGCCGGGTACAGGCCAGAACGCCGGCCCCGGACGCTGCGTGCCAGGTAAGAGACCGCAGGGGGGCCGGGAGAGGGGAGCTGGTCGGCAGGGTCCTCCCTTAGGGGAGAGGGCTCGCCGCCGCTTCCCCCGCGGCCGGGCGGGGCCGGGCCCCTGGAGCCGGTGGGAGCGGCAGTCAGATGAGAGCGGCCTGCGCCGCATGGCCCGGGGGGGCTCCGTCTGGGCCCCGCTTCCGCTCGGCGTGGGGGGAGCGTGGAGGTGCAGGGGCTGCGGCGAGGGGAGAGGGTTTGGCCCGCTGGCATGGAGAAGGGAGAGGGCTCCCCGAAACCTTCCCCGGGAGGAGATGATGGGGGGGCTCCCCGTTAGCCTTCTTTTGCTTTCTCCTGTGGGGGAGGGGGCCCGGCCCCATAGTGCGGGGGGGAGAGGGCCGGGTAAGGGGCCTAGCCTACAGTGCTGCTCTGTGGGGAGGTGAGGTAAGGCGCGGGGGAAAGAGGCCCGAGCCCCATAGCGCTGCTCCGGGGGAGAGTGAAACGAGGCTGGCGGGGGGAGGGGGAAGTGACCCCAACTCCATAGTGCTTGTAAGGGGGGAGAGGCGCGGGCGGAAGGGGCCCCAGCCCCGTAGTGCTGATCCCTGGGGCTGAGCAAAGGGCCCCTATTTCTTTGCAGTGAGTAATGGGTCCTTTTTTCTTCCTCTTCTTGAGACTGGGTTGGGTTGAGCCTGTATTTCCCTCTTGGCTCCATGACCAGAGTGATCGATTGGTCCTGCTCCTTGCAGGCACTGTGAGCTCCATGGGGCGCTGCAGAAGTAGAATCTCTTCCCTGCTCACCCCTAGCTGTATGAATAGCCACGAAGGGGAAGGCACTTGGTACAGGAATATTGTATAGTGAAACTGAGCTTTTTCCTCCCCATTGAGGCAACTGATCACACAAATGGGTTGTTGCAAGATTGGAGGCATGGGGCATCAGAGGGTCTTTCTGGTTAATGCAGTTTAGTTATCTTATCTCTTTCTTCTTCTTACCCTAAAAATATTTCAATGGTCAAGATACAGGAAGGCATGGGCTATGTACTTAATGCAGTTGACGTTAGTTTGTAGTTGCAGTTTTTATTCCAATTCTATGTCCGTATTATGGGATACTCGCCTATTATTTCCAAGGTCCTATGCCCTATAATGTCTAGGTTATGATGAGACACTGACATTTTTGTACTCATAATTCTTGAGGTGAATAGGGTGAGCAGACATTGCGGGATTATTTCGTTTAGCTTCAGAATAAAACGCAAAAAGAACAGGAGTACTTGTGGCACCTTAGAGACTAACAAATTTATTAGAGCATAAGCTTTCGTGGGCTACAACCCAAACGCAGCTCACTAAAGTCTTGTTTATGCCATTGTTAGCAGCAGTAGGAGTGCTAGTGTAGACATGGTTCCAGGAGGCTGCTGGCATTTTAACATGGTGCTGTCTAGACCTGCTGCTGGTCTACATTAAGCATTCTGGGAGTCACCACTGAGGGAAGCAGTGGTTGGAAATTTTGGGGGCAAAGGTTAATTGCAGACACAGCTCAACAGGTTTCCAAGAAAATACAATGTTTCTTTGCTGATTAATCAAGAGGAAGCATCCCTGTCTGTAGTCAAAAGTGTTGTCCAATATACATGCTGTTCCAGTGTGTTTCTCATTATCCCATTGCCCCCGCCCAGCCTGTCCCAGAGGATTCCAGACTTGAGTTTTTAAAAGAGACTTACAAAGGGAAATAGGAATTCATGAAGAAAAGAGTGGAATGTATGAAAAAGGTCTGAAGGGGGACTTTTGGGGGGTGAGGGCAGTGACATTCTGTGGGTTTTCTTTTTCTTTTCTTTTTATTGTTGTGTTTTTGTGTTAAATAACAGGAATGCCAGACAGATCTTCCCTGTTTGTTCTGGTCTCAGATGTGTAATAGGAGGTTTTTTTACCCCTTAATTCAAAGTCCATTTTTCCTTCCCAAGTGTTTCTCAAGCATTTGAGTCAAATAGGTGTTGGCAAAAATAAGCTACAAAGTTTTGAACAGTTAGATTAAAAATTCCATTTTCCTCTTGGTAGTTTAGTTTTCAGTCTCTTATCTAGTGTGATATAATTCCACTTGTCCTTCAGTCTTCTATAGAATTTCTGGGTAGGCAAGATGTGAATTTCTAATGTAAAAATTTTTTTGAAAGAAACCTTCCAGTCTCCTTCCTACATAATAGAGAAGCAAAATGGGCACAAAATTAATTTTATTCCCCTGGCAGGTCACCTTTAATATCTGTGCCGCTAGAAGCTTGTCAGTTCTCAGTTTTTCTTTCCATACTATGATGTTCAGAGTAAAATGTCATTTTTTTAATCAAGCTTAATATAGGGGCATTATAGTATGTTTGTTATTCAGTGTTGTTCTTTGAATTAAGAAATGAACATTTTCAGTTCTTAGGACTTGGTGTGTCAAAAGCATGGTTTGTGTCATGGAGTGCAGCACGTTCTCTGATGCGATCAGTTAATGATAAACATTAAAAGATGCCACTTACCTTTTAAGAAGGTATATTTATAATGGATTTCAGTGGAGCTAAAATGGGAGGCAGCATAGTCTAATATCTAGATGGAGACTGGGACTCATCACCTGTGTTCTGCTCAGACTGACATGCTGTGGCCTTGAGTGTACCCAGTCACTGCACTGCCTAATTTTCTTAATTTGTAAAATGGAGATTACCACTTTTGTAAAGTCCTTAGTATGATAGATAAAATGTGATGTATATGTGCAAACCATTCTTCACAAGCTCTGCTTTGAGGACTGTACCTTTCGAATGCATTCTGAGATCTGATAAAAAAAAGCTCTATGTAATTGTTATGAGGGCCTGGACAAAAGATTTGGGGCAAGTCTACACTACAGTCTTAAATTGACTTGTCTTAGGTTGACTTACAGCGGCCACTTTCACACTACTCTCCTTCTGTCCGTGGTGCACTAGGAGCGCTTTCACCGACTGAAGAGGGGCACTGGGGTGGGCTGAGAGCCAGAGCTCTCAGTTCTGTGCAGCTCTGCACTGGAGCCCAGCTTTCCCTTGGGGCTTCTTGCCTCCCTGCTCCCAGCCAGGACCAGGGGGACAGCCACCTGGGGCTTCTCGCCTCTGGCAGGTAGATCCACCCCAGAGTCCGGTCAGCTGCCATGCTTCTAGCGGGGATCCAGGACCTGGGGGGCAGCAGCGCTCGGAGTGGGGAGCCCGGGCACCAGCCCAAGCTGGGAGCTTGGGTGACAGCCCAGTTTGGAGTGGAGACCTGACAGCAGCCTGGCTCCATAGCCGACTTTCTTGTCAATTTCATGGCTCCAGGAACCGTGAAATTGACAAGAATGACAGCCAACAGCCCATGTAAGGAATGCAGTGTCTACACAGACACGGTGTTGCCCTAACTACACAGACATAAGCCCTATGCCTCTCAAGGAGATGGAGTTGTTATGATGGTGTAATTGGGCACTTATATAGGCGAGAGAGCAAGTCTGTAGTGGAGACACTGACATAGTTGGGTTGACATAGGCTACCTTATGTAGACTTACCTAGTCTAGGCTACAGAGTTATGTGATATGAAGATGAAAAGACCAGATGATGGCGATATTGAGGGGGAAGAAGCCCTCACACTAGCCATGAGACTTTAGGGTTATGGGTTGAGAGAATTCTTTCTCTCTTCTAGCAACAAACCTGGGTAAGAAGGAGAGGAATTTCAAATTTATCAGACACCCTGAATCCAGTGGTTGCTGTAAATGATGGAGTCTTCAAGCAGGGTATAAGAGAAAAGTAACTTGATAACACCTTCCCCATTTCCATTAGCTAGGGATGGATGCTGGACTTGACATCATGGAATTACCATGTTGCTTACTGGTAGAAACTTTGCTCATTGTTTGTATTGACCTAAGGCTTTAGTAGTCCATTCTGTTTGCCCTGTAATTTTTTCAAACCTTAGTTTTAGTTTTATAGATCCGGACACAGAATTTATAATGTATTCGCTATAACATGGACAGAAACAGGTCAGAAAAGAACACAGCTGAAAGGTGTGAAAAAAGATGAACATTGGATAGGTTTGTAAAACTAGAAAAAAAATATAAAGTTAAGTGACCGCATAAGAGTTCAGAAATACACAAGGAGCAGAAGATGGAGATAGAAATTGTAATAAAGTACAAAGATACTGTAATATGCAGAGATGAAAACCGTTTCAATATCTACAGTGTACAAACTAACAAATAGACTACTGTTTTTATTATGAATACCTCAGACACTACATAACTTTAATTCTTTAGCATTTCTTTATAAGCTGTTAGTTACAGATTGCGCTAACGCATGTTGAGTTTTTTATGATTTGTACTCTTTAAATTTAATCTAGTACTTTCTTAGTTCATGGCAAAATGAGACTACAAGTGCAAAAACACAGGTCAGAAGCAAACACTGTACCTTTGTGTCCAAGGTATGTGTAAAACAAGTCTTAAAAGATACCCATGCAAGGGAAAAAACAGACTGTCAGTTTTTGATATTTTATGACTGAAGGAGGTCTGATTTTTTTTTGTTTTTTCCTGCTTGTGTTTTTACATTATACTCCGGGGGGAATTATGTGCCACTGCGCATGCGCAGAATTTGTCCCACGCAGATTTCTTTGCTTCCTTGCAGAAAAATTACTGTCTGACGGGGAAGCCACAAAAGCGGTCATGTGACCCTTCCCAACAGTACATTTTGGGTGCCCAGGGCAGCTGGCAGAGAGGTAAATCACTGTGAGGCAGGAGGGGGGAGGAAGACCTGATTGGTGGCTCCTACCCTGTGCCTGCCTCAGCTGCTAGGCTGGGCTGGGGAGGACGGGACTTCCTCTTCCCTTGCATGGCATCCGGGGCTGGGTCAGACCCATCCCCGGCTGCAGGAAGCTCTGAAAACTCCCCCTGCTTCCTGCAGCCATTGCTCCTCTGCTGCAGCGGGAGGGATCCCTGTGCAGGGAGCTGCTCCCCCATCCACCCAACCCCCATGCATCCAGTCTCCCTCATGCCTAGACCCTCTTGCCAAGTCTCACCCCTCAATGACCCCAACTCCCCCTGCACCTGGACCACCCCAATGAGCCCCCTGCACCTAGATCCCCACCCCACTGAGCTCCAACCAGTTGCATCTGGATCCCCATCCCACTGAGTCCTACTCCCCCAGCATCTGGACCCCCCCACACCCAGCCCCCATGCTGAGCTCTAGCCCCTCGTCCCTCCGGCTGAGCCCCAACTATCTTCACATGGAACCCTCTGCAGAGTCCCATTATCATTGCATCACAACAAGCCCCTGTGATATTCCTGACTTTTTTGCTTTCTTGCTTAGAAAAATTAACTTAAAGGGCAAGCAAACCCTTTCAGGCCTTTCTCATGCATCATAAAGTAGCAAAAAAAGGCACAAGCCCAGCTTTAAAAACAAAAAGGAAAAGAAAAAAACAGATAATCACGTGACCTTTAATACTTTTCCTTTTGTCTGTATTTTTTTTTTTACTAAAAGCACAAAGGTCTAGAGATAACCAGGTTTACAGTATATTTGCAAAACTAATAGTTTAAGAAACTTTTATAAGTGAATATATCTAGAGTATTTTTCTCGTACTACCTTAATTTAAGTTAAATATTTGTATCAGTATTTAAAATGTGAAATATAAATGTCTGCTGAGATTAAATCAGTTCCATTTGATGAATTAAACTTCAGTTTTTCAGAAGACAGGGTGGATTTGATTTAAATCATTATTTAAGTCACTAGTCAGGAAGACTCGATTTAATCATGGATTTCTACATAAAAGTGCATTCTTGTTAGTTGTTATAACCTTAATACATATTCTTCACAACTCAGAGATAGATGTAGGTTTCATTTTTAGAAGGTACACACTATACATTTTTAAAGTGATTTATTTTGAAAACTTTTCAGATTAGTTTTATAGCTGTATCAGAAAATGAACGATTGTTTGGTTATTTCATTTACCAAAGGTAATTAAAGCAGATATTTATGAAGTCATTGGGAGGTGAACTATCTCCAATTCAACAGTTTAATCATTACTATTTGGAGGATTTTCTTGCCATGCTGTGTTAGGAGAACATCACCAGACAGACATTTAAATTGCTTTATTTAACTAAAACAACAACGTTATGTATTCTGGATTTTTTACTTCAACAGCAAACATATAATATTTTAACAAAACAAGCATATGAATTTTTGAAGTTAATTAAACATTCAAGTTTTTTAAAATCAGGTTTGTTTTTGTTAAAATTGTTAACTAAAATAGTTAAATGAAATATTAAAAAACAGAAATTAAATCAACTATGTCAGCCAGGTCAACATGAGAAACTTAAAATATTGGCTTCTGCAGCTAACTCAGTCATCTTCATTTTCCTGTTTGTTCATAATCTGGAAAAGAAAAACAAGCTTTCCTGCTTTTTCAGGTCCCAAATGATTTCTCAATTTGGAATGAATTAGTCCAAAGGAACTTTCTACACCAGCAGAAGAAGTTATTGCTGTTAAAAGTGAGATTATCACTTCAACAGTCTCCTGAATCCAAGTGCTTAAGTGACTTCCACCAGTTCATTGGTGTGACTTTCTTTAAAACATCATCAGCAAACATATATTTCATAAATGGTTCTTATTCCCAAACTGTCTCTCTTTTACGGCCTGCTGCCATTATAGATTTTTCCCTTCTAGTGAGAGAATGGTATGGTAGATCTCAAATCAATGAAGGCTACACTCAGAAAGACCACAAGACTTCTGGAATATGCTGCTCAAACAGTTTCACTTTTGTTTCTACTGTCTTTCCCTCCCTTCGCACATTTATCTCCAGATTTCTTCTCCTTGTCCAGATCTATTCTGTCCCCAATAATCTTCTGTTAATTGAATTTTTTGAAACTTTGCACTTTTAGAGAGAGGTAAGGGATTGACTCTGTGTACACAAATTTGCAGAGGGACAATAGGGTTGAGGTCTGTTATGTGTCACCTCTATATTTATTTATTTATTTATTTGCTGTTAACAAGGGTTTTATCTCTGGAGAGACAAATCCAAAGTTTGAGAACTGCAAAACTAAGCATATCTGATAGTATCTTCTAGACTGAGCACTGAGTCCCATTGGTTAGATAAGAAGATTAATTTAAATAATCTATACAGAAGCCCCTGGAATCCCATAAGATTGGGTCCCTAATCCATGAACTATTGGAACTCATTTACAGAACTTTTCTTAAAAATTACATGAATATATTGTCTCATACCACAGAATTAGAATTTATAATCCCTATTCCATGATGAGATATCTTTGAGCTATAGTAGTTTTAATTAAGATACATCTTTAGATAGGGTTTTCCTCAAAAAGCATTTTATCAAAAAAATCATTAATTTTTATCCACCCTGTCAGAAGACTGTTAGTGGCGAAGAACCTCTTGAAAAAGGTTTTCTTTCCCCCCCCCAGTTGTTTGACTTCTCACTGCTTCAAGAATAAAATTCAAAACGTAAGTTGATGAGTTCCAATTAAGGATGTGTAGTCCCCTATAGTATTTTGCTCTCTGACAACTTTTTCACTTGTCAAAAATAAATTATTTCATTTATGGGTCTTGCCCTGTGATACTGTTTACACTTGTGGTTGAAGTCCAAGAAAAGTACCTGAAGCTTGATTTTGCATAATAAAATGTAAATTAAGCTTTTTCCCCACACTACAGCTGGCAAATTTTTTGAAAGCAATGGATTAGTCCACATGAAATTCTTTCCATCCTCACAAGTCAGAGAGGATATTGCAGTCAGGTTATTTTCTACAAAACAGAAACAAAAACAAAATATTGTGTATAGAATAAAGTGTTTGAGACATTACAAGTAGATATATTATGGAATAAACTGTTCTGAAGTTCCATAATAGCTCCCTGTGTGAACACAGCATTCAAGAATGTCATTTTATTCCAGAAAAATTACTGTCCTTACGTTTTTTCCCAAGAATAGTTAGTCCAGTCAATTTCCCCATGTACACAAGCCCTTATTGTGCACTTCTCCTTTTGAATAGCACCTTCTCCTACAGCATAGATGTATTGAGAAGGTAAAAAGTAGATAAGGGACATAGAAGGCACAAATCATGTTTATTCTGGCAAATTCATTTCTAGAGTGGAAAGAAGGGCTTAAACACTTAAAAACCACTAGAACATCTTTTGTGCATTGATATAAAGAATTCTGGAATAAAGTTTAATTTGCAGTTGGGCATGGGAGTTGCCCTGAAAAAATTTCCTGAAGGGAGCTGAATCTAGAGCAGAGGAGAGCAAAGTACAGCCCATGGGCCAGATCTGGCCCATCAGGGCTTTCAGTCCGGCCCTTGGGATTGCCAGCCCCCTGGCGCAGCAGGGCTAAGGCAGGCTCCCTGCCTGCCCTGGCCCCGCGCCACTCCCGGAAGTGACTGGCACTACGTCTCTTAGGCCCCTGGGGGAGGGGCAGAGGGTTCCATGAGCTGCCCTCACCTGCAGGCACAGCCCCCCACAACTCCCATTGGCCAGGAATGGGGAACTGTGGCCAATGGGAGCTTCGGGGGTGGTACCCGCAGGCGAGGGCAATGTGCAGCGGAGCCGCCTGCCCCACCCCACCCCCAGGAGCCACTGCCGGACATGCTGGCCACTTCTGGGAGCGGCGTGGGGCCAGGGCAGGCAGGGAGCCTGCCTTAGCCCTGTTGCCACCCCGGAGCCGCTCAAGGTAAGCAGGGCTGGAGTCCGAACCCCTCCTGCAGCCCAACCCCCTGCCGCAACCCCTCCTTCACCCTGACCCCCTGCCCTGAGCCTCCCTCCTGCATCCCAACCCCTTGCCTTGAGCCCCTTCCTTCACACTTCACCCCCTCCCGCACCCCCAGCCCTACATTTATGGCCCTGTGTACAATTTCCCCACCCAAATGTGGCCATCGGGCCAAAAGTTTGCCCACCCCTGGTCTAGAGGCTGCTTTGAAAAACTTCTTGCTGCTGCTACTTATGCTTTTTGGAATTGATCTCTCAGCAGAGGATTGAAAATCCAGTGGTTTTCAAACTTTTTTTCTGGCAACCCAGTTGAAGAAAACTGTTGATGCCCAGGGCCCAACAGAGCTGGGGATAAGGGTTTGGGAGGGACTCAGGGTTAAGGTCCCGGGGTGAGGGCTGCAGGGAATGAGGGGTTTGGGGTGTGGGAGGGGGCTCTGGGCTGGGGTTGATGTGTGGGAGGGGGTCAGGGCTGGAGGGGCAGGCTGTGGGGCCGGGGATGAGTTTGGGGTGCAAGAAGGGGCTCTGGGTTTGGGGGGCTCAGGGCTGGGACATGGGATTGGGGCGCGGGGTTGAAGCACAGGAGGGGGTCAGGGCTCTAGGGTGGAGGAGCAGGCTCTTGGGTGGGTCCAGGGATGAGGCGTTCGGGGTGCAGAAAGGGGCTCTGCGTTGGGGAGGGCTCGGGGCTGGCAGCAGGGGGCTGGGGCATGGGTTTACCTCGGGCAGCGGCGCAGTGGGGATGCTAGAGCAGGCTTCCAGCCTATCCTGGCACTGCAGACTGCGCTGCACCCCAGAAGCAGCCAGCAGCAGGTCTGGCTCCTAGTGGCTCTTGCCTGCAGGCAATGCCCCGCCCTCTCCTCCCCAGCTCCCATTGGCTGGGAACTGGCCAGTGGGAGTGTGGAGCTGGTGCTTGGGGCGGGGGCAGCGTGTGGAGCCCCGTGGCCCCCCTGCCTAGGAGCCGGACCTGCTGCTGGCCCCTTCCGGGCCTGGCATAGTGTCAGAACAGCTAGGGACTAGCCTGCCTTAGTCAGGCAGCACCACCGACAGGACTTCTAACAGCTTGGTCGGCAGTGCTGACCAGAGCCACCGCGACCCAGCGCCTTACATTCCGTGACCCAGTACTGGGTCGTGACCTGCAGTTTGAAACCCACTGCCCTAAAGGCTGAAAAACCAGAAGACAAATGAAAAGAACCCCAGCTGATTATTTTTCAAGATCTCATTACTTTTTAAGCCAATCTTATAATTTTTGGGTCTAAACACATTTGAACAATTGGGATTGGCTATACTGGATATCGTATAATGAACTAAAGCAGGGGTCAGCAACCTTTCAGAAGTGGTGTGCCGAGTCTTCATTTATTCACTCTAATTTAAGGTTTCGCGTGCCGGTAATACATTTTAACGTTTTTAGAAGGTCTCTTTCTATAAGTCTATATTGTATAACTAAACTATTGTATGTAAAGTAAACAAGGTTTTCAAAATGTTTAAGAAGCATCATTTAAAATTAAATGAAAATGCTGATCTTATGCCACCAGCCTGCTCAGCTCGCTGCCAGCCTGGGGTTCTGTTCACCTAGGCTGGCAGCGGGCTGATCAGGGCCTGCGGCCGGGACCCCAGACCTGGGGGGGGGGGGGGTGGGGGGGGAGGGCGGGGGGGGGGGGGGGGGCTTCAGGGCAGAAGGCTGGAGGGTGTGGGGGGGTTCAGAGATCAGGGCTGGGGGGTGCAGGGCAGAAGGCTGGGTGTGTGTTGGGGTGGGGGGGTGCAGGGCAGAGGGATGGGGGGTGCGGGGCAGAAGGCTGGGTGTGTGGTGGGGGGGGTTCAGGGCAGAAGGATGGGGCTGTGGGTTGGGGGTGTTCAGGGCAGAGGGGTGGGGAGTGCAGGGCAGAGGGGTGGGGTGCTCGGCTCATGGCAGGGGGCTGGAAGGGATATGCCCTGTTCCACCCCCTTCCCCCAGGCTCTGTCCCTACCTCTCTCTGCATCCTCTATGGAGCTGTGTGCATGCTGCCGCTCTTCCCCCTCCTCCTCGCTAGGGCCATCAGCTGATTGGTGCAGGGACGGAGAGGAGGAGGGGCCAGAAAGCACCACGCTGGGGGAAGAAGCGGGGGAGGGGGGAAGCTTGGCTGCTGCAGAACTAAGCTTCTGCCTCCTGCCCCCGCAGGGGAGAGCGGTGGGCGGGGGGGCTGAGTGGGGCTGGGGGCCGGGACCTCGGCAGGGAGCTGCGTGCCACTCAGAATCGGCTCGCGTGCCGTAGGTTGCCGACCCCTGAACTAAAGACAATCAGATACTACAATGATGAGTGGTATAAGAACCTCTACAAAACAGACTCTATGCCACTACCAGTCCCCTCAGTCAAGACTCTTCAGCTGATGGAATCTTGTAATTCATAAGTATGAGATTGTATTTTGAACAGGGTTTTTTTATGTTGTATATCTGGCATAGGTTATGTAACTGCTGCAGTGTTTGGCAACTGTGTAGACTTTAACATTCTTAACTGTAATTCAAGAAATGGTAGGGGAAGTTTGCTAGACATTGCATATGTGGTGAAGCATTGATGCTTCATGACGAGTAGAGCAAGTTCAAGTGTCGCATCTTGGACGCAAGTGTTTACAGATGTGCTCTATTAAAAGGTTCTGTTATGTACCTTACTCTTGTCCCCTTTTCTTAATATTTAACACTTTTAGGCAATATGATTTTGTAAAACCAGTAAATTTATATGGGGAATTTTAGGAAGACTTAGTACTCTAAACTACTCTTAATCCATTTTAAAAATTGATTAGATTTAAAGTTGGCTTTAATGAAGCTAGAGGGCATGTTATAAGGCAGTGGTTTTCAAACTGCGGTTCGAGACCCAGTACTCGGTCACAGAATGTAAGGCACTGGGTCGCGTTGGCTCTGGTTAGCACTGCCGACCGGGCTGAGCCCCTTCCTGTACCCCAAACCTCTCATCCCTGCCCCAGCCCAGAGCCCCCTCCCACACTCTGAACCCCTCATTCCCGGCCCCACCTCGCAGTCCTCACCCCTGCACCCCAACCCTCTGTCCCAGCCCTGAGCCCCTTCCACAAACCCCTCATCCCCAGCTCTGTTGGGTCGTGGGCATCAACAATTTTCTTCAACTAGGTTGCCAGAAAAAAAGTTTGAAAACCACTGTAAGGCATGTTGAACACAGCTATAGAAATGGCTATTATTGAAACACAGCTTTTGTGTTGGGAAGTTTGCATTTAAAGGGAATAATTGTACATGCACATTATAAGTGCTCAGTTAAGTATGTATTTTCAAAACTGGCTAGAGGCTTAAAGTGAGATTTGTTCATCTGTTGCCTCTTTATCTGCATTATCATCCCTGACCAATTAATGCTTTACTCCTGGGTGAATTCTGCGCCACTGTATGCATAATTAATGAGCCACGCATTTTTAACTTTTTGTGCAGAAAAAGTCTGCCGGAAAGTTGCTGCAGTTCTGCCTTTTGCCCACCAGAGGGTACTGTGGCGATAGAACAGACCAGCAGCTCCTGGCCAGCTAGGGAAGAGAGAGAGCCTGCCTTCTTCACAGTGCCTGTCAGGCCAGATCAGGAGACGGGGGATATGGGGAGACAAACAGCATGGGGCTGCTGCAGGGTCAGGCAGGGACTCATAAACGCTAGTGGGGGAGGACAGACTGGGACAGGGGCTGAATGGGAATGGAGGCCCAGGACCACAGGGGAGAGGGGGGCCACATCAGGATGGGGGAAGGGGTGCAGGGCCACATGGGGAGGGGGGGTGGGAGTGGGGGTGGAGGAACACATGGGGGTGCAGGGATACATGGGGACGGGCAGATGTGCCTGACTGAATGGGAGAGGCTAGGGGTCAGCCAGGGTCTGCATGGGGGAAGCTCCCTAACAATCCCTCTCCAACCCTAAAAAAACCCCCTACTCCATACTTTTCCCACCTATACCCAACAACCCTCCACACTCTGGTTCCTTCCCAGCAATTACTTCCCTCTCCTTCAGCTCCTCCATTATCACTGACTCCCCCAAGCCTTTGCACTGCTTCCGGGGGGGGGGGTGCAGAAAATACAGTTCTGAATTGTAGTTTAAATGAATTATTCCTCAGAGTTCTGTATTAATATGCCTAGTAAGGAATCTGTTTTGTTGTCTGTATTGTTTTCCGGCATACTTGCTGACAGATATTTTGAAATAAATGACCAGAAATAATTGAAACTGGTGTGATTATATTGTGTTATTTTGACAAATAAAATATGCAGAATTTTGCAGAATTTGAAAATATTGTGTGCAGAATTTTTAATTTTTTTGCACATTTTAAATTTTTTTGGCACAGAATTCCCCCAGGAGTAAATTCTTCAACTCCTTGTTCCCTCTTCTCAACCCTAGTGGGGGGAAGAGTTGTGGGGGTGAGGCGAGGTTGAGTGGTTTTTTTGGTGGTAAGGGGAGTTGGATTTTGATTTGGTTAAGGGCTCTTTTGCAATTGTGTGTGTTTTTGCAGTTTAATGAAATCTAAGCAGCTTGTTCTTACATTAGAAATTTAGATCTTGTCTTCTCTGAAAAATGACTGTAGAATTAGTGAAATAATGACATTACAGGAATGAAAGCAATCGTTGAGCGGGGCAAGGAGTTTTAGTCCCTGTGGATGTCTTTGTTAAAGACACCATAACTACAACACTTTAAGCTCAAGAGCTCTTAATGAGCATGATCTGAGATGTCCATAGTTTTTCTGGAGGACTTGCTCTCAGGCCAGACCTGAGATCCTTGATATTTTAGGGAAGAAAACTTGACAGACCATCTATCTCATCTTAAAGATGTAGCAAAACACTGCACAATCTGTTTTTAAAAATCTTGTGTAAGGCACTAATTAAGATGTTTTTTAAATTAAGCTGGTGTAAGTTTGTGTGTACGCACTTATTTTGTTTAATCTTTAGCTTAATCAGTTTTTTTTTTTTAACGGCACTAAAACTTTTGTAAAACAAAATAAGAATGGCTATGCACAAACTTGCATTAGTTTAATTAAATCAGTTTAAACATACACCTGTATTTAAAAGTGTGTCATCAACGACCTAAAATTGGCTCTTTTTTGCTCTGACAATCTTAACAGTTTTTTCCTCCGTATTTTTCATGTTTAAATAAATGATAGGAAAAGTTCAACATCCTGGGATTTCTGTCTAGATAACACTAGAACACTCTATCCTCATGCATCTTACAATGTCCAAAGGAAAGAGCTGCTTGCCTCCAAGTCCTTGGAGCTTCTGCCTAATAAAATGTGGAATAAGTGAGCCAAGGGTTTCTGGAAGTGGTTAGTCATTCACTGGGTCTGTTTTTGTAGTTTTCAGGTAAGTTAGCCTGATTGGATGTACAGGTGCAGCCTACCTTATCCCTAACACTGCTAAACAAGTGCTGAAAAATTTCTGGCTGAAGAGGCTCATACTGTCAATAAAAGCCACCTTTCACTGCTGAAAGGTATTACTTAATGAGGGCTATTTTCATGCCAAACATCAGCTTTCTACTCCAAGTCATTTTGGTGCCTGTTAGTAAAAGGTGTCTCTTACTAATAGGGAAATTTTGTGTTCTCCCTCCCACACATGCTCACCTCGTACTCCCAATGGCTGAACCATTTTTGATCAAAATTCATCTTTGGGCAGAGATCAAGCTTGGAAAATTTCAGTCCCCAAAGTGAAAGTTGGCAGCTTAAGTTACTGTAGCCTGGCGGCTGGAAATAAGATCTCACACAGTTGGACTATCGTGTAGTAGATGTGCACAAGTCAACGGGGTTAAGGTTGTACATTTAACCGTTTTACTTTTTCTGACTTGAATAGCCATGTGCAACCTTAATGTTAGCATTAATGTAGTGTTGTTCTTTATTTTATTATTTTGTGTTTTTTCAGTGGTTTTTCTCCAACTTTATGCAGATGTGGAGTGTAGCAGCTGCGAGGTCTGTGGCCAGAACAGGGAAAACCCCCACACTGCATTCAGTTTTTGCTTACCATTGAAACTTTTAGTCTATCACATTAAAATATTTAAGTTTGCGATATGGGGTTAATATCTAAAAGCTGTTTAGCACGTACTGATAAAACATTGTGTCAAGTATCAGAAGGGTAGCCGTGTCAGTCTGGATCTGTAAAAAGCGACAGTTTTGTGGCACGTTATAGACTAACAGATGTATTGGAGCATAAGCTTTCGTGGGTGAATACCCACTTCGTCAGATGAATATGATGAAGTGGATATTCACCCACGAAAGCTTATGCTCCAATATGTCTGTTAGTCTATAAGGTGCCACAGGACACTCTGTCACTTTTGATAAAACCATTAGGATTAAAATCCTAATAACATATTGGGAATCTGAGAGTATTTATTAAAGATAGTGTGTTATAAATGGGCCATAAATCAGGAATGCTTAAAGTAAAAGTTGGACTGTCAAAAATAAATAAATAAATAAATAAAATAGGGAAGTCACTTCTGGTTCCAAGTCCCCAGAATCCACTTATAAGTCTTGATCTGTTGCTGTGTTAGAGTAAACAGTCCGTTTTTCAGATGACCCACAAATTCAATTTTTTACCAAATTTCACATACTTTTCAGGATATAGTGAGGTTCATTCTAACCATAGATCATAGTGATGTTTTGCAGTTGTGAAGCAACTTCTCTGCTTGGTTAAAGATGTAGAATCTGGAAATATGCCAGATTTACAGTTACAGTGAAAATTTTCCATTCTTGTTGCAGCTTTTAACACCTTATTCTTCATCTGGCCTGTTCTGCATGTGAGACAATTTAATAAAGCAGCAGGACCATTCTCCTAAAGCCAGTAGTAATGGGTTTGGAGGAACACAGACCATTACATTTAATCACCCGGGTAGCAAAAAGACACCAGTTAAGTCTTCACTCTTCCTCAGTAGTTTGAAGATTTACCTGAGACTTATTTTTCAGGGTATCCATTAATGAGGGTGTGTTTTGGCAATGTTGGCACTGTAGCTTGACATGACTGTCAAACTGATATTAATACCCTACTTCTAAGAGGGGAAAGATTACGCTTTCTAGAGGAAGTGGTTAGAAAAGAATATAGAAAGGAACCCAGGAATACAGACTTCCATGCAATTTACCTAGATACTTATATGGCTTCCATTACTGTGGTATATGTGTGCCTCACAGACATTAATGAATTTATTTTCATAACGTGGTAAATATCATGAGGCCCTCTTTAAGATGAGGAATTGTGAGTTGCCTACGATTGCACAGGAAGTCTTTGGCAGAGCTGGGAATTGAGTCCAGTTCTGAGTCTGTCCACTACGGACCATCCTTCTTTGCTAAGCCGTGGCACTGGTTTACTGTGTGACCTTTGGCACTTCTTTTCCACTCTATAATATGAGGATATTTGCCTATCTTCTATCAATTATTCTGGTGATTATCTAGCTAAGGGTATGTCTACACTACCGCGGTAGTTCGACGGCTGGCAATCGAACTTCCGGGTTCGATTTATCGCGTCTGGTCTGGACGCGATAATTCGAACCAGGAAGTGCTCGCCGTCGACTGCGGTACTCCACCTCAGCGAGAGGAGTACCGCGGAGTCGACGGGGGAGCCTGCCTGCCGCGTGTGGACCGCGGTAAATTCGAACTAAGGTATGTCGACTTCAGCTACGTTATTCACGTAGCTGAAGTTGCGTACCTTAGATCGAATTGGGGTGTTAGTGTAGACCAGGCCTAATATTTGTAAAACTTTGAGAGATCCTGAGAAGAAATCATGATGTAAGTACAGCATATGATTAGTTAACTATTGTAGAGCATTGTATATTTGTACATCAGATAAAACCACTTTGCCAAAATGTTGTCAAATTAGATAGTCCTGACTGATGTTGCAGAGAAGGTGCCTGATGTGTTATGCAGTTCTTTGAAGTATAACTTCTATTTTTGGAGGTTAAAAAAAATTAACAATATATAAAATATGTAG
This sequence comes from Terrapene triunguis, assembly GCF_002925995.2. NCBI lineage: Eukaryota > Metazoa > Chordata > Testudines > Emydidae > Terrapene > Terrapene triunguis. Next base: position 5,677,999 of record NW_020664561.1, on the reverse strand, counting down.
GGATAGAGTAACAGATGCCCCAGTTGATGCTTGCACCAACCAGGAGGACTCCAGTGGTAGGAAACTGAGGCTTTTTTTAGTAGTCAGGGATTTGCAGCAGATTGTGCTTCAGATTGATCAGAAAGCTACTAGTTGAAGGATCATAAGATATGGAGCCCCTGAGCATGCCTCAGGGTATGTCTACACTACGAAATTAGGTCGAATTAATAGAAGCCGGTTTTATAGAAATCGGTTGTATACAGCCGATTGTGTGTGTCCCCACATAAAATGCTCTAAGTGCTCTAGTCGGCGGACCGCGTCCACAGTACCGAGGCTAGCGTCGACTTCCGGAGCATTGCACTGTGGGTAGCTATCCCACAGTTCCCGCAGTCTCCGCCGCCCATTGGAATTCTGGGTTGAGATCCCAATGCCCGAATGATGCAAAACAGTGTCGCAGGGGGTTCTGGGTACATGTCGTCAGGCCCCTCCCCCTCCGTCACAGCAACGGCAGACAATAGATTCGCGCCTTTTTACCTGGGTTACCTGTGCAGACAACATACCACGGCAAGCATGGAGCCCGCTCAGCTCAGCTCACCGTCACCATAAGTCATCTGGGTGCCGGCAGACGTGGGACTGCAGTGCTACACAGCAGCAGCTAACTGCCTTTTGGCGGTAGACGGTGCAGCATGACTGGTAGCCTTCATCGGCGATCTGGGTGCTGGCAGCCGTAGGGCTGCATTGCACCAGCCCTTGCCTTTTGCCTTTTGGCAGTAGATGGTTTATTACGACTGGTAACCGTCCTCGTCGTACAGCAGTGGCTGTCAATCATGGGCACCTGGGCAGACATGCTCAGTCCAGCAATGATGATGATGGCTATCAGTCGTAGTATGCCATTTTCTGCCAAGCACCCTGTTGGATCATCGCGCATTAGCAGAGTCTTCCCTGAGCAGCAGATCGTGCAATAGGCCTGAAGGCTACTGCCAAGCGCCCAGTATTTGCTGCCAAGCACCCAGAAGATGCCGAGGGCTATCAGTCATGCTGCACCGTCATCTTAAGATGTAAAAAATAGATTTGTTCTGTATTCATTTGCTTCCCCCCTCCCTCCGTCAAATCAACGGCCTGCTAAACCCAGGCTTTTGAGTTCAATCTTTCGGGGGGGCCATTCTGTGTGACAGTTGTTTGTGTTTCTCCCTGATGCACAGCCACCTTTGTTGATTTTAATTCCCTGTACCTGTACGCCATGTCGTCACTCGCCCCTCCCTCCCTCCCCTGGTCCGTCAGATACTAGTTTCGCGCCTTTTTTCAGACCAGACGCCATAGCTAGCACTGGGATCATGGAGCCCGCTCAGATCACCGCAGCAATTATGAGCACTATGAACACCATGCGCATTGTCCTGGAGTATATGCAGAGCCAGGACATGCCAAAGCAAAACCGGGACCAGCCGAGGAGGCGATTGCAGCGCGGCCACGAGAGTGATGAGGAAATGGACATGGACATAGACCTCTCACAAGGCACAGGCCCCAGCAATGTGGAAATCATGGTGTTCCTGGGGCAGGTTGATGCCGTGGAACGCCGATTCTGGGCCCGGGAAACAAGCACAGACTGGTGGGACCGCATCGTGCTGCAGGTGTGGGACGATTCCCAGTGGCTGCGAAACTTTCGCATCCGTAAGGGCACTTTCATGGAACTTTGTGACTTGCTTTCCCCTGCCCTGAAGCGCCAGAATACCAAGATGAGAGCAGCCCTCACAGTTGAGAAGCGAGTGGCGATAGCCCTGTGGAAGCTTGCAACGCCAGACAGCTACCGGTCAGTCGGGAATCAATTTGGAGTGGGCAAATCTACTGTGGGGGCTGCTGTGATCCAAGTTGCCAGGGCAATGAGAGACCTGGTGATATCAAGGGTAGTGACTCTGGGAAACGTGCAGGCATAGTGGATGGCTTTGCTGCAATGGGATTCCCAAACTGTGGTGGGGCCATAGACGGAACCCATATCCCTATCTTGGCACCGGAGCACCAAGCCACCGAGTACATAAACCGCAAGGGGTACTTTTCAATGCTGCTGCAAGCCCTGGTGGATCACAAGGGACGTTTCACCGACATCAACGTGGGCTGGCCGGGAAGGGTACATGATGCTCGCGTCTTCAGGCAGTCTGGTCAGTTTCGAAAGCTGGAGGAAGGGACTTTCTTCCCGGACCAGAAAATAACCGTTGGGGATGTTGAAATGCCTATCGTGATCCTTGGGGACCCAGCCTATCCCTTAATGCCATGGCTCATGAAGCCGTACACAGGCAGCCTGGACAGGAGTCAGGACCTGTTCAACTACAGGCTGAGCAAATGCCGAATGGTGGTGGAATGTGCATTTGGGCGTTTAAAAGCGCGCTGGCGCAGCTTACTGACTCGCTCAGACCTTAGCGAAAAGAATATCCCCATTGTTATTGCTGCTTGCTGTGCGCTCCACAATATCTGTGAGAGTAAGGGGGAGAAATTTATGGTGGGGTGGGAGGTTGAGGCAAATCGCCTGGCCGCTGATTACGGGCAGCCAGACACCAGGGCGGTTAGAGGAGCACAGCATGGCGTGGTGCGCATCAGAGAAGCTTTGAAAACGAGTTTTGTGACTGCCCAGGCTACGGTGTGAAACTTCTGTTTGTTTCTCCTTGATGAACCCTCCGCCCCTCCCCCCCCCAGTTAACTCTACTTCCCTGTAAACCAACCACCCCACCCTCCCCTCCCCTCCCCCCTGCGAGCACCACTTGCAGAGACAATAAAGTCATTGTTACTTCACGTTCATGCATTCTTTATTAATTCATCACACAACTAGGGGGATAATTGCAAAGGTAGCCCGGGATGGGTGGGGGAGGAGGGAAGGAAAAGGACACACTGCAGTTTAAAACTTTAACTCTTAATGAAGGCCAGCCTTCTGATGCTAGGGCAATCATCTGGGGTGGAGTGACTGGGTGACCGGAGGCCCCCCCGCCGTGTTCTTGGGCATCTGGGTGAGGAGGCTATGGAACTTGGGGAGGAGGGCTGTTGGTTACACAGGGACTGTAGCGGCGGTCTCTGCTCCTGCTGCCTTTCCTGCAGCTCAACCATACGCTGGAGCATATCAGTTTGATGCTCCAGCAGCCGGAGCATCGACTCTTGCCTTCTGTCTGCAAGCTGACGCCACCTATCATCTTCAGCCCGCAACTTGCTCTGTTCATCCCGCGATTCAGCACGCCACCTCTCCTCTCGTTCATATTGGGCTTTTCTATAATCAGTCATTGACTGCCTCCACGCATTCTGTTGTGCTCTGTCAGCGTGGGAGGCAGTCTGTAGTTCTGTAAACATGTCATCACGTGTCCTTCGCTTTCTCTTCCTAATCTTCACTAGCCTCTGTGAAGGAGAAACATTTGCAGCTGGTGGAGGAGAAGGGAGAGGTGGTTAAAAAAGACACATTTTAGAGAACAATGGGTACACTCTTTCACGTTAAATTTTGCTGTTCACATTACACAGCACATGTGCTTTTGTTACAAGGTCGCATTTTTCCTCTTATATTGAGGGCCTGCCGGTTTGGTGTGAGAGATCACTCACGCAGTGCAGGGCCACAGATTTCAGCTTGCAGGCAGCCATGGTAAGACAGTCTTTTGGCTTTTTTAACCTTCTTAACATGTGGGAATGGTTTCAAACAGTAGTGCTCTCATTTCCCATACCAAGCACCCGTTGGGTTGGCCATTTAAAATGGGTTTGCAATGTAAAAGGAGGGGCTGCGGTTTCAGGGTTAACATGCAGCACAAACCCAACTAATAACCCTCCCCCACACACCCAATTCTCTGGGATGATCAATTCACCCCTCCCCCCACCGCGTGGCTAACAGCGGGGAATATTTCTGTTCAGCAGAGCAGGAACGGGCACCTCTGAATGTCCCCTTAATAAAATTGCCCCATTTCAACCAGGTGAACGTGAATGATATCACTCTCCTGAGGATAACAAAGAGCGATCAGGAATGGATGTTGTCTGCATGCCAGCAAACACCGGGACCATATGCAATGATTCCAGACTACATGCTACTGGCCTGGCGTGGTAAAGTGTCCTACCATGGCGGACGGGATAAGGCAGCCCTCCCCAGAAACCTTTTGCAAAGGCTTTGGGAGTACATGAAGGAGAGCTTTCTGGAGATGTCCCTGGAGGATTTCCGCTCCATCCCCATACACGTTAACAGACTTTTCCAGTAGCTGTACTGGCAGCGATTGCCAGGGCAAATTAATCGTTAATCATTAAACACGCTTGCTTTTAAACCATGTGTAATATTTACAAAGGTACACTCACCAGAGGTCCCCTGTGTGCCCTCAGGGTCTTGGGTGAGTTCGGGGGTTACTGGTTCCAGGTCCAGGGTGACAAACATATCCTGGCTGTTGGGGAAACCGGTTTCTCCACTTCCTTGCGGCTGTGAGCTATCTACATTTCCTCCATCCTCCTCTTCCGAACCCTCTTCCCTGTGTGTTTCTCCAGTGAGGGAGTCATAGCACACGGTTGGGGTAGTGGTGGCTGCACCCCCTAGAATGGCATGCAGCTCCGCGTAGAAGTGGCATGTTTGCGGCTCAGCCCCGGACCTTCCGTTTGCTTCTCTGGCTTTGTGGTAGGCTTGCCTTAGCTCCTTAATTTTCACTCGGCACTGCTGTGCGTCCCTGTTATGGCCTCTTTCCTTCATGGCCTTGGAGACCTTTTCTAATATTTTGCCATTTCGTTTACTGCTTCGGAGTTCGGCCAGCACTGATTCATCTCCCCATATGGCGAGCAGATCCCGTACCTCCCGTTCTGTCCATGCTGGAGCTCTTTTGCGATCCTGGGACTCCATCACGGTTACCTGTGCTGATGAGCTCTGCGTGGTCACCTGTGCTCTCCACGCTGAGCAAACAGGAAATGAAATTCAAACGTTCGCGGGGCTTTTCCTGTCTACCTGGCCAGTGCATCAGAGTTGAGAGTGCTGTCCAGAGCGGTCACAATGAAGCACTGTGGGATAGCTCCCGGAGGCCAATAACATCGAATTCCGTCCACACTACCCCAATTCTGACCCCCTAAGGCCGATTTTATCGCTAATCCCCTCGTCGGAGGGGAGTAAAGAAACCGGTTTAAAGGGCCCTTTAAGTCGAAAGAAAGGGCTTCGTCGTGTGAACGTGTCCAGGCTTAATTCGATTTAACGTGGCTAAAGTCGACCTAAACTCGTAGTGTAGACCAGGCCTCAGGGACAGCACCATGATAGGAGTCTCATTCCAGCATCCTCCTCTTTATCATAAGCTGTTGGTGGGGGAGTTGACATCTTACCTTCGCATTGCTGCAAACATTTCTCATCTCCCCCTTTCATTTCTGTCTTTAGCATGTGCATGCTCTATCTCCGGACTATTAGAACGTAGAAATCTTACTGGACACTTTAATATGAGGTGATGAGAAGTGTGTGTGTGTGTGTATGTATATGTATGTGTATATATATATATATGTATATATATATATATAAATAAATATAAAACCGCCATTCTGTGGGAGAAATGTGAGAGAAAATATAGAGGAAGTAACTAAACTACAAAATGTAGGGGATAGACTATCCTTAAGAGATATTACATTCAGATAAACTCCTCTACATAGGCCACTTTCAAGAAAAGGGACTTGCTAGAGGCATTCACGTCCTCCTAATAGTTGAAGGAGCTTCTTTATATGGGATTCACCTTTTGTGGTTTTCTATAAAGAGAAGACAACCCTTTGCATGTGCTGCAAGTTCTTCCTTGATTAGTCTGCAGTTAGTCTTAATCTTGCAAAGTGCAAAATTTAAAATATTTTCTAAGAGTTAAGTTGTTCTCTAGTGTATTCATGTTTGGAAGGTTTCCTTCCCATTTGGGGGGGAGAGAAATTTCATTTAAATGAGCTTATTTTCTGGACCACCATTCTGCAATAATCTATGGCCACAAAATAATGGAATATAATGGGGCCTTGATATGGTGTGCTTTTACATACTAGAGGGATCTCAGAGTACAGGAGATATACATATCATAATACCCTGTGCTTTAACTCTGGACCTAAATAAGTGACAGAAAACTTATTGTAATCTGAAAAATAGTATAGTATAAAGTACAGTAACTTCTGTAGGCTTAACTGATGAAAATTTATTTGTATAAGTCTTATTATGACAGTTAACTTTTATGTCATAACTTATTTGTTGACAGTATTAAGTTTAAGTGGCTGAAAGTACTATCTTTGCTCCAAAAGTTAAGGAGCATAATGCCTTATGTAATTGTGGAAATGGTAACTATAGTGACCCGAAATGGTTCATTGACCATATTAAACTTCTTTTTTGGATGCAGTGAACCCTGCCTGTTGCTATTACTTCATTTACTGTAGCACATCCCTTTCCTTCCTAACAGGTTAATTATTTAATTTTAGTGAGTGATTAGAGAATTAAAATTGCATGCTTCTGCTTTCCTGAGGGCATGCAGCCATCGCATATCCTTTAATTAACTGATTTGTTTGATATTGTGATTCAGATGTCTAATAACAGATTGGCATAGTTTTCTCTTAATGGATGCACATTTGATAGTAAATATTAAAAGTTAACTAATGGAGATCAGATATTAAGCAGGCAAGTTTTTTCATTGATTAAAAGTACAAATGTTAGCAAGGACTAACTTTGAAGAAGTTGGTGTGCCGAATGAATCTAAAACCCTCAGCTGAGCATATGTTTATATGTACTTAATATATCCAGTGTATGGCACTATGGAGCATGACTGCATGCATAAATAAGAGCAGAGGTTGTGTGGGTTTAGGGCCTGGTCAAAATTTTTATCTTAGAAGTCCATATTCTTTGGCACTCAGTTGTATGCCTATACTAAGTTAAATATGAAAATGTATTGACCGACCTAATTCAAAAAGTTTCCCACGGACCAGTTTACTGAGGAATCAGTTTAATCATCATCTTCATGCAGTTTTTAGTTGAACTTAAATATAACCAACCATGGCAAAATACATAATGTAAAAATAAACATAAGGCAGCATAGAACAATCCTCTATGGCACGTTAACAAAATCAGTATAAAGACAACTTAAATACAGAGTTTTTATGCATTCCCATAAAGCTTTAATAGTCATTCTAGCAAGAATTGCTGTTAAAGTTGCCTAACTGTTGCTGTTGTAATTCCCTGTTTTCACTAAACCATAACTTTCTGTAACTTTCACTTTATAGATTAAAGTTTTCCATCTGTGGTTTCTGCCCAAAGGGAAAAGTTTTTGGAGAGTTTGAGCAAAAACTTTGCATTATTTTAAATCCATTCTCTGCTATGATGCCTACAAGTTACTTCTGGTATTGGTTAGGCAATTGGTGATGTGAGACTTATTTTTCTGCTAAACTCTGTTAATTTCATTACCTCATCCTCCCACTCCCCCTTTTTGTCTGCTTGTTTGATTATACAAAGTATAATTTTAAAAAAATCCTCATTTTTGAGCAGTGCTGCAGCTAAAATGGTGGTTTGAAAGTTGAACTTTGGCTTGGAAATAGCTCTCAATGAAGAGCAGTGTGAATCTTGGTAAAGAGGAAATTAGTTTTTAATTAGACTATTAGGATAGATGAGTACTTGAGTACATTGAGCACAGTACATTATTGCTAGGGTTAAGTGCATAACTATACAGCATTTTCTGCTCACCTTGCCCTGATGGCTCCTTCTGGGAGATTGATTTGGGAACCTGGTGTGGCAGCTTCCTAACCACAAGTCTGTAAAGGCTTGCAGGAGATGCCTTCCAGTAGTGCTAGTGTTCTATTGGCCTTGAGAGTAGAGATGATTCTTAAGCCTTTGAAATGTTGCTTCCTTTTCTGCAAGAATAGCTACCATTTACATGGCTGTAGGATCATCCATCAGATTGTTCCAGGCTTCACTTAGTTGGCTCAGCTGTGAAGTGGTGTCTGCAACCACTCTGAGCAACATGTAGCCTTCTGGTGAGCATGGGAAGAACCCAGAAGGAGCCATCAGGGCAAGGTGAGCAGAAAATGCTGTATAAAACAGATAAAATACATAGGAGGAAAAGAGAGAACATACTCTGGAAAAGGTTAGAAGTGGATAGAAAAAAGTGATACTGCTAACATTGCCTGTGGCATGTTGGAAGAGGATACGAAGGTAAGGGCCGGGTAACCTCTGAGGGCCTATGATCTGTGCAATAGGCTTTTACCTGCTTTTTAATTTCTGGTAAAAGGCTATTTCAAGAGTTAAATTTGTTATTTATACAAGTTATGGCAGCTGGGTGTAGGGCAGGGGTGGGCAAACTTTTTGGCCTGAGGGCCGCTTCAGGTTTCAGAAATTGTATGGAGGGCCGGTTAGATGTGGCAGGCATGGCCCGGCCCCTCCCCCTATCCGACCCTCCCGCTTCTCGCCCCTGACTGCTCCCCGAGACTCCTGCCCCATCCAACCCCCCTGTCCCCTGACTGCCCCCGGACTCCTGCCCCATTCCCCCTCCCTGTCCCCTGACCACCCCCGGACCCCCTGCCCCTAACTGCCCCCCTGCTGCCCCATCCAACCCCCCTCTCCTTCCTGACTGCCTCCCCCCCCGAGACCCCTGCCCCATCCAACCACCCCTTCTCCCTGTCCCCTGACTGCCCCCGGAATCCCCACCCCTGACTGCCCCCAGACGCCCATCCAACCCCTCCTCTCATTCCTGACTGCCCCCCGGGACCCCTGCCCCATCCAAACACCCCTTCTCCCTGACCGCCCCTGGAACCCTTGCCCCCATTCAACCTCCCTGCCCTCTGACCGCCCCGGCCCCTGACCACCCCCCGAACTCCTCTGCCCTCTATCCAACCCCCCTACCCCGTTCCCTGCTCCCTTACCGTGCTGCCTGGAGCACCGGTGACTGGCGGCGCAGGTGCACCATGACATGCACCGCGCAGCACAGAGCACTGGTTCAGGCCAGGCTCTGCAGCTGCGCTGCCCCAGGAGCTTACCGCTCCATCGCTCAGAGCATTGTGCCGGTGGCGCAGTAAGCTGAGGCTGCGGGGGAGGGGGAACAGCAGGGGAAGGGCTGGGGGCTAGCCTCCCCGGCCAGGAGCTCAGGGGACAGGGAGAATGGGCCCGCGGGCCGTAGTTTGCCCACCTCTGTTGTAGGGGGAGGACGTAGGTTACTGAGCATTGAGCAAGGGCGTGTTAATTAGCATGTGAATATTAATTAAACTTTCCCTGAGTGTTGAAAAATGGATAGGTTGGATAACAGCATCTCTTACATCACAGCTTGGTCATGCACATGCCATATTTCCAGTTTCACTAAGATGAAATTATCTGTATAAAAGTGTTTCACTTAATTGTATGCTCGCTGGTGTGGAACACAGGCAACCACATCTAGCAGGAACACTGCCACTTAGGGACGCATTCCAAATTAAAATACACTAAACACCAGTGGCCCTGTTGCAAGATCTTCACGGTATGTCGTATTTGGGATAACACTTTTAGTTATCAGTCCTGATCTTTACTGTCAGATAGCCCTGAAGAAGGAATAGCATAACTGGTATGAACTCCTAGACCACAGCACTTGTAGCTCAAACCCATCATGTGGCAAAAAGAAGACAGACTAAGCTAGTAGGCCACCATAGAAGCTCGTAGAAGGGGACCAGTGAAATAGTAGCTGCTTGTTGTGTTATGGGCGTAAATCACTCCAATTCAGCATTTCAAGACTGAGCTGGGGATACTGCCATCTCTCTTCTTATCTCCTTTTCTTTTCCTTTCTGGGAGGAAGGTGGGTGTTGGTGACTTGGGGGGCAGAGGTTGAGAAAAATTTTAAGTGAGAAAGGACCCTGATGTGAAGAACTTCTCCTGAGCATAGGAGACACAGCCAGCTACCGTAACTACTTCTGTGGTTCCACATACCATCTAAGTTCCTGCCCCCTGAAAACAACCTTGTTTAGGACTATTAAGAGTGAAGATAAAGCTTGCTGATTAGCTTTGCCCACTTAACTTGCTTTGATCTGAAGGATGTGTACATTTTTGGAGGTACCCGTGGCTTTGAGAACCATAGAGGCTTGGTCCATACACAAACGCATCCACAGAAAGCTTCTCCCTCCCTCTGCTGACAGGATTGTAGCCAGTGAGCTGTGCATCCAGAATAGAACAAACATACTTTGACAAGAATTACTGACCTCTGCGAGGGAGGAGGTACAGGAGCAGGGAAAAATTGGTATTAGTGTACTAATGCTTTTCCTGAAGCCTTTGGGACAAAATGAAATAGTTATGTTTCCCTATGTGGAGCTCCACTGAAGGAGTTTTCCTTCCCTTAACACACAGCCTGCAAGCAAGTTCAGTTATGACCCAGGTTTTGATAGGGAACAGACTGGTTGGTTCAGAAACTGGTTTGTTGTTGTCTCCATGATGGATCCTAACTGGGAGGAAGCTCGGTATCAGGAGCGGGAGCTGTTTTTCTGAACCTCCAAATATTTCCAATGTATTGCACAGCAAAGTTGGGGGTAGCAACACTACTGACTGCTGGAGTGGGTGAAGTCACTGAACATGGCTGGTGAGGGGTGAAACTCTGTAGAAATGTTTTGGGGGCATTTGCCCTTTTTATAAGCAGTGCAGTCCATTCAGAATTCCTGAGAAACTCCTCTTCCAGTGGAAAATAATTCTTTCCAAAGGTGTGCATGCCCAAATTAAAACAAACAAAAAAACACCCTGTTCTCTGTGGAGGCAGTGTGTGGGGAGGATGTGTTTGTTCAATAAACATGCCGGTTGGAATAGGTTTCATGTTCCAAAAAAGCACTCTCTCTTTCCATCCTCTGTGTTTGGGCAGAAGTACCAGGAGCAGCTCTCCTTCCATTATCTGGTATTGGGCAAAAATACTGAGAGCAGAGAATCCAACTCAGCAGGAATAACCAGTGCATCACTTGATCACTTTTGACTTACATTTTCCATAGGATTTTGTATTGACCAGAAGTTGCCCCTTTATCACTTAGGTAATTAAAAAGTTCAAATTGCTAAATCTGAAATCCTTTAAAATAGTTGCTTTCGTATTACAAAAATTGCTGAGTTTATGAATTTAATGCCTTCTAAAATGACAGTACCCAGAGTGTTCTAGGTGAAATATCGCTAACTTCCAATGCACTAAGAATATGTTCTCAATTAACTTGAGTATTTATGAACTTTTTATTTAAAAATGTAATATAGGATTTGATTTGAAATTGACTCTTCCTTTCTTTTATACTAAGATTGGTTTTGAGGGGTGAGCAGGAGGTACCAGACTCGATGAGTTTCCATCGAAATGTCGGAAAAGTCAAGCCAGAGCACAAAAGCAAAGGATGGAAAAACAAAGTATGCAACACTCAGTCTATTTAATACTTACAAGGGAAAGTCATTGGAAACACAGAAAACCACAGGTGAGTAAATTGAGTTGACTTATTTTTTTGTTCTGTAACTCTGCTAGTAAGTACAGTTATATTTGAGATTGGTCATGTGGAGTATGTGATGTAAATGCAACAAGATGTCAAATTGTATGTTATAGAAAGCTGCTAGATGGAAAGCATGGTGGCAAAGGCTTTAGTTTTATATTACTTATGGTTACTTGTAACATAGTTCTTCAATTTCGGGGGTCAGAGCACTCCTTCCATTCCTATAGTAAGTGGAGTTGTAGTCTTAAGGTATAAATAATACTTTATAAAAATATGGTTGCATTTTACTGTTGTCTACTTGCAGTCTTTGTAGCAATGTAATAAAATGGAGACAGCTAAGAGGAAAACAATGGTATGATAATAGCGTATTCACCTTTGTGGCTGTATTGTGAGCCTTCTGGTTCAGGGTATTGCCAATCTCCCCATACAACACAAACAAACTTTTTTGTTGAATTGGACTTAGTTGATCTAGTTCCTAAAGCAGAGATCTTTGATCTCCTGTTTTTTGCTGGATTTTGATTAATTGGTTCTTAATCCCCATTGGTGGAAAAAGTTCTGTTTCGCTTTTTTAACTAGTGAGACAAGGAATGGGTACCTTCCATTTCAGGTGCTCTGACAGAGCTACAGAGAGCTTGTGGAGTGTCTGTCTGCAATATGCCAGATTAAACCAATGTAGTTACTCTTTCATTAACAGTAAAGTTCATCATATTGTTTCCCTAATATGACATTCAAATTCCCTGAGAGCCTTGAATTTTAGGTCTGAATTGAACCAGGCAAATGTTAGAAGGAATGTTGACTGTTAGAATGGTAACTTAAAAATATAACTATCTTTGAAGACCCTCTTTTAAGTATGTTTAAATGGACATAGTTAACTTTGAAAATTTTATCTAATAATATTGCAGTTAATCTGTTCCAAGTAACCTCTGAGATTACTATAATTTGGAAGATGTTAGAAAAAATTTTTCAGTTTATTTGTGCCTTTGAATAGTATACGGTCACTTTCATTGTTTTGGTCAGTTGCAATTTCTCAAAGTGATATCACTTTCATTCCACGCTGTGGTGGGAAACCCATCTACATGTTCTTTCTGAAGTCCTGCAAAAGGATCTTTGCCATATCTAAAGGGTTTTTTTTTTTTTAGTTTTGAAACATTTCTGTAAATTTGGGGCTCATATCATCTATTTTCAGTTTGATCCTGAGGACATCATAATAAATTAGCTTCAGAACTCTTCTAAGCAAGGAATTTATAACTCCTGCTTGACAGTGAGATGTAGATTTCAAGGGACTTGCTTTTTAATCTTGAGTGCCCTTTTTTTTTTCTTTTTTTTTTTAAATATTGTGGTAAAACAATTTTTTCTTCTACTAAATCTGTAGCTTTACATGAACATTGTGAATTTTAAGGAAAAAAGAAAATTAATGTTTTCTTCTTTTTTGGCATACAGTTGCTGCACGCCATGGATTACAGAGTCTTGGAAAAGTTGCCATTTCACGGAGGATGCCTCCCCCTGCTAACCTCCCTAGTCTCAAAGCAGAGAACAAAGGCAATGATCCTAATGTAATCATTGTGCCTAAAGATGGCACAGGATGGGCTTCTAAACAGGAACAGCATGAGGAAGAAAAGTAAGCTACAACAGAACAACTTACTGATTTCATTCAGTATAACTTGTGAAAGTCCTGTCATACTGCAAACACCTTAATGAAGGCCAGAGGAAAAATAGGAAGTTGGTGGCTGTGTGACAAAAAGCCTAAAATGTCGGGATATTATCATAGAGGAAATAATGCCATGTTAATTGTTGGCAGGGAGGCTTTCACCACATGAGGCTGGTTGAAATGAATTTCATTATTCTTACGCTGGAGACAGTATGCCTACATATATTCCAAATGAAGAGCTATAACTTTTTCAGTGCTGTTCACAAATTTAACTATTATGGCTGTGTTTTTATCTATATTACAACTGTTTTCTGCCTCTCCTCTAGTAGTATTTCCTTTAAGTGTTAACCAGGTCTCAAGTCATTTAGGGATTCATAGGTTAAAACCAACACCTTTTCAGTCATCTTTTAAAAAAAACAAAAATTAAGCAAAATTCTGCTTTATTTTAGATGTAATTTTGTATCCTATCTAGTTTAATTGCTATCTTCCTGTGCACCAAAATACTGCAAATACAATATTGAAGTCTCATCTTGGCAGCTGTTTCTTACATAACATCAAATCTCACTTAATTTACTGACCATAGATCTTCATTATTCTGGTATTACTTCTCTCATCGCTTAAAGGGGGGAGTATAAAGGGATGGGAGGCAGTGACTAATAAAGTACTTACATTTACCTTTGAGTGGTGTCATCTTAAGTATTTTGATGCATGGCTAAACAGTAGCAGATATTGGGTATACATAATTCAGTTTTATGTCTTACAATTTGCTCAGAAGAGAAGACTTGTAGAGTAAATTACTGTTCATCTCCAGAATGTTGCGTCCATATCAGGATTTTAGGACATAGCATGACAATAAGTAAACCTGTGTTCATACTGGGTGTACAATTGTGTTGCAGATTAGGACTTCAGTTCCTAGTTCTTCCAATGCCATAATTATCACAGGCACAAGTGAGCAGAATAAGTTAATACTTCTGACAAAATTGCTCATTCTGTCCTGAGAACAAATCTCTCCTCCATCCATGAAGAATGATTGCGTTTCTTTTCATTTCAGACAACCAGAAGTGCCGCAGACACAGCCAAAACCTGTAGTTCCTGCTCCTCCAGAAGTAGCTCCTGTTGCCAAATCATGGGCCAGTACCAAGCAAGGTGGGCAAGGCGATGGTAAGTGAAGTTTAAAGTGGAGGAAACCCAGGCTGGCCCAGTAGTCTAGTATTTGTGCTTGGCACTGCTATGTGGGAGATCTGGGCTCAATATTCTTTTGGTCCTGTCTCTTGTTCCCTAGGACAGCAGGGGCTGAGAGTGTTGTGAAGACAACTTCCTTGCCTCTAAGGTGAGGGAGTGCCTTGTCACTCAAGTGAATCCCTGAAGCCAACTTAGCAGTAGTGTTATTGATTGGCTTCACAGGGAGTTTTACAGCCCTCCTTTGCTGGCGTTCCTGGGGAAGATGATGGCTGGGGTGCAAGTCCTTGAATATGGCAGGGTTAAGAGGGGAAGGAAAATAAAGAAATCCTCAGCCTGTGGCAGGGATGTGTGTAGCTCTTCTCTGGCATGGGAGGGGGAACAGTAAACACCCAGTGGTCAAGCTAATCGTGTATATCAGGGGTCGGCAATGTTTGGCACGCGGCTCGCCAGGGTAAGCACCCTAGCGGGCTGGGCCAGTTTATTTACCTGCTGACACGGCAGGTTCGGCCGATCGCAGCCCCCACTCGCCGCGGTTCGCCGTCCCAGGCCAATGGGGGTGGCGGGAAGCGGCGCGGGCGAGGGATGTGCTGGCCGCGGCTTCCCGCCGCCCCCATTGGCCCGGGACGGCAAACCGCGGCCAGTGGGGGCCGCGATCGGCCGAACCTGCCGCGTCAGCAGGTAAATAAACTGGCCCGGCATAAACCAAAAATCTGGAACCATGAAGTTTAGTAACTGCAGTTCAAACAGCATATCTCCTACAAGATGGTTTTTTCCACTTGTTGCTGTATAGCTCTTGCAGTATTTTTAAAGCCAAAGAGTATTGACTCAAGTAGTTTTCCTGGGAAAGAATTAATAGTGGTGGTTTTTTCTTACACTATGAAAGAAATGGTAGATTATGTCCATGAATGTGAATCTTAAGTTCTTCAGCATTTTCATTACTATTCTAGGATAAAAGTTTGACCTTTTACTATCAGTAATTGACCAGAGAAATAACACACTTTTATTAGACAATGAATCAGGAAGCAATTTTGTTTACAACACAGAAAATAAGTCATGATCCCTTTTATTGGCTTAATTTTGAGAGATCTGCTTGTAAGCCTCTTCTGACCGAATAACAGATTCGGTTGCAGCATTGTGGTGATCTGTCTTTGTCCAAACCATCCTCATAGTGTGAACTTACTCTGAAAGATCAATGGAAATAACTTCTGAGCCTCTGATATTGTAGGCATAGACATCGTTTTTGCATGTTTTAATGTATTCTTGTGCATAAGGTCTTTGGATGCTGTATTGTGGGGCAAATATTAGGATCAAGTTGGCAATTCTAGATTGTTGGCATCCCACTGCCCTTCCTAAAGTTTAATATGGCATCCATCCTTGAATATAGGAAATCTCTCACTCCAAAACTAGATCTGATACAGTAACTCCTCACTTAAAGTCGTCCCGGTTAACGTTGTTGTTTTTTTGTTACATTGCTGATCAATTAGAGAATATGCTCATTTAAAGTTCATAGAATCATAGACTTTAAGGTCAGAAGGGACCATTATGATCATCTAGTCTGACCTCCTGCACAGTGCAGGCCACAGAATCTCACCCACCCACTCCTGTATCAAACCTGTGTCTGAGCCATTGAAGTCCTCAAATCATGGTTTAAAGACTTCAGGGTGCAGAGAATCTTCCAGCAAGTGACCTGTGTAATGCTCCCTTATAACATTGTTTAGCAGTCGCCTACTTTGTCCACTGCTTGCAGAAAGAGCAGCCCACTGGAGCTAGCTGGTGGGGGCTTGGAACCAGGGTGGACCGGCAGCCCTCCATCAACTCCCCGCTCCCCTAAGTTCCCTGTGCGGCAGCCGCCCAGCAGGCTATCAATTGCTGGCAGTTCAGCTGTCACCCCCCCACCCCCCCACTGCCATGTACTGCTCCTGTCCTCTGCCTTGGAACTGCTCCCGGGAGCCTCCTGCTTGCTGTGCAAGGGAGGGGGGAGGAAAGGGGTGCTAATGTCAGGGTGTCCCCCTCCCCCCTGCTCCTGCCCCCCACTTACCCCATCTCCATAGAGGCGGGGACGACAGGGCTCAGGAAGGAGGAAGCTTTCTGGCAGCAGCGGCTGTCTCAACTTGCTGATCTACTTAAAAAGGCAATGTACTTAGTGAGGTCAGTGTACTTAAAGGGCAATGCTCATGTCTCCCCTCCCTCCTTTTGTGCTGTCTTGTAGAGTGTGAGGCTACATTAACAACAATGTGTTAACCCTTGAGGGCTCAGTCAAGTGCTAGTTCATCATTTAGCCAGTAAGGCATTCCCTGGGAAATATCCCACCCTTTTCCACCCTCTGACTTCACCACCTCAACCAAGCTTCATAATCATCATTGCTGTGTATAGTATTAAATCGTTTGTTTAAAACACACACATAGATATAGATATAGTCTTTTGTCTGATGAAAAAAATTTCCCTGGAACATAGCCCCTTCCCCCTATTTACATTAATTCTTATGGGGAAAGTGGATTCACTTAACATCGTTTCGCTTAAAGTCGCATTTTTCAAGAACATAACTACAACGTTAAGCGAGGAGTTACTGTAGTTTGTCTTGCGTGAGTGTCCTGTGAGTGGGATAAGATCTGACTCATACTGGGTTACACATCACCCTTCTGCAGTAAAACCTTCTTCTTTGAGGTGGCACAGGAATTAGACTATGCTTGGTGACTTCGAGATGCATACAGATGATGTCTGTTTGAATTTAGTTAATGATTTTATAGCTGTCTTGAGAACTAAATCAGATGGTTGTCTCATCTCATGCAACTAGCCACGATATGGTGTTTGGACAGGAAGTTGATATTTTGGGGAATAGGGAAATTATACTTTTTGTCTTGGACTGATTCCAATATCCTTCAGTTTGAGATTGCAGATGAACCTGCCATACAAGTTATGAACTTATATTTCCGGCCTGTTCTTGGTTGATGGAACTTGTGCATTTCTAGCTGTCTCTTGGGGAGAATAAAATTCAGCTGACTGATCCTTCATGATATAATAGGGTTTTTTTCTTGTCTGTTGATAAGTGTTCCTTAAATTCCCTCTCCACAGCTCCATTCTTGTCTCTCGCTATGTTTTATGTTTATAATGTGAAAAATTAACTAAGAAGGAAAGACTTCTAGAGCTCAGAAGCTTTGTGCAATGCCTGACCAGTTGCAGCATATCTTTAGATCTTGTTGTGTAGGAGATAAAGAAAAATGTAGTTGTCTCAACACCATCTTTAAAGTCTCTAACAGCTGAAATGTTCACTAGCTGACAGTGGTTATTTCAGGTTGACTCCACTTGCTTTGATTGTCAAGTTTATCACTAAGGAAACTGTTACTTTGCAGACAGAATCGCTTGATTCAGACTTTATGGTCACACAGGCAGTATTTTGAAGATGCATAAACATTTCCCACCACCACCTCCCAAATCCTGCTTACTGTAAGACATCCTGGAAAAGTTGCTTTTGCCTCATAGGAGCAGCTGTATGAAGTGACTTCTACTGCCTGCCACTCGCTGTTAGCAGTAGGAAATGTCTTCTCAGTAATAGCAGGGCTTCCAGAGACCCCAATCTGCTGACCCCCATGATAAAGCTTAAAAAATATATATATATTCATCTTGGCAAAGTGAGGATTGGTTATACCAGAGCTTTCAAGATCCCCAAACGGTTAATCATGGGGGGAAATGTTGGGTGTTTGCCCTCTTTCCTTGTTTGTATAAAGAAAGCATGAAAGATTCTTTTGAGAACTTTGGTTTGTGCTTCATTCTTACCTGACAACATCAAGAATATAGTCTTATCTTCCCTTCAGAACAAAAAGGGGCTCCTTGGAGGACCAGAGAATGATTGCAAGCTTTCTTTACCTTCAGCTGAAGGGTTGGGGATTTGTAAACATTCAAAGATCTGTCCTTCTAACTTGTTTTGACAAAGAAAAAGGTTTAAACAATTTGACTAAAAGTCACTTCCGTTCTCAATTAAACTTCATTTCCTTGGCATTTGGAATGTTATAGTCCTACTAGATCTGCAGTTCATATCATCTTATACATAACCAAGAAAGATTATCTTAATTTCCAATTTTAAATTTTTGTTTTAAGTAAAATCTATCTACGGCTTCTTTACATATCATAAAGCAAAATGGCACAAACACTTCCCCCCCCCCCCCCCCCCCCCCTTTGCAGTTAATTTTAAGCTAGCCTCCATGCTCAATTTTACTGAACTATTTTCTTGAGGAAGCTAGTTAGAAAGTACCTAACATCCTAAAAATTTCCCTTCTGAAGGTTTAGTGTTACCATACTAATTTTTGGTAGAGTTCTTCCAAGAGGATCTTAAGCTTAAAGTTTATTGTGATCACTGTTGTTAACTCAACCACAGGTTGTTTCTTAAACATGCTACCTTAAACTAAGCCAAGAGTAGTGTTTGCGTACTCCAGAAGTAGCTAATTCAAGAAGCTGGCATTCATGATGTTGAGAAATTGCTTATTCAAGCTGTCCCCATGTGACATAATACCAGTTAATATTTTAGGTAGTTCAAATGATCCATTATTGCTATTCTAGCACTTTTTATGTCCTCTTATCTTGATCCATCTAACATTATGTACAACAAGAAAGTAAATTGGCTCAGTGGATTTAACTACTCCTGGTATTCAGTAGTGAATATGGAATTTCACAAACGATTATTTTAAACTTGGATGAAATACGCAGTTTTGTTTTATTTGAAAAATAGTATAGCTTTTTAAAGTAAAACTTTATGGTTGGCAAGCTATAGGGTCCTATTTTCTAAACTATATTCATTATTGAAACTTGTAACACTGTTTTGTTGTAATTGTCTAGGTCCAAGTGTCCCGGTAAACAGTTATTTCCAGCAAGAGTTTCCCAGTCTGCAGGCAGCTGGGGATCAGGAAAAGTCAGGGAAAGAGAAAGATGCACCTGAAGAGCCCTATGGACCTGGACCCAGTTTACGGCCACAAAGTAGGTATATCTTAAAAGTCTTGTGAAGATGCATGCCAAATTTTCATTTGTGTAGCGGTGTGAGACTGACTCACTACGGTGCCTCCTGCTGGTTGTGCTGGGAAGGGTGCCTTTTACTAGCGGGGTGTCACTTGCTGTTACTTCCACTTCCTCTACCGTCTCCACCATCTGGACTCGGGTCGCTCCTGGACTGCAGTGTCCTCTTCGGGACACTGCCCTTCGGCTGTGCCCCAGCCCGCTGTCTCCCTCCTTTCTGGGGGCAGGCGGTCCTCAGTCCTTCCACTTGCCTCAGTAGCCAACTGCAGTCTCTAGTCTAGCCCCTGGCTTCAGGGGCAAACTGCAGTCTGGATTTAGGCCACTCTCCTCATTGGCAAGTAGGGGTAAAGGGGAGCAAGGACCCAGGCCTGGCTGCTACTCTGGGTCCCGGCCCAGGGACCCTATAGCTGGCAACCACTTACTGCCCCTCCTCCTATTCCCACTGCCTACTTTCCCTGGGCCACTTCCCCTGTAGCCCTAGCATCTTCCCTGCCCTTACTTCAGGGCCTTAGTCTGGCCATGGTCAGCCAAGAGCTCCCCTATTGTTCCGGTACCCTGCCCAGCACTGCAGTATCTCCAATGCTCCTCAGCAGACAGTCCTTCCCCTTTGCCCTCCAGGAAGAGACTGCCTTTGCTCTACTGAGCAGCCTTTTATATATGGGCTGCTCCAGCAAGCTTTTGCTTGATTGGCTCTTCCAGTGAGCCCTTTCCTGATTGGTGGGGTTCTGCGCAACCTCTCCAAGGCTGCCTTAACCCTTCTCCCCGGTGTAGGGCAGCTGCCCCACCACAATTTGGTATAGGGTTTTACTAAGGATTTCTGGTGTGCACTATGAAATAGATGGAATGTTGTCATTTAGAAGTTCAAACACTCAACAGAAAATTGACAAACGTGAATTGGCCTAAATTCTACATTACATACACTTGCAGATTTGTATGAGCATGTTCTTCCAGATTATATTTTCATACCTGTCTGCCTCAGTACATTGTCAGCTTTTTTGTTTACTCATTTTACTTTTCTTTGAATCTACAACCTTGTGTTTGTCTTACTTAAATATCAGTGTTTACCTTTTACTGAGAGATTACTCTGGGGAAATTTTCACACTTTCACTTCTGTTCCAGCACAATGTCTACATATAGAAATAAGATACATTAATATTTCCCTTAGTCCTAGGCTATGGTTCCCTTCACAGGTTCCCAAACTGTGGTCAACTGTCCACTCATGGTCCAAAGAGTACTTGCTAGTCACATTCAAATGGTGCTGGCACCTTCTTATTTCTAGTTGCTAAATGTCATGACAAATAAAAATACTTTGCTAATATTATTCTCCATGTGAGCAGTTCATGGAGTTGCCAAAGGGTGGCTGGTTACATAAGCACAAATGGGAGGAAGTGTGGTCTGCAGAACTGTGAATGGGAGGAAAGTTGGTCTACAAGATATTCTCTGATAAGATATGGTCCGTACTTTGAAAGTTTGAGACACTCTGACTAAGACTTTAACAAGCTGAACCTCTCTCACCTGCAGAGAGCTAGATGTGGCCAGAACAAATCAAGGCCACACAGCATCTACAGGAGGTTGCTTTCATCTCAGAAGTAGTGTGTGAGTGAGCTGTGTAGCCGCTGGGGCCTGGGAGTCGGGAACCACACCTTTGATTCCAGCAATACTGTTCCTTATAGGAAAACAAAGTGACTTTTTTTTCTTCTCCACTTAAAATTCATCATCCTTGTCCCAATCAAATGATCATGGGAAGTATTTTCTGTACTGTAGCTGCCACCTGTGCAGCCATTATGTTGGTGTAGTAGGGCACTTAAATTAGTGGGACAAGGCTGTAGTGTGTACACTGACATAATTAGGTCCATATAAGGCAGATTAGGTGGACCTAAATGTAGTGTAAACCAGGCCTGAGGCAGGTAGTAGTCAGAAAAAGGGATTTTGGCTTCCATAGCTCCTTTAAACCATTCTCCCCTTTCCCTTAGCATTCACATCTCCATTTTTTTCCTACCTGTCTTCTATACACCCGCCACTGGTACCTCTGACTGAAGCAGTATATTTGATCAGAATCTAAGCTGGTTTGCGGGTGAAGAATAAACCAGCAAGGAGTGGGAGAAAGTAGGAAAATTTGCCTTGCCTGGCTAATGTTCCAGTCTCAATTTCTTCTGCATAGTCTTCATGGATTTTTTGCTAGATCTCCATGTTTCTTTGAGGACAGCTCTTATAGCTAGTGCTTCCTGTCCACCCCTTTGTATAACAGATGGTGGAATCTGTCTGGGAGCTTCTAGATACACCTCTACCCCAATATAACATGACCCGATATAACACGAATTCGGATATAATGCGGTAAAGCAGTGCTCCGGCCGGGGGCGGCGCTGCACACTCTGGTGGATCAAAACAAGTTCGATATAACGCGGTAAGATTTTTTTGGCTCCCGAGGACAGCGTTATATAGGGGTAGAGGTGTACTTGGATTCTGCCTAGAAAACTGAAGAAACTACATACAGCGTTCTGCATTCCATGGCTTTTGACCTGTGCCACTCGAAAGTGGATTACTCCATGGCTTCCACTTGACACTGTCTCTCTTCAGGGACCTCTTAGACCTCAAGTTGCTACAGCAATCTACTTTAATCTACACACTGAGATCTTGGGGGGAAATAATTTTATATCAGTACCAGCACAGATACCCCTCCTAAGTCATCCCATAAGCTGTGGAGCGTAGAGCAGGCTAGCCAGTTTAAATTTCATTTCTGGAAGTTCTCAGAGAAGAGCAATCTGGAGATGGGCTGAGGAGGAATGGGAACCAACAATCCCTTTATCTGCAGTGGCTGCCACCTGCCTGAATAACAGACTACAAGGCATGTTCCTCATTTGCACTGGTGTTGCTACATCACAGAAAACAATTGGATAAGAAGTGTTATTTACTTTGTTACAAATCAGAAGCTTATTTAAAGTTGTGCTTGTCTTTCTCCCCTACTGGTTCCTTCCATGCAGATGTTGCTAGTTGGAGAGAAGGTGGAGTTAAGAATCTCAACACCCCAAATTCTCCAACTGATCAAGAGGTTAAGCCTCTTGGCCAAGAAGATGGTAGTGCAACAGGACCAGTAGAACAGAATGATGTCCCCAAGGCAGCAGAGAAAAGGGATATTCGGGTAGCACAGCCACCTCAACCCAAGCTGAATGGTCAGCAACAACCTGCTGTCTCTTCCCAGTACAAAGCAATGATGCCACCCTATGTAAGTAACTGCTGTATCTTATATAAGTATCGGTGTGAGTGGTTGACTCAATAGGATACTAGCATTAGATAGATAACCTGAAACATCTTCTTCCTTCTCTGGGGTACTTATTGGCTTGGTTTCTAAATGGTGCACAAATCGAGAAAAAAAAGTTAACTCTTTTTGTTCTTCTTTGTACAGAGGTTTTGGGACTGTGTGGGTTTTTCTTCCTCTTCTCTTCCCATTAAGGTGGTTTATAGGTGCTATTCCTAGGGGAAAGCTTGCACACCTCCTTTTCCAAGAGCAAGTTCTATTGACATTAAAGCCAGCCCCAGCCTTCTGGCAGGAGGTTACTTGGTTTGTAATTTAGTCTCATACTGCCTGATCTTCCTATTAGACCATATCTTTCCTATGGAAAGAGAATCTGGTGTGCAGCCACAGCTGATATCCACTGACAAGCATTAATGTATATGGAGCCCTGTCATGACTCCATCTGTCTTTAGTTTCAACATGTCATGCAGGGCAACTACCTACCTTTAAGTGAAGGAATTGTAATTTGTGAGCTCAACCCACTATTTAAGTCTCCTTGGATTGTAAGACAGAATCTCCTTGGATTGTAAGACAGAATCTCTTTCTTTCATAAGGGCTTCTGTAGTAGTGGCATTGGCAGTTCTAATGAAGCTATATTTTTAAATCAGTTTTTCCTATATCTAAAAGCCAGTTTGGTAATTTTTGGCTTCCTTTCCTAGATGTTTAATCAATATCCTAGAATGGCATATCCTGCAATGCAGGGTCCCAGCAGGTTCCCTACTTCATCTGAGGCTAGCAGGTAATAACTTTCATAAATACTAAAATTGCATGAGTAGTGACCAAATATATGTCACTATATAAAACCATGGTGCGCCCACACCTTGAATACTGTGTCCAGTTCTGGTCAGTCCATCTCAGAAAGGATATAGTGGATCTGGAAAAGATTCAGAGAAGAGCATTGAAGATGATCAGGAGTTTAGAATGGCTTCTATACAAGGAGAAACTAAAAAGATTAGGATTGTTCAGCTAAGAAAAGAGACACCTGTAGGGAGATATGAGAGAGATCTATAAAATCATGAATGGTGTGGAAAAAGTGAATAGAGAAGTATTGTTTACCCTTTCCCACAATATATCTGTTAGGGTTGCATCCCTGACCATCTTGGCTAAAGCTCTGAGTGCCAGAAGAGGGGAGGGGGAAGATGGGATGAATCCTTCCAACTGACCTGTTCTGTATACTCCCCCTGAATCTCTGGTACTGGCCATTGTTGGACACCATATATTGGGCTAGATGGACCATTAATCTGACCCAGAAGGGCAGCTCTTTGTTTTGTGTGATAAAAGCAGGGCTGCATATACAATCTAGCACGGGGGTGGGCAAACTACGGCCTGCGAGCCACATTCGGCCTGCCAGCTGTTTTTATCCAGCCCTCGAGCTCCCGCTGGGGAGTGGGGTCTGGGGCTTGCCCCGCTCCAGCCAGAGAGCAAGGTTGGGGGCTGCTCCATGCGGCTCCCAGAAGCAGCAGCATGGCCCCCCTCCAGCTCCTACGCATAGGGGCAGCCAGGGGGCTCTGCTCTGCACGGCCAATGGGAGCTGCAGGAGCAGTGCCTGTGGACGGGACAGCGTGCAGAGCTGCCTGGCCACACCTCCGCATAGGAGCCGGAGAGGAGACATGCCGCTTCTTCCGCGAGCTGCTTGAGGTAAGCGCCGCCCGGAGCCTGCACCCCTGAGCCTCCCCCCACACCCCAACCTCCTGCCCCAGCCATGATCCCCCTCCCGCCCTCTGAACCCCTTGATCCCAGCCCGGAGCACCTTTCTACACCCCAAAATCATCCCGGAGCCCCCTCCTGCACCCTGAACTCTTCATTTCTGATCAATATAAACTTCATTCTCCCCTTCCAAGAGATTAAAAAATCACTGAATGACAGTTTCAATCTAGAGAACCCTTTTTCAGTATTTATAAACACCAAAACAGTATTTACTCACCTTGTAATGGTGCTTTGTGTGAGATGCACAAATAAGAAGGGAGACCCAGGGCCCTTTCACTCAGTTTTCCCCATTATAAAACTACTTGATTCAGAAATATTCCTCCTTCCCTTTTTTTTTGACGTTCACAAATAATAACTGATTGTTTAATCAGTAATTATACATAAAATAATACAGAATGTGCTAAACATGGCTAAGTAGTATAAACTTTGTGCCTCTGCTAATAAGGGAAAAGCAGTAATGTATACTTAAAATAGCCTATTGCTTTAGTCTTCAACTACAAATTAATCTTTTATATAGTGATTTTAAAGATCTTAGTTGCTATCGTGGGGAGAGCAGATATTGCTGTATAAACTGATTTTTGTTTTGTTTGCATTCTTCCTTTGTTCTAGAGGCCCACGGGGAAGAGGGCCCTCTTGGTGCTCAGAACCCGTCGAGCGTCCGTCCATCCTTAGTGCTAGTGAACTCAAGGAACTTGATAAATTTGATAATCTGGATGCTGAAGCTGATGAAGGCTGGGCTGGTGAGAACATTGAACCTATGAAGACTCTTGCTCTTTGCATGCTGAACACTTTTAATATATTAATCTGAATTTTTGCTCCTATGATAGGTGCTCAGAGTGAAGTAGATTACACCGAGCAGTTGAACTTCAGCGATGATGATGAGCAAGGAAGTAATCAGAAAGATAAAAGGGAAAGCAGGTAATTTGATGTTCCAAGCCTTCTGAGCTGCCACACGTGTAGGTCATGCTCTAATGTAGGTGGAAAAACTTCTTTGGGAAAGTTCAGTGGACCATCAGTGCTGACAACTTAGTTTCTCAAATGATGAATTGATTGGGGTCTCCTGGCATTAATGTAACATAAAACAATCAGTATTGAGGCCCCATTGTGTGAGATGCTATGTGTACATGTAGTAAAAGGACAGTCCTTGCCCTGTAGAGCTTGCAGTCTAAAAATGGCAGAAAGTGGGAGAAAAGAAGTATTACTGAAAGTGTACTCAAAACAGACCCTCAGTTTGATTTATTTTTTTATATGCAGTGATGAACATATGCCTTCAAAAGACTCTGAGAGCCCTGATGGACAGAAAGAAGCAGAAGAACGGTCTAGCAGTAAATCCTCTACCCAGGCTCCTCCACAGTCACCAGGAGCCAGAGGTCCCTATAGCAAAAGCACTCAATTTGACCAGGTTTGTTTTTGTTTTATTTTCTCTTACCTGTGCCTTGAGAATCCTTTCTGTGGATTCTTCCCCATTCTTCCTCCCTAGACACTTCGAAAGTCTTAAGTGATTGCCATTAAAACATATGCTTTTACCAAAGTTACCACAGGGTGCTATGAAGTCACTTTTACTTGCTGTGTTTGTTTTATCCTTATTGTAACTGCTCAGTGGCAGCCACTGTGATATCATGACATCTCTCTACCTGAGTAGGTCTGCTTTGTGTCCTTCAAAAAGTGTCAGCTCTGTAACTAAAACAGCAAGTGCAGTCTGCAGCATGCTTCCTTTTTCCAATACTTCAGGAGCAAGTTTTGTTTTTCCCTGAATAGCCAATTCAAGCTTCTTTGATGGATATCAAAAACTTTATTTTAGTTCTTCTCACTGCACTCTATTTGTCAAGATTTTTTAACTTTCCTTGAGCCTGTTACAGCATGCTGCTAGATTGGGCCAGTGGGAGAAAAGAACTTTTGCTCAGCTTGCTTCTAAATAGAGCCCTTTCAGGCAACCTGTCTTGGAGAGACACAGACACAGACTCTGTAGAAACGCAACACTTCAGGGCTTCTATTTTGTAATTGACCCCATAGCACAGAGAGATCTGCAAGTGCATAATGTAGGTTCTGCCCAGGTCCCAACTGGAGATGTACTCTTTAGTATTGTTTTTCAGGGAAGTAAGTTCTGGCTTTGTCTGAGAATTTCACTGAAAAGGTAAACTTTTCCCCCCCTCCTTTCACCAGTTACAGTGAAGACAGGGAAGCCTGAAATGTGCATCAAATAAACCTTACTTAATCCAAGTTTTACTTTATATTTAATTTTAATGGTGGCGGGGGGGGGGAAGGCACTTAAAATCTTTCAGGAATTGTCACTTATCTGAATTATAGAAAGCATATGGGATTTTTTTCAGTGTTAAATCCAAATTCTGCTCCTTGGATATATGACTGTTACTTTGCCCTTGAACATAAAAGTGAAAACTACTTTGTTGCCTTTCTGTATTTGTATCTAAACTTCTTCACAGAACTCAGATGGTCCACGTTGACATGGTTAAACGCAGCAGGAAACCAGTCTCTATTTAGAGGCTCTGCAAGACTGACCATACATTCCATTAAGCTAGTTACTCCAACACTGTTTTCTTTGTTCAATAGGAGCGGGGTCTGACACCAGCACAGTCTTCTGTACATGAGAGGGGCGGTTCTGCACTTCATCCAAAATCTATTCCTCAACCGGTAGGAGAAGACAGAAGATCTGATTTACATTGGAGAATCTTGATTCCCAGTGTCAAGTGCTTAACTGTATCAGAGAGAATTTGAGGGGGAGAATTAACAGACTGTATGCTCCACCTGTAAGGAAGAAAGATTATAATAGTATTAGGCATTTTGTGTGATGATCAACAAGAATGATGCAGAATTTATTATTTCTATTAGAGTAGCTTCTACTTGCCAATAATTGAAAATTGTTGCTAGACACTCTACAAAGTAAAGTAATAGACAGTCCCTGCCCCAAAGGTCTTAGTTTAAATAGACAAGACAAAAACTCAGGGAAAGGGATGTAACACAAAAATAGAGGGAACAGAGTGGTGGCTTGCAAATGTTGTATGTTTCATGATGGTTAGTTTTTTACACATGGGTGAGGAGGGATTAATTCAGTGGGTGAAGCTTTATGTGGAGACTAGCTCAATGGAATACCAAGGGGAAGGAGAAGAGACTGAAAGTAGGAGTGGAGTGCAGCTGAGGTGAAGATATTGAGAGGAAAAACATGAAGGGATTAGCGCAAACAGCACAGAAAAGAATGTCCAGTGTGTAAACTGTAGAATGCAGTCTGGCAGCATCAGTGTCTAAGAATCCCTGCTGAGGATGCTTCAGTGTCTGCTCCTGCTGGCTTAAGTTTCTCTGGCTCCTGCCTAGAATTTTTTCCCCAGTGGTGCTTTGTGGATCTTACATACTCCCAAAGGAGATTTCAGGGGCAGCCTTTTGCACAGTTTTACATCTGGCTGTTGCTGTGGGAGAAGGGGTGCCCCGGCCAGGCCCAATCTTTATCTCCCTTTCTTTCCATTCAGATGTGTACGCCTTCATTTATTTTCAGCTGAAATAAAATCACTGGTGATCCCCAGCAAGTTTTGCAGTACAGTGCTTGTTAGATTACCTGAAATCCAGTTCTTTCAACACCCCCATTGTGGCTTACACACCCACATTTTTTGTTAAAAATAAATGGCTATGAGTAAAAAATTTGTGAAAGCGGGTATCAAAATTAATTAAATGCACCAGCCGAAACTTTTAAGGCAATAATTCTCAACTTTTCTCTAATCGTGGGTCCCAGAATCTAATAACTCCTGAGGTTCTTGAGGGAACTTCGGACAGTGGTAAAATTATTTTCCTGTCTTTTTCATCCACACCCTCTGCCCAGCTGCTAGGAGTGGTGGGACAGCTCCATGTCTCCAATTCTTGCTGCAGGAGTGAGTGGGGGTTCAGGGATTCTGAAACATTGCTTCCCACTCTTCCTGATTTCACAAGTAGTAGTCACTGCTCTCGGGGTCGCGAGCTATCAGCCTCCACCCCAAACCCTGCTTTGCCTCCAGCATTTATAATGGTGTTAAATATATTGTGTTTTTAATTTATAAGGAGGGTCGCATTCAGAGACTTGCTATGTGAATGGGGTCACTAGTACAAAAGTTTTAAAAACACTGCCCTAAAATCAGAAAAAACAAGAGCACCAGTCAATAGACCTGAATTACAGCAGGAAATTAGGACCAGCCTTATGCCCCACAAACCTGCTAGCAACTCACAGGTTGGGTGGTTCTGTTTTGAAGGTGCCAGTCAAATACGGATTACCTGCATATTGTTATATATAGCCAGGTGATTTGAATACTAAAGGTTTGCTTGATATGTACTACATTACTTATATTAATTTTACAGCCTCCACCTCCAGATCGCCAGGCAGGACCTGGAAGACAGGGCCCCTTACCCCCTAAACTGGTACCAGATGAAGATGAAATTTGGAAGCAGAGACGAAGACAACAAGCAGAAATTTCAGCAGCAGTGGAGAGAGCCCGTAAGCGGCGAGAGGAGGAGGAGCGAAGAATGGAAGAACAAAGAAAAGCAGCTTGTGCTGAGAAGCTAAAACGGTTAAATGAGAAATTTGGCTGCGTGACCAAACCATCCCGGGAAGACCCTCTGAAGGAGAGGGAAAGGGAGAGAGAGAAGGAGAGGGAGAGGGAAAGGGAGAGAGAGAAGGAGAGGGAAAGGGAGAGGGAAAAAGAAAAGGAGAGGGAACAGGAGAAGGAGAGAGAAGAGAGAGAAAAGGAGGAGAAAGCAA
>NW_020664561.1:5546755-5649063 GCF_002925995.2 Terrapene triunguis | reverse complement strand
AAAGGAACAGGAGAAGGAGAGAGAAGAGAGAGAAAAGGAGGAGAAAGAGAAAACAGAAGAGAAACCAGAGCCTGAGAAGCCTGAGCCTCAAGAACCAGTGCTAGCACCTGTAATAGTAGAAAAACAAGAAGAAAGTGAAAACAGCAGTAATAAGGAAGAGAAAGGTTTGTATGAATTGTTATAGGCTGTCCTTTTTTAAAAATAAGGAACCACTGGGATTAATATAATTCAGGATTTTTAATTTGTACAGTTATCTTTGATCATATGCAACACACATTGCCATGGGCACATTGCAACCCCAATTCACTAATTGATTCAGGACCCAGACCTGAATGCTGTACTTCATCAGGAAAATGAGTTATTCATGAAAAAATTGTGAATCCCACACATTGCAATTTTTGCTGCATTCTGCAAAATCTAAGCTTTCTTCTTATAAAGAGGAAAAAAGACATCAGTCTTGCCAAGATACAGGCAGCATAGTATAAGTAAACAGATGTTTTTGTGATGTTACTATTCTGTTAATCCAGCCTTGCAGAACAGTAACCCCCCTGTCTTTCTCCCCCCCCCCCCAAAAAAAAAGCTGCTACAAGCACACATTTAAACTTCATCCATTACGTGTAGTAAATTGTGAGCTTAAGCACCTAATTCTCTTTTGTCTTTATCCTCCCACACCCTCAGGTGCTGAGAGCATCCACTAGTTTCCACCATTTATTTTGGTCTTCTTCAGCACCTAATTGGAACTATTTACATACCAGCTCTTACTAAGCACAGGCAAATTTTTTTTTTTTTTTTAAGTGCAAAATTATTGTAAATCAGCCTATAGGTTGCACAATCAAAATAAGTCAGGCAATTCAAAACTTGAGTTGTACGTCAGCATAAACTTGGCTGCATAGCAATCCTATATATATATTAATTTTACAACATAAACAGCAATGCGGTTAGCTACACAGTTTACTTAGGTAAACAATAGAATATACTCCATATGTGAGATGAATTAGTAGCTGTTGATCTGTGGTCTCCAGTGACTAATTTTCATTTCTCCACTGTAACCTTTTTGTTTTTCATTAATAGAATTAGCCTAGCAGAACACTAAAAGAATAAATTGATAAGTATTCAGGGTGTTTTCACTTTAGAAAGCCATATCTTTTTAAAGTTAGGATACACTGACTATCTGATAGGCAGCAGATTAATGTGAAAGTGAAGACTAGCTTATGACCTATAATACATGTGGTAGGTGCAAACTAACTTTGAATATTTTTATAGCAGAGGGACAGCCAATTTTTACCAGACAAGACAGTAGTCGGAATGAAAAAGAGAGTTCACAGGTGGCTCATGAAAGTGAGCCAGATTCAGGGTCTCAGCCTCGACCTGCTGTTTCCTCAGGCTACTCTAAACAGTTTCAGAAGTCGCTGCCACCAAGATTTCAGAGGCAACAGGTAAGCAACCAATCCATTAGCATCAAAAAATAAAGGGCTTATTTACCACTGAGTAATGGAGTATAGGTCTGATCTTGGGACTCCTAATCCTCACACTGGAGATGAAACTCATTACTGGGTGATATCTTTCATAAAGATACTAGAATGTTTTCAGTCTTGTATTGTTGTCTGCAGTACTGGCAGGGATACTTCTATAGAGGCAGTTTATTTGCCTTTTTCTATGAAGGCAAGATGTCCAATTGAGCCAAAAATAAAAGCGTTGTTAAAATGTAGTGGGTTTTTTTTACACCAGTTGCTGGGTGTAGACCATTGATCTGTATTTGCAGAATGTTGGGATTGTAGAATGTGATGTTAATCAATATTTCCTAAAGGATTCATACATGTTGATACCTTTGAGTATTAAATCTATAAAATAACTTGCCTGAAAGATATCCTGCAAAATTTCTGTATTACAGTACAGATTGCCCTGCCCTGCTTCTCACTGAAAACCATGCAGACTTTGTAGCTAATTTGGGGGTGAGGGCGTTTCAATTTTATTTGTTCTGTTTCCTGTTTTCCCCCTTAATCTTTTTACTCCAGTTTATCCCCATGCATTTGACACATTCTGGATTATTGTGCCTTGTCCTTAAATTAACTAATTCTGCAGTCTTGATAGATCCTTTTCTGGAGATAACTGGCTCTTATCGCTAGTTTCCAAGGATTATTTGAATGGCATGCAAGTCACTTCATATTATGAATGAGCCTTCTTTTAATGTTGCATATCTGTACGTTGTAGGAACAGATGAAACAGCAACAGTGGCAGCAGCAGCAAGGGGTGCTTCCACAGTCTGCTCCATCACAACCTTCCAGTGGTCCTGTCCCTCCTCCCCAGCATAGACCCCTTTACCAGCCCATGCAGCCACATCCTCAGCATTTAGCTTCTATGGGCTTTGATCCACGGTGGCTTATGATGCAGCCTTACATGGACCCACGAATGATGTCAGGAAGGCCTACTATTGATATGCCTCCTATGCATCCAGGTAAAACCCAGCCTGCATTCTCAGTGAACGTTCTCGCAGTATTTTTGAACAGTAGAAGATTCTTTCCCTAACCCACTGTTTGTCCACTGACTGGAAACATCAAGCCAGTAAAGAAGTACTAAATTCTTTCTGAATAAATATCAGATCAGGCAATCTCATTAGAAAAATGGTGCACTATACTTGTATCTTACTGCATTCCCATACATGATTATAAAATAAAAACATAGTTTGCTACTATATTGCAGTGATGTGGTAGTGACTGGTTATGTTTGTGTTAAAAACTTTGCTATAAGCCTCACCACCATTGGCCAACCATCTCATTTTTGACCCAAGTTTGTGGAAAATGTGAGTAATGCAGGTTAAGACTTTTCAGAATAGTGTACAGTGCTAGGATACATAGTTTTCACATGCTAGCAATCAAATACTAGCACTTATGAAACATTGCAGCAATAATTTCAAAGTTTTCAGCCTGTTATCTCAGCACAGAACATGCTTTTAATCTCCAGTATTGCCATTTGCATCCCTGTCATGCGTCTGACGAAGTGGGCATTCACCCACGAAAGCTTATGCTCCAATACATCTGTTAGTCTTAAAGGTGCCACAGGACCCTCTGTTGCTTTTTACAAATCCAGACTAAGGGTACGTCTACACTTACCTCCGGGTCCGACGGCAGGCAATCGGTGTTCTGGGATCAATTTATCGCGTCTTGTCTAGACGTGATAAATCGATCCCGGATCGATCCTGGAAGTGCTCGCCGTCGACGCCGGTACTCCAGCTCAGCGAGAGGAGTACGCGGCATCGACGGGGGAGCTTGCCTGCAGCGTCTGGACCCGCGGTAAGTTCGGACTAAGGTACTTCGAATTCAGCTACGTTATTAACATAGCTGAATTTGCGTACCTTAGTCCGAAGTGGGGGGGTAGTGTGGACCAGGCCTAACACGGCTACCCCTCTAATTCCTGTTGAAGCTAGGATTTAAAGATGATAAATGTCTGGTAGAAGGGACTCTCCAGCTAGTTGGCATGTGAAAAGAGAAGGGAAAGTGAGGTGACATTCACAGGGTGGGTGAGAATTTGGGGAAGCAATACAAAGGTAGAAATATCTGTTCTGAGTAATGTAACAAGAATATTCTTTCCCTCTTAATTTCTTGATATTCAAGGTTTGAAAAATCCTCTTGCCCAAGGTGATTAGGAGCCTATCTTGGGCAAGTCCCATCAATTTCTGCAGAACCAAAGCTTTAAGTGAAACTCTAGCCCTTATACTTTCCAAACCTGAACTGAATGTAAACCAAACCTAAATAACAGATTACTGTATGCTGCTGCTGTTGTGGAATAGTAGAGGCTGTCAGATGCTGCTGTTGAGGATGTCTAGGGCAGGAGGCCCAATAGTGGCAGCAAGAACATGAGCAGAAGGCTCTGTATGGTGGGAGCGACTCCTGCAGCCCCTGTACTTGATGGGGAAGTGTCAGAAGGGGACATCAGTATACAAGTTCTCTGCTCATCATCCTGCTGATTTTTTTTTCAGCGTAGCCAGAGTTTAAATTCTTCAAATCCTGTCTTTTATGTAATTGTGACTGGGGTTCCAGGGATGCCATGCTGAGAGAGCTCATTTAGGGCAGACAATCCTCAAAACTGGTAGTTATTCTAATACTTAGATTCCCCAAGCCAGCAACAAAACAGTTTCTGCAATACCTTACTGGTTACTCTGAAGATCTTATTCATCATATGAAAAAAGTTCTACCAATCCCGAAGGATCAGACACATTACCCGCCAAGTTAATGTCTATTTCAAATCTTACCCAAATACACGCTTACAGCCAATTCTTATTAACTAAAACTAAGATTTATTAAGAAAGAAGAAAGAGAGTATTGGTTAAAAGATTATTATACATACAGACTTGAATAGAGTTCTTACCTCAGTTTCATAGTAGAGATGGTGAGCTTTAGAGTTGGAAAGAGTCCTTCCCAGAATCAGTTAATCAGGTTATAGACCAATGCCCAAATATCCAATATAAGGGTGTTCCAGATGGGACTGGAGACCTCAGTCTTGCAACTCAGATTTCCCCCTGATGAAGCTTAAGCAGATCTAAGATGAAAAGGATCAGGGCCCAAGAGTTTTTATAGACCCTTTGCAGGCTATTGTCAGCCTCTTGACAGCAGGTGTTCCTTGAGTGAAGAATAGTGTCTGAAGTAACCTCCTATTTCCTAAGCATCACCAGTAATTAGGCAATTGCCTTATGTTAATCCATGTAGCTATCTCCTGCCATTTACAGGTAGTTGTTACATACTTCAAAGAGAAACTAAGACTGTGATATCATTACATTCACAATTGATTTCAATGTTAATATCTCCTTTTGATCTCTGAATAACAGAATACAGTGATAGACAGGAACTGTCTGGTTACATTGTCAACCTCTAACTAGATATGTAAACACACAAAACATGAACATTATCTACTAATATATCTCTAAAGGTTGACTCTGGGTCAATTAGTCTGCTAGTTGTGTAACCTTTTCTGGCTCTGTGTCACAATAATCAATGTATTTTGAGCCATTAATTTCAACTGTTTAACTTGAATCTCTTGATCACAGGAATTATGCCTCCCAAACCATTAATGAGAAGAGACCAGATGGAAGGGTCAGGAACTGGTTCAGATTCATTCGAACATATTGCTCGATCGGCAAGAGAACATACTGTACCACTGTCAGAGCCCCGCATGATGTGGGGTTCAGATCCTTATCCCCATACAGAACCTCAACAGGCTAGTGCTCCTCCTAAAGTGCTAGAAGAGCCTGAGGATTTGAGGTGAGCCCCGCCTGATTTGTGTATTTCTACGTGCCACTCATGTCAGCCAGACTCCTATGTTTGTTTAGATATGTAGGCCATACTTGCAACTGTGAATTAGTCAGTGATCATGATCAGTTGTTGCTACCAAGGAGATAGGTACGGATGACTTAGGGACATGTGAGTTATTAAATTTAACCAGCTATGCTTTATGGCATCTGGCTGACAGGTATGGTTTTAAGGAAGATGCAAGGAAGAGTCCATACCTAACTCAAAGGTTCTGTGACTGAACAATTGTGTGTGCATTGGAATTGCTATACTGGACAACAGGTTTGAGCCATCTAATCTAGTATCCTGTCCCTGACAGTATCCCAAGAACCCCATAGTAGGTGGATATGAAGTAATCTGGCCCCATGAATGTCTCATCCTAATCCTTAATAGATGGAGATTGGCTTAGTTATTAAGGGGGGGGGGGTGGTTTGCAGGTACAAAGTAGTGGGAACTGTGATACATCCCCATGTTTCAGGAATCAGGCAGGACACCCTGCATGTGGTCTCCACTTTGAACAGCTGTAGTCCACTTCACACTGATAAATCAGTTAACTATGAAAATAAAACTGCTTATAAGATGGTCAGATGGTTATTTTGATCCTTATTCAGTCAGCCTCTGAGCTTCTGTTGACACTTTCTTAAATGTGACCCCAGTAATTACTTTTACTTACTTTGAACTGATGTAGTACTTGTGGTGATAATTTACTAATATGCTGGCTCATTCAAAGTTTTGACTTAACTGTTAACAATAATAGATTCCCTCACACCATGACAGATACCTTGTTCCTCCTCTTAAAACTTCCGTAGATGAGGCAAAAGTCCTTTAACATGTTACAGGGATGTTAGAGAATCCAGTTGTAAATATGGTTAAATTAAACTTTGTTCCATTAGAAACTTATTTAATTGCTTCTTCACTTAGGTCTGAAGCACATTTGGAAGAAGAACAAATTGCTGTTACCACTGCTTACCCTGTAGAACACAACCAGTTGGATTCTCAACAAAAGACAGACTTTTTGAGAGAACCAAGTGAGGTGGATGTACAAAAATTCCCAAGCAGGTCTTTGGAAGACATACAACCTCTCCAAACTGACATGCCTAATCCAGCAGTTAGCTTTGAAGTAGCTGATGAGAACATTGCACACAGCTCTCAGGAAGAGCTGGTACCCGGAGGAGAGAGTCATTCTGTTTTGAAGAGAAGCATTTCCCATGGTTCAAGTCATTCTCTAAAATCAGAAGAGCAAAAGAATGAGACAATACCAAATGTCCCTAAAGTAAATAGTAGGTATGCTGAGACAGCAGAAAGACCAGAGATTAAGCCAAAAAAAGAAGGTTTCATGAGTAATAGAACATCAGAGGGGCCAAAATCTGAAAAACCTTTCAAGCCTAAATCTGAAACCAGATGGGGTCCCAGGCCAGGCTATGGCAGACGAGAAGAAGGTAGTGATAGACCAGTAAGAAGATCTGGCCCTATTAAAAAACCTGTTCTTCGAGATATGAAAGAAGAGCGTGAGCAGAGGGAAGAACGTGAGCAGAGGAAGGAAAAGGAAGGAGAAAAGCTGGCTAATGAAAAAGCTGGCAAGTCTGAAAAGACAGAAAAGAAGGAGCAGGCACAACTGTCACCACCTCAGTCAGAGCCAGAAAAGTCCACCCCAGACAGTGCTTCTTTAGCTAAAAAGATACCACAAGATACGGCTCAGATTTCAGAAAGTACAGAGAGCAGTCAACTTGAGGCTGCCATTAAATCTGCAGCCCAGCCGCCTTCACCTGCGGCCCAGCAGCCTTCATCTGCAGTCCAGCCGCCTTCACCTGTTCAGCAACCTACTGTTCAGCAGCCATCACCTGCAGTCCAGCCACCACCTGTTCAGCAACCTGTTAACACAATTAAGGAAGAAAAACAACCAGAGAGAGCTGTTGGCAAAGAACATATTGTAGAGAAACCTCGCCTAGAAACCAGACCAGTAAAGAGAGAACCTGGTTTACCACCCAGAACGTACTGGAAAGAGGCTCGGGATAGAGACTGGTTCCCAGATCAGGGATATAGGGGCAGAGGCCGTGGAGAGTATTATTCTAGGGGTCGCAGCTACAGAGGTTCTTATGGAGGACGAGGCCGGGGAGGTAGAGGCCATAATAGGGACTGTCCACATTATAGAGACACTAAGCCTAGGGCAGACCATGTGCCTTTGGGGCCTCTTAGACAGAGAGAAGAAAGCGAAACTCGTAGTGAGAGTTCTGATTTTGAAATAGTCCCCAAACGGCGAAGACAGCGAGGTTCAGAAACTGATTCTGACAGCGAAGTTCACGAAAGTGCTAGTGATACTCTTCTTTCAGACAAAGACAGTTTAAGCAAAGGTAAACACCCGAAGAGAGAGGAGAGAGCTGATGGCAAGAAACCTCCAAAGCCTCTGCTGTCTTTCAAACCTGAAAACAATGTTAGAGTTGACAATAGATCCCTAGAGAAAACTTATATCAGGGAGGAAGAGAATAAACCAAAACCAGGATTCCTTCCTAAAGGAGAACCTTCAAGACGTGGCAGAGGAGGAATGTATAGACGTGGTGGTAGGGATCCAGGTGGGCGCCCACCACGACCATCTACATTAAGGAGGCCAGGCTATAGAGACAGTCAGTGGAATCCAAGGCAAACAGAGATCATTAAACCGGAAGAGGAGGAGCCACCAAGAAGACATGAACACTATGGTCCTGTGCCCATTGATAAGAGACCTCCAAAATTTGAGAGGAAGTTTGATCCAACTAGAGAGAGGCCTCGAAGGCAAAGGCCTGCACGACCACCAAGGCAAGATAAACCACCACGCTTTAGACGTCTAAAAGAAAGGGAAGCTGCATCAAAAATAAATGAAGCAGCAACTAGCTCATCGATAAGTGCTACAGTTGTTAATGCAGTTAATGAAGCATCCAGCACTGCTTTGGATATTTCAGGGAGTAAGACACCAGACTTGTCCAATCAAAATTCTTCAGACCAGGCAAATGAAGAATGGGAAACTGCCTCAGAAAGTAGTGACTTCAATGAGAGGCGAGAGAGGGATGAAAAAAAAATGGCAGATGTGACCACACAGATAGTTGCCAAAGCAGGAGAAAATGCCGTAGCTCCAAAAAGAGAAATATCTAAGCGAAGTTTCTCTAGTCAGCGGCCTGGAATAGATCGCCAGAATCGCCGTGGCAACAGTGGGCCACCAAAGGCTGGAAGGAATTTCTCAGGGCCTAGGAGTGAAAGGCGGAGTGGCCCTCCATTAAGAAGTGGGAAACGAGGGTAAGTATCTATTTGTTTCCAGTAGCACCCACAATATATAGTTACTGTACAAACACAAAAGGCTCTAACATTCACTAATTTCCTGTTGCAGATTGCATAGCCATTCATAATCTGACCATGGTCAGTGGAGGATAGTGTTAGACGGCTCCACAATGCTGGGCTTTTGTTTTGGGCCTTTTGTACAGAAAGGAAGCTTTCATCTGAATCACTTCAAGCCTGTGAGAGTGGAGGGGAAAAGAACAGAGCCTTCCAGTATCAGTGTACCATGTTAAAACACCTTGGCAGAAAAATGCCAACTCTGTTGTCACAGGTGTAAACTACATTCATCCCCATGAAACTTAGCATTAAACATAATCCAGTTGATTTAAATCACAACTCTACAGTCTATTGCTTTAATCCTTTCACTGTATTTATCCCATCAGGACCCCCATCTCAATTTCTAGTAGAAAATCAATGAACTAAATGAAGTATGTACTCTCCAGTTAAGGAGAGTTTTTCAGCTCCACTTGGGCATGTTGCTCAGTATTAGAAATGAAATTGTTATGCTTACCTTTACATGCTAATCTGATTGAAGCCTGCCCTTCGTCTCTGGGATTGGTTTCTCATGCCTTGTAGCAACTGCATGATGGTTTGACAGCATCTTCTACACCAGGTTAGGGAATGCTATGTAGTGGACTGCTGAACTCCCATTGAAGACTTGGCTACTTTAGCAATGCCCTGTCTTGAAAACTTTTTCTGAATATTCTAAGCTGTTGGTCCTTCCGTTATAAAACATTGAAAAAGCTTTTATATAATACTTGCAGAATTTCCAGTGTTCGACAACAAAAAGGCAGAATTCTGTAGTTTTTCCACTGGCCTGCAACTGGCTGCAGTAGTTGTTACTAACATATCAATAAGTCCATGCTGCACTTATACCAAACCCAATTAAATATGGAGCATATATTGCAAAGTCTACAAATTTCTATGGTGTGTTACACAGCAACTTTTCAGTGGAGGCTTTAGCTTCACATTTGGGGTGGATATGGGTCATTCACTTATTCAGTGTGGTGAAAGAATGGCAGTTGAAATGAAAATGTTGTACCTTCTCTATATGGTTAAAGGGTCTACTGTGCATCATCATTAGCTGGCTAAGATATATGGCTACTGCTTTATTAGTTTCCTATTGAGACTGCACCTATTAGCGATGCTTACACCTATATGGCTAAAGTGTCTACTGTGCGTGTTGACTTTTTGACTGGTCTGTGTTCCAAATCTGTAAGCATCACTAATAGGTGCAGCCTCAATGGGGAACTAATAAAGCAGTAGCCACACATCTTAGCCAGCTAATGATGATGCACAGTAGATGCTTTTAACGTGGTAATGTGATCTGCATACAGATGTGGTTTTGCTGTTTCTGAGGGTTACTCTGGGGATGGTGGCTAGTTCTGTCTATAATTTTGTCTGATGTAGGCCATTTGAAGACCAAGCAGGAAGCATGACTGCTATAGATCCCACCATCAGTAATTCCTTGCATCAAGAGGAAGGTGGTGGTAATGCTGTAATGCAAAAGACCTCCAAGGATGCCAGTGGCAAAAAGAGGGATGAGCCCAAACCAGGTCCAAAGAAACCCAAGGAGAAGGTGGATGCTCTATCCCAATTTGACCTCAACAACTATGCAAGTATGTGTTGATGGAAACTTGTGGTAACCAAAAAAACCTATTAATACATTAGCGTTCCTCCTTCTGGAATTAGATATATTTGGGAACTGTGGAAAGAAGAAAAGTTGGTGCATATTTTTTAAAGGCTGTTTATATCCCAGTATTCAGACACTGCACCCTGTGCAGCAATGAATGAGTCCTGTGGCATGTATCCCTTTTAAAAATGGGTAATAAAATTTTATATTTGTGTATACATATGTAAAATAGTTATTACCTATTTTAAGAGGGACACTTCTTTTGTACAGTCTCATTCCTGTAAGTTTTTTCAAGCTATCATTCCACACCTGATGTTGTTATCAGGTATTTTGTATCTCTTTGCACGTGGAAAACGGGAGAGGATGTTACTGTTGTAAACTCAATAAATAACACCGACAGGTTTGCAGTTAGTGTCCAGAATGCATCATTTTTCTATTTAAACTACTCACTGTTTTTCTTTAGCTCTTTGTTTTATGGAACTTTTTTGTACAAAGTATGGTCTCTCTTTGAAGAGCCATTAATTGAAGGCTTCTGTATTAAATCCTTTTTCTTGAAGTCCACCAGCAAAAGGATGGTCTGCGTGAGGGAACTTAAACATTACTAGGATGGTCATCTTTGGCTGCAATTGTATGAAGCTATGCAGTGCTAGTGGAATTTGTTTTTATTCCAAAATTCTTAATATTGGGTCTGAAACTGTTGAAATGGAAGGAAAAAATGTACATTTTTGGCTCATCTGCAGGTGTTGTGATCATTGATGACCATCCTGAAGTGACAGTAATTGAAGACTTTCCATCTAACTTGAATGATGATGGCTTTACTGAAGTGGTGTCAAAGAAACAACAAAAACGTTTGCAAGATGAGGAGCGCAGAAAGAAGGAAGAACAAACAGTGCAGGTATGTTGATCAAGAACGTCATCCTTTGCACCTGTTACAAGCAGTTACACACTTGCAAATTTTTTTTGTAAAGGACTATGCAACAGTGCAAAATCTGTTTCCACACAGCTGTTTTTCATCATTCAAATTGCAGTATTCTAGTTAATTTTTAATTGAAATTGTTTAGCCTTAGTTATGCAGGTCATCTTGCCTCCCCTTATGTTTCTCCTCTTGTGCCTCTTACTCTTTCAATACCCACTGCCACTGTAATTTGGGTATTTCAAAGTTAATATGTCGGCTACTGTAACTAACTTGAAAGCTTGCTTTTGGGCTTACAGTAAAAATGCTTTGTTATGCTATTGCCGGGGCGGCTCCAGGCACCAGCGCAGCAAGCGCGTGCCTGGGGCGGGAAGCCACGGGGGGCGGTGTGCCGGTTGCCGTGAGGGCGGCAGTAGGCAGCCTTCGGCGGCATGCCTGCGGGAGGTCTGCCGGTCCCGCAGTTTCGGCGGCGGGCACGCCGAATGCGCGGGACCGGCAGATCACCCGCATAAACACCGCCGAATCCGCGTGCTGCCGGAGGCTACCTGACTGCCGTGCTTGGGGCGGCAAAAAACATAGAGCCGCCCCTGGCTATTGCCTTTGTGTCACAATTCTATATGAAAATTTCTTGGCCAAAAACATGGGATATGTTTAACTTTTTCATTATTCAAATAGTTAGTACATTAGAAAAAAAAGTCTCTGAAAAAATGTTCAAGATTCCTGCTTTGTCCTTTTCCCATACTCTACAACTGACAGAAAAATACAGACTTTCTAAATGGCTTAGCCTTCTGTAATGTCAATTTTATTCTTAGGTTTGGACCAAAAAGAGCTCAGGTGAAAAAGGAAGAGGTCAGAATTCCAAGCTTCCTCCCAGGTTTGCAAAAAAGCAGCAACAGCACGCGGCAGCAGCAGCAGCACAGCAAGTACAAGCTCAGGCACAAGTACAGGTACAGCCTCAGAGTGCATCGCAGACTCCAAGCCAGCCACAGGCTTCAGTTCAGCCTCAAAACCAGACAACAGGAGGAACAAGCAGCACAGAATATACAGCAACAGGCAAAGCTCTGCAGAATGCACAGTCCCATCCTGCTTTAGGGGCTGAATTATGGGAAAATAAAGTGACATCAACAACTGTTGTTAATGACATCTCCAAGAAATGTAAGTGGCATCTTTTGACTTTTTCTTTT
This sequence comes from Terrapene triunguis, assembly GCF_002925995.2. Taxonomy (NCBI): domain Eukaryota; kingdom Metazoa; phylum Chordata; order Testudines; family Emydidae; genus Terrapene; species Terrapene triunguis. Next base: position 5,636,745 of record NW_020664561.1, on the reverse strand, counting down.
TGCCTGGGAGGGATAGAAGAGAAACATTGTGGTTGGAGGGTTTGGGTTGGTGAGAGATGTTTCTGGAGATCTCAAACATCCTGGCCTGCAGGTATAGTTCTCATATGGCACAGAGAATATGCTGCTATGAAATGTTCTGCAAGACTTCTGAGCGATAGTCTCCCAGGTTCCCTGAGATGAGAGCTCTTCTATAAAACGTTGAGTAACTTCTTTGCTGCAGTCACCACATTCTGTATTCCCAGTGTACAAGTAACTGCCATTGGTCTCAAACATGGGTTTCTTTGTCAAATATGCTAATTAGGCCAATCGAGGTTGACTTAATAAGGGACTTACTGTTAAAAGCTGAAATGAAGTTCTAGAATCAAACACGCTGTGAAATCAAGTAGCTGTGGTTTCATTGTCCATTCAGTTGTGTACTTATGAATCTAAATAACCATGGATTAATTGTAGTTTTGACTCCACTGTATTCTCTGGACTTTTAGTGGGACCCATTAGTCCACCACAACCCCCTTCAGTCAGTGCATGGAATAAGCCTTTGACATCATTTGGATCAGCTACATCTCCAGAGGTAAGGATAAAACTAAAAACAATCAAGAACATCTGAAGATAACTCAATTTGTATCTTGCAGATGGTGGGACAAATGAAATAAGATTATTGTGACAGTTTTCAAAGTACCCAGGACTGAGAGTCACCTTGTTGCCCCCTGCCTCCAGAGTGAGGGAGTCTTTCTTGTAGTAACTGGGTGTTTAGCTCCTTACCACTAGCAGCCCTCTCCTCTTCTCTGGGCTATGCCAGCCCTGTCCTTTCCTTGCAAATTAACAGCAGGTGCTCCCTAGTCTCCAAGTTCCCTTGAAGTGCTCCCATGTGATATCCAGACCCTGAAAGCAGTTACCCACAGAAATCCTCTGTACTCCAGTTACCAGTTTTACTTAAATCACTGCAGAGAGCACTGTACAGAACACTTATAATGAAATAAAAGGTTTATTTAAGAAAGAATAGAGATTCCACTAGAAATAAGACAGTGGTGGAAACAAATGGTTACAATACAAAAACCAAAATCATAAAACATGAACTGGGACCTACACTTTCCTATTTAATAAAATAGGTCCCCCTCTCTCCCAAAGTTCCATCTGTTGTAGAGCTGGCTGACTTCCAAGAGCCAATCTTTCATGAAAAATATCCCCATTCTACAAGATGTCTCCTCAGTGAATGGATCCAGAGTGCCTCTCCCCACTCTTATACTGAAGCAGTCTTTTGTCTTTATTCATAGGCAGGGCAATCCATGGTCTGTTATAATGTTGCTTTTTCATCTCCAAGTGGTTTTGATTGTTTGAGGTTGCCTGTGATGGTTTTCTATTGTCTGTTCTATGATGGGGCAATATTAGATCATTGAGCCTTGCATTACATCACTGGCTAAGTTTGGAGGAGTGGTAATCCAATCCTGCATGAATAGGCCGTCGCCAAGTAACATTACTCCAAGGTGACTCCTTTTAACCTTAAGACCATAAGGGCATAAATTTCAGTATAGTTATATTATTCCTCCGATATTATCTGTACACATACCATGCCATGATTATGAACATCAGTAAGTTGCAAGCTTTCAACAGAGGCCTTATATGTTACCCTTTATGGACAAATACCTTGTAAGCAGTGTTGTCAGGTCTAAGAAGAGTTGTTTGCAAAGATCCAGGGGACCCTTTGCCAAGGAGATTGTGTCACAATTATCCAGTGTTTTCAAACTGTGTATTATTTTTCTTTAGCTAAATGTAATTACTGAATAATATAGATTGGGTGTGTCTACACTACCCGCAGGATCGGCAGGCAGCGATCGATCCAGCGGGGATCGATTTATCGCGTCTAGACTAGACGCGATAAATCGACCCCCGAGCGCTCTCCTGTCGACTCCTGTACTCCAGCGCCGTGAGAGGCGCAGGCAGAGTCGACGGAGGAGCGCAGCAGTCGACTCACCGCGGTGACACCACGGTAAGTCGATCTAAGTACGTCGACTTCAGCTACGTTCACGTAGCTGAAGTTGCGTAACTTAGATCGATCCCCCCCACCCCCAGTGTAGACCAGGGCATTATCTAATTTCTTACTGAGAGCAGTTACAGCAAAAATTCTTATTGAGACAGTGTTAGTAATTAGAAAAACTTGTAAATTTCATAGTTTAGAATTATAAAACTTAAACCAATAAACTTGCAGCAGTTAACTTGTTAGTTTGATTATGGAGTACTAGTTTAGCAAATGCTTTAAGATTCAACTCTCAGAAACTAATGTACAGTAACGCCTCACTTAAAGCCGTCCTGGTTAACGTTGTTTTATGTTGCTGATCAATTAGGGAACATGCTCGTTTAAAGTTGTGTAATGCTCCCTTCTAACGTCGTTTGGCAGCCACCTGCTTTGTCTACTGCTTGCAGGAAGACCAGCCCCTTGCAGCTAGCTGGTGGGGGCTTGGAACCAGTGTGGACCGACAGCCCCCTATCAGCTCCCCGTTTCCCTACGTTCCCTGTGCAGCAGCTGCCTGCAGTTCAGCTGAGTCCCTCCCCCTACTGCCATGTGCTGCTCCTGCCCTCTGCCTTGGAGCTGCTCCCCGAGACTCCTGTTTGCTGTGGGGGGGCGGAGGAAGAGGGGGGCTAATGTCAGTGTCCCCCTGCTCCTGCACCCTGCTTACCCCATCTTCCATAGAGCAGGGGGGACAGACCAGGACTCAGGAGGGAGGGAACTTGCAGCAGCTGCCTAACAGCAAGCTGATCTAATTAACAAGGCAGTGTACTTAGGGGAAATGCACATATCTCCCTCATTCCTGCTGCCTTGTGTAGAGAGAGAGTTAACCCTTGAGGGCTCAGCCAATTGCTAGTTCATCATTTAGCAGTAAGGGAAATATCCCACCCTCTGACTCCTCCACCTCAACCAAGCTTCACAATCATCATCACTATGTACCAGTATTAAATTGTTTGTTTAAAACTTATACTGTGTGTGTGTGTACACACACACACACACACACACACACACACACACACAGACTACCCCTGTTCCTATTTTCCCTACCAGCTCAGGACTCCAGCACCCTGTCTTGCTGAACCAGACACTCCCGTCTGCTCCAACACAGACCCAGGGTCTGAATTACTTGCCCCAAAGCTTCAGGTTTACCTGAAAACAGCTCACAGAAGTGTGCTTGTCTTTAGCACTCAGATGCCCAACTCCCAGTGGGGTCTAAACCCAAATAAATCCGTTTTACCCTGTATAAAGCTTATGTGGGGTAAATTCATAAATTGTTCACCCTCTATAACACTGATAGAGAGAGATGCACGGTTGTTTGCTCCCCCAGGTATTAATACATACTCTGAGTTAATTAATAAGTAAAAAGTGATTTTATTAAATACAGAAAGTAGGATTTAAGTAGTTCCAAGTAGTAACAGACAGAACAAAGTAAGTCACCAAGCAAAATAAAATAAAATGTGCAAATCTATGTCTAATCAAACTAAATACAGATAAGATCCTCACCAGTTCCAGAATGCTCCCTTTTACAGGCTAAATTCCTTCTAGCCTGGGTCCAGCAATCACTCTCACACTCACACCCCCTGTAGTTACTGTCCTTTGTTCCAGTTTCCTTCAAGTATCCTGGGGGGGGTGGGGGGTGGAGAGGCTCCTTCTTTAGCCAGCTGAAGACAAAATGGAGGGGTCTCCCAGGGGTTTAAATAAACTTTCTCTTGTGGCTGGAGACCCCCTCCTCACCCTGTGTAGAATCCAGTCACAAAATGGAGATTTGGAATCACATGGGCAAGTCACATGCCCATGCATGACTCAGGACTTGCAGGTAGTAGCCATTACCCACATGCTACCTTGAATGTCCTCAGGTAGACTTCTTATGTGGATTGGAGTCTTCCAAGCTCTTTTGTCTGTTCAGTGCTTCCTGATTGAGCACCTAATTTGCACATTCCTTTCCCAAGAAGTGATCAAATGTTCTAACTAAGGCTACTTAGAAATCAAGCAATTATACAGCCAATGTTCATAACTTTGACCACACGGATGGTGCCTGCATACAACTAGGATGAACATAACCAGTAGATCATAACCTTTACATAGATATGTTCCATGGCATATGTAGCAAAACCCTATTCCAGTTATATCATTCAAACATTTATGAGCACCCCCCCATAAAGCCTTGTGGGGTACACTGTCACAGTTTGTTTTTAAAAATAAGGACCATGTGGGTTGCATCAAATTTTAACCAGCCTTTCATGTGCTTATGTTCCATTTCCTGACTTTTGTATGCTTAAGTATATAACTACATTAAAATCAAGGTAAAAGCCTATTTTAAGGCAACATTCTGGTTGGGAATTTGTTGGAAGTTTTAATGTATGTTGTTACCTTAACTAGGGAACAAAGTCTGGACAGGAAAGTGGAGTCGAGCTTGGAATAGAAACAATTCAATTTGGAGCCCCAGCTTCTAGTGGTAGTGACAGTGAAGTTGGCCCTGTGCTTTCAGAGAAGCCCACTGACAAAATACCTGAACCAAAAGAGCAAAGACAGAAGCAGCCTCGGGCAGGACCCATCAAAGCACAAAAGGTAAGGGAGAAGATCTTTAGTTAACAGTAGAAGCCTGTCTAGTGGGCTCCTGGGTGGCAGAGAAGTCCAGTCAAAAGGAAAAATACCAAAACTGTGGCTTGAAAAAAATTAAAGGAACTGTTACAAGTACGATCCAAATAAGACAGACCTCTTTCCCCACTGTGTGTCAGTCAGAGAAGATGCTGTGCATCAGCTTACACAGTTACCAAATCAGCCATGTAAAAAGATTAAAGTACAAATATATGCTGTCTGGGCAATCTAAGTCTCCTTCATAACATCCAAACCTACTTTTTTAAAGTGGGGATGATGTCTCTAAAGTCACTTTTTCATAACAATGAATGTATCAATAAATGGCCAATCTTGGTTTTCCTTTAAAAATTGTGTATATACATTATATTATTTATACTGTCATGTTTAGAGCCCCTAACTGATCTTCCTTTGCTTGTTGTATGCCAAAGTGCTTATCCCCACAGGAATATTTAGCAGTCTAGAGAGGATGGAGGAGAAAACTCCTGTGGTATAGGACAGACTGGATTGTCTGCTAACCAAATCGGTCTTGACCTCTCTTCCTCACCAAATACACAGCCTTGTAGGAAATAGGGGGACAAGAAAAGTTGGGGAATAGGGGAAGAACACCAGCTTCTCACCCTGCAGCAGCCCTCTCCAGCTTTTTGGAATAAGTTGGTGGTTAAGGTACTGACCCCAGCCCTGAGTTCCCAGGTCCTCTTCCTGTTGCCTGAGTCCCAGCAGTGGTCCCAGTACACTTGTCTACTGGGACCCCCTTAGGTTTTTTTCTGAAGACAAATTGGTTACTTACCCCATCATAACTGAGAAAATTGAAGGTCATTATAACTGTTACACTGACCAGGTAGCCTGTAATCCAGTGATATTTGCATAATTAAAGTTAATAGCAGCAGAGGACTACTCAGACTAAAGGTTCATGTAATTGACTTGATGAAAATACATTCGTAATCAACAACCTTATAAAATATAACTGAACTCAGTCTTGCATTAAGAAAGTGTGTATATTGTATGTGTGTCAAATCACTTGTATTGGATTTATGTAAAGGTGATCTGCAAAGGTAAAAAATGCCATTTTGTTACCTTATAAAGTATACAGATTATACAGGTAGACAGTCTGTTTTTTCTGCTTGTTTCTATGTTACAAATATCAGGTCTTCTCTACTTTGTTTTTGCTGGTAGGACTATAACCGCATAAGACAAGAGAATGAAGTGAGCTATTGATTGGGGGAAGAGATTTTCAGTAAAACTAAACCCAAAGTTTTTAGTTAAGGCTCAAACGTTTAGGACTTCTCTGCACTAGAAGGTTCTACTGCTTTAACTACACTGCAATGTACTGTGCTCGGGGATGGGATGGGAGAGGAGAGGAAGGGTAAGGCAGAACCGTCTGCTGCAGGAGTGAGGGACTTAAGTGGCCACTGTAGCCAACACGTTTTCCCCTCCTTTCTCAACAACTTTTTGAGCCCTACAGGTGCAAACTCTCTGGGTAGGAGTTGTCTTTGTCTCCATTTAGGGGCCTCCCAGTAGGCAGACATGTAAAGAAGGGTCTTCTTTACCTGCCTCTGGAGCAATTAACCTCCTCATTCCTTGCCATGAAGTACTTGTGGTGAGAGAGAAACTGCCAGTCTCTACCCTGCCCACCCTTAGTCTCCATTAATGTAGTAGGATTTTGAGGGCTGCTCTGCCTACCCTAGCCCACTAGCTTTAAAGAGACATTATGCTGCTCCTGCTGCCCCACAGTAGTAGCCACTGAACTGCTTCATGCAGTCCACCCTCTGCTGGTGTCACCATCTATTAAGAAGGGAGTGGCTTCTGAGTGTCATAGCATGGTATTAAACTTATTCTTCCTTTGTGGCCACAGACCAACGCTGTCCCTGTATAACACAGTTATACAGTAATCAAATTTACATTTTAAAAGATTTATAATATAGCTACATACCATCACAGCCACCACTCCTGCAGAAGAAGACAGGGAAACACTTGCAAATTTGAGTTTGTGTTTAAAACCTTTTTAGTGCAAACACTGTGGAGGAATGCTCTGGCAAATATCCATACCGCAGTGTCTCTTCAGCTGAGGGCTGAGAACCTTCCACCTCCATTTTTCTAGGGCTCCAGCAAAAAACAGAAGACTTGATATTCCTGATATTAGTAAGGCTAAAAAAATCTGTTAAACATTGCTAGAAAAAAAAAATTGGGCTCTCTTTAGACAATATATTTTAAAGTTCACTAGTGCAATTTTTTCTTCTTTTCAGGTCACTTTTAATCTTTAGACTGACAATTTAATCCTATGCCATTTGATATAGCACTCATAGTAACTCTTCAGTCTAGATCTTTGGCTTCCTGCTGGTAATTGGTGCTTTCAGTTGACATGTTTCAGGTATTCATCTGCTGCCAGATTAACATCTCTAACTAAACTACCCTTTCTTTAATTTAAAAAAACAAACAAAAAACCCCAAACCTACTGTTTACACCCTCAAGGAACAGTCACAGACTTTTGAGTCTTGGTAGATGTCAACAAAATGTTTTGACTCTTTTACTCTCCTGAGCATATAAAGATGTTACGTTACAACTTCCTTGTTTTTAAAAAAACAAACAGCCAACACTGACAAGTTAAAACACTAATTTAGCTTCCAGACTTGAGTCCAGTAGAAAACAAAGAATATAAACCTGGTCCTATTGGGAAAGAGCGTTCGCTAAAGAACAGAAAGGTGAAGGATGCCCAGCAGGGAGAGCCCGAGGGACAGGAGAAGCCCAGTCCCACCGCTGTCAGGAGTCCAGACCCTGTTTCGACAAAAGAAACCAAAGCTACAAATGAACTGAGTACTGAAATAGGAACAATGATCTCTGTCTCTGCTCCAGAGTTTGGAACAAATACAAAGGTAAGACAAAAAGTGGCACATTTCTTGAACATTACTGAACAATGTGTGTAAAAGAGATAACATTTCATTAACTGTAACCCATTACATTGGTCATTTAATGTCTGAATTCAGCTATGACATTTAGTTGCCTGCTGATGAAATCATTCAGATATTACATAGAAGAACTTACAAAGCACTGGAGTTGAAAAGTTAGACCGTTTGCCTGTAGTTGTTCTCAGGAAGGAATATTTAAAATGGAGCACTGCTGTGGATCATGTGCCCTGTATGTGACTGGGGTTGAAGTGTTCTGAACTGTTACACCGCCTCACCAGTGATTACAAGTGCTCACTAAGCTATAGAAAAGAAGTCTGTGCCCTGAGCCCTAGGTTCTGGTCTGTGGGGAACAGCACTAAAGAGGTTGGAGTACGCAGAAGCCTTACACTCAGTGTCTGATTTGAAGTTTATCCAAGTTGCACAAGAGCGATGTGGTCAACCATCATCAGAGAGCTGTAGCAAAATGTTGGAGGGGTACTCAATTTGCAAGTTTGAGTACCACAGCAAAGGAAACAGCATGCATCAAGCTTCAAGATAAGCTTTAGGATGGAAACATTTTCAAAAGCACGTAAAGAATTTAGATGTCCAAATCCTATTGAGTTTCAATGAGACTTCAGTGCTTTTGAAAATTTTACCTAATTCCCTCTGTGGAATGTGGTGAAGATGCTTAAGCGTCACTGTACGTTCTCTGCAGATTGCTCTCTGATTTTATGTAGACCTTTTGTAATAACACTTAACAGGAAGACCTCTACTTTGCTTGCTTTCAGCCCTGATCCTTAGCTATGCTGTACTGACAGCACAAAATGGGGGGGAGGGGAGGAATAACCAAGGCTTCCCAGTGATCCTCTGCTGCTGTGATAGCTCCTCTGGGGTCTGTTGAATCCAGTATAACTTTAAAGCGGCCTACAAATTACTTGAATTTACACCAAAGGACTAGTCCAGCACACAGCCAGTGCAAGACTGAGCACAAAGATTGAGAACATGACTGCAGAAATTGAGCTCCTTACCCATCAACTGGAGGTGGGGAAGTGGACATTTTAAATAGGAACTAGTGGTTGTTTCTGTAGCAGGTGGACACATACCACCCACTGGCAAGACAATTTAATGACTCGGGACTTCCAGTTTGTAATATTCTGTCCCAGTTGCCTGCAGATAGTCAGTCTTGAGCAGGAAGTATTGCTCTATTGCTAGCATTGACATTGTACTTGATATGTTGAGGAATCTGAGATACTAGTGACTCCAAGAATGTTGTTTAAATAGTTCTAAGTTAGCCGAAACAACTTAAAAAAAGCTGAGAGCATATCTGTGATCCTTCAAGCTGAGTTGCCACATGCTCTCCAGTGAACTGGAAGCAATCTGCAGAGCAGTTATTGGAGGCTGCACATCCTTGGAAAGGTTCACCCTTGAGAGACATGAGGGATGGTACATAACCTCTGCCATGGAGAAGAGGTTGTCTCTGAAATCTCTGTTCTAGCCTAATAAATTTTGAATGGTATTTTTCCTGTTGCCAGCAGTGGAAAGTTTTTGTTTTAAGGTGTGTTGGCGAGTTTGAGTAAATTGTCAGTGCTGCAGTTTTTAATCTTGTCTGTATCTGTGAATTGGCTTCCCTGAACCAGCAGACTTAAATGGCTTGAGCCCACCAAAAACTGGTAAGATGAGAAGTGTAACTTCTGAGGGCCTGAAGTGGTGATATTGGTGACTGGCAGGGGAGACCATGACTGCATCTTTCTTGTACATCCTGGCTTGGGCCTAGTTCCTTTATTGTCAGAACCCAATGGGTTTTTTGTAACCTCTTGTTCTAGGACCAGAGCATCCCATTGAGGCCTATCAGGGTAAGGAGAACATAATCATCTTTGCCTGACTCTCTTCTCAGGAAGCATTCAGAATGGGAAAGGTGCCTCAGCTGACTACCCAAAAGCAAGGCCCTGGATAGTAGCACTAGCAGCATACATTGATATCCTTTTGTCCTCTCCCTAATCCCAAGAAGTCACAGGCAACCCACAAAGGGAGAAATTGGCTTTTGTGATATTTTGGCTCCTTTATTAAGTACAAAGAAGGCCTGAAAGGGTGGGTTTGTTTTAAATTTTTTTTTTTAAACGCAAGTTGAAGCTATCAGGAGTATCAAGTCTGGTGTCTGCAGGAAAGCTTAAAGGACCAGAGTGCTGAAATGCGAGCTATCCCAGCCCTTAGCTGAAATGTTCTCACAGATCTTTTCTCCCAGCTGTTTGAGTTAAATAGGTGTTAACAAAACAGTGTTTTCAACAGTTTATCTAAATATTCCTTGCCCTCTCAGTTGTTCAAATTTCACTCATTATTGAGATATCATAATAGAGTCCTCCATGAAAAACAGGTCGACAAATCTTAAATTTCGCGTATAAAACCAAGCAGAAAGCTATATTTAGAAGAAAAACTTTCAAGCTTTACAAGTGATTTTAAAGTTTTTAAGCTAAACACAGTGAGCAGTCTCTTTTTACTACCAAAAAAAAAAAGTCTATTGCTCACATAAGAGGCTGGTGAGTTTTCCATCTCTAAGTCAGGTTGCAACAGTCAAGGATACCTTGTCTGCTACTCCAGAACCAGAGCAGAGTACTTCACCCATTCAAAAAAAGCTCCATAATGAAAGCACCCATGTTGTTTAGTCATGCTCTTTACATTATAAATATAGAACATGTCCGCATGATGATGATCCATATAATATGAGAAGAGACAGACATGCTTTTTGGAGTTGCTGCCGCATCCCATTTGTTTCAACAGTTTTATATTTCTATGGTGAGACACCCCTTGCTGTCTTCTAAATCTAAATAAATAAACCATACTGGCCTCTCCACTTCCCCCAGAAATCACTAAAATGATATGTATACCACATCTTGCAATTCATAAGTACAGTCAACAAGATCGATCCTACCAGTTTTGAAAGTAATGGAATCCATCTGGTACTGACTTGTAGTTAATGGAAGTTGGCTCTTTAAAAGAAGTTAAAATGTCCCAATGGGACTGGGAAATTGCTTAATTTGCAGCCTAAAATGGATGAGCGTTTAACAACCTCCTTGGCTTGGACACTCACCTCAAGCCAGAAACAAATCAAACTTCTTTTCAGATAGTACGTAATTTAGCTTTAAATCAGCCTTTTCCTTCACAGCAAGTTCTCTTCTCAGTGCCAGCTCCTCTCTCTCTGTCTCTCGGCTTCTAGATTAATCTCAGCTTTGTACAACATTCTCCTTCTTTTTGGCAATTTAGGGTAGCTGGGAAAGTTGGCCCCTCTGTTTCAACCTCTGGTTGCCCATACAAGTTAAAAGAAGGCTTACACATATACTTCTCATTTTTTCTTGTGATATTGCTTTGGAATTTTATTTAGATAAATGGAAATTATTTTATTGGTTTCTTCAGTATAACATTAATAAAGATAAATAACATCCTTGAACTACAAAAGGCGAAGACAATCATGTAGAGCTGCACTACAAAATTAAGTTGACTTAAGTCCAGGTACAGCCATCTGCAGTAATTAAAGCGGTGTTTCACATCCACACTATGGCATGGCTACACTTGCAGATGTGAGTTAAACCAGCCCTCGGAGAGCACAGTAGGAAAAGCGCTGCGGTGTGTCCACACTGTCAGATTCAAGCGCACTGGCGTGGCCACATTAGCAGCTCTTGCAATGCGACAGAGAGCAGTGCATTCTGGTAGCTATCCCAGCATGCAAGTGGCTGCAATGTGCTTTTCAAATGGGGGGGGGGGAGTGGAGTGTGACAGGGAGTGTGTTGTGTATATGTGTGTGTGTGGGAGTGGGTTTTTGGGGAGCAGAGAGCATGTCAGCATGCTGTCTTGTAAGTTCAGACAGCAGCAGACCCCCCTCGCCTCTCTCTCACACACTCACAGCAACAACATTCCACACTAATGGTTGCTTTGTCCCAGAGCAGATAAGCATGCCGGCTGTCAGAAAGGGAGCTTTGCAAGGGCATATCCGCAAGAGTGGCCATTTGACTTAAGGGGATTATGGGAAGTTTCCAGAGGCCGATCAAAGCGCAGTAATGCAACACCTCATTCACACTGATGCTGGGGCATTTCAGCTGAGGCACAGAAAGCGTTATGCTTCTCATGGAGGTGGATTACCAGGAGCACTCCAGCTGCAGAGTCCAGGCGCTCTAAGTGCCTGGCCAGTGTGGACAGGTCGTGAGTTAGGGCGCCTGGGACTGCTTTAATGCGCTCTAACTTGCAAGTGTAGCCAAGCCCTGTGCTGCTTCTGTTTTTTGTGCGTGTCCTCACCTGGAGTGCTTCCACTGACTGAAGTGGGGCATTGTGGGGCACTGACAGCTGGAGCCCCAGCATCCTGGGGCTGACAGCCCCACACAGGGCTCACAGCTGGAGCCCCCTTGACCCGAGGCTGACAACCCAAACTGTCAGCCCAGAGCAGGGCTCACAGCTGGAGTGTAGGCTGGCAGGTTCCCTGCAACACAGTAACCAGTCTGCAAGTGCCCAACTGGAGCCAGGATTCTGGGAGCTGCCAGGGTCTACACACTGCAGCAGCAGCCCTGGGAGCCACATCTGCAACCAGGATTCTTGGCACTACTAGGCTCCCATCTCAAGGACAGGGAGCCTACCAGCAGTGAAATTGACATTCATTGACAATAACAGCCGCTGTTGTTTCATATTCTGGATCCAGCTGTCACTCCATCTCTGTCCTCTTCCTCAAAGGGAGCCTGCATAATACCTTCAAAAGACAACCCCGGAAGCTTAAATTCATAACTTTGCTAGACATTCAAAATCATGGTTTTAATAAAGACACTGGATTTATGCCTCATTACAGCATTCTAGCCCCATAACCTCCACTTTTTGTCCTGACTGCTGAGGTGTTAATTGGCCACTTCACCTTAAATTGTCTTTTACAATAGGTTAGCTACTTATGCTAAACCATCTGTTCCACTTTGTATTTATCTATAACACTGAGTACCTTTCACAGACCTGAAGAGCTCTGTGTAGCTTGAAAGCTTGTCTTTTTCACCAACACAAATTGGTCTAATAAAATATTTTACCTCACCCACCTTGCGTTTCTAGCAACCTTTAATTTTTAGTTCAGTAAAAAAATTCTTCCAACAAGAAGGATGTTGCCTAAACAGACAGTTTGTGCATTGTTTCTTGTAGTTAAGACACTTGATTGGTATTCTAGGCCAACATCCTGAAGGCACTTAACTTCTGTTGGGTTATTTAAATATATTTGATTGTAAAATTCAAGCATATGTGCAATTTTATTTATAGTCTCAAAGAATGGTAGGTTGATAGAAATCCTAGATTTTAAATGCCTCAACAGCTTCACGAGGAAGAAGTTTAAATGTGAAGCATCTGTCAGTTCTGTCTGCCATCTCCCTGGCAGTTTGATATTCATTGATTTAGTGACTATGTACCTTTGCATTCTGATTCGCACCCTTCCTGATGAAGTTCGTCAAGTCTTTCTGAAACAAGAACATCTTGTCAAGACACCCTTCCTTTGGTTGTGCTGATGACTTCTTGGGGGTTTAATCACTATCTTGATAGTGACTATCACAGCCTTGAGAAATGCAGTGGGTATACACCTGTTTTCGTAGGTAGGCAGTGGGCTTGATCCTCCACTGTTACTAGTTCAGTGTAATTACACTGGCATAATATGAAGAATCAGGTCTCTTATTGTCATAAAGAACTATAACTTAGTAAGTGGCAAATACAGCAACGTTGCTAGTGAAAGTGAACTCATTTCAGTCTTGTCCCAAACAATGTTCAGCCCTGTAAGAGTGAAGATAATGAGAAGCCTGGTGCAGGCTCTTTGCACCTTTTAGAAGTTACTTTGGTTTTGACATGTAAAGAACCTAACTTTACAATGCCTGCTAGAACATCTCTGTTCAGGCTGCTAGGACAGCAGTTCTCAAACTTTTGTACTGGTGACCCCATTCAAATAGCAAGGTTCTGAGTGCGACCCCCACCCCCCCCCCTTATAAATTAAAAACACATTTTTATATATTTAACACCATTATAAATGCTGGATGCGAAGCGGGGTTTCGGGTGGAGGCTGACAGCTCATGACCCCCCATTTAATAACCTTGCGACCCCCTGAGGGGTCCCGACCCCCAGTTTGAGAACCCCTGTGCTAGGATCTTCGGATCAGGTTCCACAAGTGACCACTCCAGTGAATACTGCATCCTGAGATCATACTTGGAAGAGTGTGGTCAGAAGTATGTATTCCATGTACTTTGACAACCAGAGGAGGACAAGAACTAAACCATATTATTCAAGTTATTTCTCTTCACCAGCCCTAGTAGGGAGTGGTGGCAGTGGATACCAACTCAATGGAGAGACCTCATTGGAAGCCAATATCAATACAGAGAACACAGAGCAGGAATTTCAGATCAATATCCAGCAACATACCTAGCTTGTTCCCTGGAAATGTTCCTGCAGGAAGTCATCACCTAATGAGGATTGAGGACAATGACTTTATTGAACAAAGGGGGATGTATGTACAGTATCCTGGCAATCACTGGCGGCAGCTAGTTCAGTTAAGTGAACCTTGGATCTTAGTGCAGGGAAACCTAAATAGGAGGGCAGGTGAGCGCAGCAGAATGATCCTGGATAAGGAAGACTGGAACTTTCATCCTCATCTATACCATGAAATCACTTTCCAGGCAGAAAAATCCAAGGGGGAAATCATCCATCATCCATGGAAAAATCATAAAAGGTACTTTCCAGAAGGGATCCAGGAACAATAGCAGTTGACTGTCTCTCCACTAGTATTGGGCCAAGGATCATCTTTATACTTTTTCCCAATATTTCTGAACTCAGGAAGTGTTTTTAAAAAGTTAGTCTCACATAGTAATTAGCAGACCTAGAAATGGCAATTTGGTCCTCCTTTTGGTTCCAGACAAGACCCAACATCCTTTTGCAAGGACTAATTCTACAACTCTATCTAGTCGCACTAGGCATGGTAGTATAGCTTTAGAAAAGGAATCCGGGAGACAGAAATGCTGTTTGGAAGAGGGTATTAAAACCTGTCTTTGTATTCCCAAGAGTTGGCTTTGAATGCTCATACAAGAATTTTAATAACTTCAGGAACTAGTGCGAGGAGTTTTTCATCCTGTAATGAGCTAGTAAAAATTCTTAATTTTTTGCTTTGAGTTGACTTCTTAGTTACCTTTTTAAAACTTGCTAAGATCTTGCCATTTCCAGATCAGTTTCTTTCACTGGCCACTTGCCACCAGTGAAATTTCTTGTATGTGCACTTTGATTTCTCCACCTGTTCATCTTTTCAGAAAAAGAAAAGTCTCAGCCCTTTAGAGAAAAGTGCATATTCATCCCTTCCATTCTTTCTTTTTTTTAATCTGGAGAGCCTTATCTTTCATCTGCTTACTTAAGAAACATCTGATCTTATTTTATACTGTTTTCTTCTGTTTTATAGCCGTGTGCCTAATATTAAAAGTTGTATTTAACTTCTAAAAGTTATCATCTGAACCACATACATGATTAAAGGCGAGGCTTTTCTGGGATATGCTGCCTCTGACAGAGCTGAAATTTTCCACAAATTCTTCTAGTGCAAAGTAACTCAGCAGTGAGAATTGCTGGACATGCCTTCTGAGAAAATAAATTAATAGGTGTGATGAAATTCTGTCATCATACTGCTTGGTGAACTGCCTCTATGTAAAAGATAGTCAAACCACTGTCTGAAAAGACTAAGCCTGAGACTAGAAAACCTAGTTTAGATAGGGGGTTCATTTTAATGGACTTATTTTTCTTCACAGGAGTCTGTGACAGACTACACTACACCTTCTTCTCATCCTAACAGTGTGGCTGCTAGCAGTACAAAAATGGAGGAGACTTTGGTGACTAATGTAAGTCTATTGTAGTGAATCTCTTGACTTAGGACAGGGAAAATGTATTTATACTCTTGTCTTCCTTTTTAAAAGCACAGAATGTTACATTCAGTTAGCTATTAATTAGGTTTCCATTATGTTAACCGGCTGCTCATTGTGTAATTCCACTGTGTAAAAAAAAAAAAAAAAAAAAAAAAAAAAAAAAACACCAACCAACAACTTCAGTTTGGTTAGTACCTGTCTGAGTTCTTTGTGTGTTACGTGGTGTTTCTTGTTTTTAAATAACGAAAAATTTGGAAGCCTATGTAAGGGAAAGATATTTTTAGAGGATACTTGAAAAGAGATGGGGTCAAGATTCAGGAAGACCATTCCAGATAGCAGGAATTACAGAGAAGTTACCCTCAACAGCATTTGTGAGACTAAGGGAAAGAAGAGGCCTGTACTAGTAGTTAGAGATGGAGTCTGTAAGCTAGGCTAAGGAAAGTCCCCTAAAGAATTATTTTGATCTGGATCCTGAAATTAATTGTGGCTATCAAATGTGAGGGAACCAACTTAGTGGAGTGTTTAAAGTAGACAGAGTTCAATCATAATGCTTGAAGTACTTCCCACAAAGCCAGCAATGCTGGCTTTGTGGGATTTGTTGTCTGTATTAGTTTTTCTTATATGGTGAGAGAGAGTACTAATTAGCGTATGACTCATAGTGACTTCAAATGTATCTTGAACTTGGTGGGTCTCTGTCAAGAGTAGGAACCTGGATCTTGTGATTCTGCTATTTTGAGCAATGCAAATATAACTAGCTCAGAGTTGACTGGATTTGGGGGAATTGTGACAGGTCCTACTCCTACATCTCTCCCGAGAGAGCTTATAATTTTAAAATAAACTTTATTCCTATTAAATGAATTTAGTGATAGCAACATCCTTAATGCATTTTTGTGGCAATGGTGTTTGTAGCTACTCCTGCGCACCTCTTCCGTTCATAATGCTGTGATTTTTTTTTTGTGTGCTATTTGTTAGTGGTAGACTCCTATCATAGGCAAAATACGATACTTTGTCTTGTAATTCCTTGGTCCTGCTGAACTTGGTGTATTGCCTTGTTGCCTGCTAGAGTTGGATATACACATAGGAAATATGGGTTCCCAGCAACAACAGATTCGTGCTTTTGTCTAGTTTCAAAGTTTCAGTACATGTATTTTGAGATTAATCTCATTATGTGGCAGCTCTGTATGCTCTGTGCCTAAACTAAGACTTGGTGATAGATAGGAGTAAGAGACTATTACTATACCAAGGATTATAGCAACACTTTCTCAGACCTTGTGTTTAGGACCTTGAGCAAATCCATCATTAGCTTTTTCTTGTGCAACAATTGATTGCATTTTGTCAAATTTGCATTTTTTCTCCTAAACTTGGCCTTTGTATGAGAGTCCTATTGAAAGAGAGCTAGGAAACTAGAAATAGCCATATGCAAGCATTAGTTGCCAGGTATAGTTTTGCTTATTTTGTGGTCCTGTGACTTTGAAGAACATAGTTTCTTTCGCTCTCTCTTTTTTTTTGTAGAAGTTGCATCTCAGAGTTTGGATCCTAATAGGGCCAGGCTTGATTTGGGAATAATTTTGTACCCCATTGAACTAAAAATACATTTTGGGCTAAATTCCCAAAGAGCTAAATGACATTTGACTATACAGAAAACATTGGTGCAGGGACAAATAAGCCTGCAGTCACTCTCAGAGATGACCGGTATTACATGAACACACATTAAATAACCTTTCCCCTCCAAATTTTCATCCTAGTTTGTCAAAACATCCCTGCTAAAAGCTCAAGCCTCGAAGAAAATTTAATTTATTAGCACCGCTTGAGCATGTGCTCTTAAGGGGCTTTTGTAGCAGACTTAGTTAGAATGTGATGTGTGTTGCCTGCCTTTCAGGTGCCCCTGCCCCACACCCTTCCCCTCCCTAGGAGGGAGACTCTACAACAGAGCTCCAGCCTAACTCCAGTTTCTCCCGCTACCGTGGACCTCACCCTCAAGGTATGTACCACATCCCTCTAAGGGTCATTTTCTTGCATGCAAGGGAAAAAGATAATGGAGAACTTGCTGGTGAACCTTTTTAGAGCCTTCCTTTGTTTCCTCTTCTGAACTGCTTTTGCATATAAACAGATGGCTGAAACAAAAGGGTGTATCAAAGGGAATGCATTAAATTATAAATCTCTTTAACCCCATTTTGCATTAACACTTGGCCTCAATCTTGACTCCCACTACCCTAAGAGTTAATTCTAGGGAGACACATGTAAGAGTGTAAATATTGTGGCATGCTGCTCATGACAGAAACCTGTCATATTTTGACGTATTGGTGGATAGGTCTGTTTAAAACAAGCTGGTTACAGATTGATGGTTGTACAGGTTTTTAAAAACTGAGTAGTGCATTGGCTTCAGCAAGCAGTACTTGACTTTCTTAGCTCTTTCCTTTTGATTAGTGATGTGTGACTTGTACAGTTAGATGATTGGAGTAGTAAATAATGAAAAGTAGGTTGGCAGTAAGTTATTTTATGTCAACAGCTATTGTCTCATATAAACTAGTAGAAAAGTGCTTTGCTATACTTGTGGTGGTTGACATTTCACGCTCCTTTATTGTGCAGTGTGGAGCAAGTATGTGAGAGCATTTGGTCTATGGCATGTATGTAGTCTGATGTTGGGAGGGTTTGGATTGTGTGCTATATAACTCACTAACATTATTAAGCTGGTCTCTGTCCTTTGGCTACAGCATTTTTAGGAGAGTCTATCCTTTCCAGTGCCATAGATGAGCTATGTGATAGTGCTTTTATACACTGAACTAGTAAAAGCACTGCAACTTCCTCTAATTTTCAGAAGGCAGAATGTTGTCCAAACTAGAACTCACTCGAAAGAGGATTGGATGCATAGCTAACTGGCTTTCAAGGAATTTTCGTGCAACTCCCAGTGAGAATTTCTCACTGAACTGGTTTTGTGATGGATGAAAGTTTCTTTCCAGTTTTCATAGTCCGTATCATTATGATACAGCACAACCCAGTGGTGCAACCCTAGTTACTGTTAATTATCCTCCCCTCTTTTTGTTTGTATATGTTTAAAGTGTCTCAGCCAGGAAAAATGTTAGTCTATTTTAAGAAAAAAAAATGTGTGAGGTCAGAAGAGTGGTTTTAATTTGGGGAGGTGATAGAGAAGGAAGAGTAATTTAGCAAGGGGAACTCTGCTAGCCTGCTAAAATTGGAAATGTAATTTATTATTTATCAATAATCTAACTTTCTGGTGTCTGGAAGCACTTTTTTAAATTGTTACCTTTAAATGTTAAGCTTAATAGAACAACATCTGGAAATACGTAGTTCATTCACTAAACACTTGATACAGGTAGGATTATTACCCATCATGAGCACAGTTTCACACCTGCTGAGCAGAGAGTTCCTTTTGTGTATATTTTCTTGTCCTGTAACTTTGTTGGGGCACCTCTATACCAGGGTGATTTAATTGTCCTAATAAACACTTGATAGATGATAGCTATCTCCACAGTAGGTCTGATGAGGAATTTTGTCTAAAATCATGCTGCAGTGCTTTGAGTCTACAACATTTTGGGAAGCCTTTTTCCCCCCCGTATCATGCCCTCTACTCAGACATTCAGGGTTTGCATCTCTTCCTGCAAATACCAAAGGCAGTTCACACTTTTTCAGGGCATTCTAGGACTTGACCATGCCCCTACCATCTTCATGCCAGAGTCTCTGGTACCCAAACAGAACATTGCTACTATTCTCCCATCCTATTGAATGTAATCCTCGCTTTTAAAAGCTGCTTTGAGGGCAGCAGGGAGCATTATCTTCCAACCCTCCTCCCTTAGAGGAACAAGAGTTTCTAGGCTTTTCTTCTGGAATGGAATAACGCTCCAGCCTCCTCTTGTTCCTCCATCCCCTATCATAGCATTCCATCTGCAAGGAGATCCTCTCAGAAGAAACGGGAGGGGGTGGGGGACTCTGCCACAATTGCTCCTTTCTCTGGGCTTCACTCTGCCAGGGAAAGATACTCCAAGTGGAAGGCTTGTTGGGATCTCTGCTTCCCTCACATCAACCAAGACTTCTCGGGAGACACCTTTGCAAAGACAGGTCAGCCATGTTAGGACTTAGCCAGGCCTTTTCTGATCAAGGGCTCTTTGTGGGGGAAGTCCACAATCCTCTTAAACTTCCCTGCCCAACATACTTCTAAATTCCAGGGTTGTATCTAAATGTTCTAAGTGAGTAACCAAGTCATTTGGCAAGGAATCTGCCTCTGTTTTTCTGTCCTCGCTCACAGAAACTGTTTTTTCTTAGGGAAGTTTTCTCTTGCTTCCTCTGCAATCATTTATTGACTTCTGAATGCTGGGACCCTGGAGCACTTGAGTTGGCTAAGGCCCAAACAGTATCAACAGCTGAGAGGTCTCAAGTTGACCGTTGTGTTTTCCATGCCCCCACTATCCAACACACCCTCTCTCCCCCGGATGAGAAAAACCACAAAGATCCAAAAAACAGAGAAAGAAGGTAAAATCATTCTGGATGCTCTTGCTGCTTCTCTAAGGTCTTAGAATTGAGAGAACTTCTTTCTCCCAAACATGTTTGAAACATTTGGTATGTGGGAGAGAGGTAGCATGGATACTCCCTGGAATTTCACATCCCTTCATCCTTTCTCTGATCTTGAGAGGTGATGAGAAACTTAACATTCTGCAGGAGCCCTAATCCTACAGCTAGGAAAACAAAGCCTAAAGAAGGAAGCTGTTCAGGACTCTGTTGCATGCTCTTCATAGTTAGAGAAAGGGTCGGGTGGAGTCTGGGCCAATCTGGTCCCAGAGGGTGAATAGGGTTGATAAAAGACAAAATTCGGGATGGCGATTCTAGCTTCTGCTATCACTGGAACCACTCCATGAGACCTTCCAACATCAATGGACCTGGCAAAAGCTTATTTACATATTCTGGTCAGACCCTTGTCACAGACACTTGTTCAGTTTGACTCCAGAAATTGCCAATATTAGTTAAACTACTTGTCTGTCATCTTCCCCTATGGTGTTTACAAAGGTAATGATAGTGATATAGCCTGGCTAAGGAATCTAAGGTCTTAGATATATCTATTCTTACCAGGTTTGTGACAAACTTGTTCTCCCTGCTCTCCCTATGAAGATGGTCTACCTCAGGATCAAAATAGCATGCGGGTGAGACAATGGCTTACCTACAGGAAAGGTTCCACAAGATCCAGGCACTGAACTCTGAGGTATCAAGGAGCAAAGCGTCATTCATCCATACCTGCAGGTGCTAGGTCTTAGTCTCGCTCAGAGATTGCTCCATGTAAAACACTACATGTGAATGCTTCAAGGAATTTAAATTACTATTAAGAATATATTTTCCTTACAGTTTTGGGAAATACTCATCTGGTGTGAGGGTGGAAGGGGGTGTGAACAAATCTGGCCCACATCTGATATATTTATTAGAAGAGGCTCAGCCTCAGTGCATGTGTTTTATGGGAGGAATCTGTCCCCAAAAGGGAAATAGTCAAGTCACATATTTTCTATGAAGTGTGTAAAAGCACTTGTGTGGAGGGAAAAGAAACTTGAAATAGTTCCTCCTGTCTGATACCTTTTTACACTTCAACAGTGGAAATTTAAATACAAATTATATTGGTTTTTCCATCATTTTCTATGATGTATAGACAAATAACATAACTTAAATTAGGGATATGTTGACCTAATTTCCGTAAAATGAAGTAGTTGCAGCCATGCTCTGTTATAATCGGAGGTGTGGCCATCAGAGACTACTTGTCCAGTAAGAAGTGCTACATCTTGGTTCAAGTGACTAGGCCATTCTGATCAGACTTGTGCATTTTCAGCACTGAATGAGTTTGGTTCTGAACAAGGCACCAAATGAAAATAGTTCCTGCCCTCAACAGTTTGTAATCTGATAAATGAAGAATTGCAACATGGAACCCATAGTCTCCAATGGCTAAACCTCAACATTTAAATATGTGGGCGTTTGTCATTGTACAACTTCATGGACCATAATAATGATTTAAGTTTGTGGCAAGTCTAATTTGAAAATTTATAGTAAAATTTCCTTCCCTTTGTCAGTTTAATATACTCCCTCAACATTCTCCCTAGAATTATTGCATGGAATTCAAAGGTTTGCTGTTAAATTATAATAGTGCTAAAATCTTGGGGTTTTTTTTGGCTCCAGTCAACCACTAGGTTGTTTAGATCAGTTTGTGGAACAGCTTAGAAATACATATTTTTTTTAAACACTTCAAAAGCATGTTTGACTCTGACTATATTTGTTGCTATGCAAGATTACATACATCCATGATTACAGAAAGTAGGATTTGACCTTTTGTGTATTTATTTTTTCCTCTAACATGAGCAGTGGGCATGAGACACTTATATTTGGTACAGTTTCAGCCCCAAATTATTTTCTTTAAGGTTTTAAAATATGCAGCCAAACAAGCATACTAGTTACGTGGTGGTGTGTAGTCCTATGTTAAAATTACAAAATAAAATGGACATTGTATTCAAATATGCCTTTTTGACAAAAATGATCTTTCTGTACTCCCTTAAATGGTTACGGATCATACTAAAGATAGAAACTTGCGCTTCTGTGGTTGTGACATTTTTCATTGCAACATGCATCAGCTATGTCCAATCTCAGAAACGCTTTCTTACCTTTTTGCACCAGTGACTTATCAAAACAATTTAATTTTAAAGCGAATGTTTTTATTTTAGAACCTGTTTTTATGGTATTTTAAGCATGTATGAAACAATATATTTCCCTTAATCCCACTCCCCTCGTTTGGGGGGGGCGGGGAGGAGACAAGTCAGCGTGAGCAAATTTAATCTTGGATACTGAAAATTTAAAATGGTTGATTACTTTTGTCAGTTGGAGCTATTTGGAAGCTCCCACTTAGGGTTATAGGTTTTTTGCATGAACACATAGCATTGTGCAATCATAGTGATCAAATGTTAAGCAAGGAGGCTCGCAGGTAGCCTGTACTTCCTTTTTAACTAAAATGAATTGTTAACTGAAGGACTAACCGAAGAGAGAAAATCTTCTAAATAGCTAACCTGTTTCTCTTTTTAAAAAAGAAAAAACTTCCTTTTTTTCCTAAATAGATGGAGTCTGCACGTAAAGCATGGGAGAATTCTCCAAATGTGGGGGAGAAGAGTTCTCCAATAACCTCAACGGCATCTCCCATAACTGGAGGTAACAGTGGAAGCAGTAGCAGTAGCAGTGGACCAAGTAGTGGCACTTACAGCTCTTTCTCAAGTGCATCAATGCCTCCTATTCCTGTGGCATCAGTTACACCTACAACTTCATTATCAGGTATAACTCTTTACATTGCATATTATGTGTTGCATCACCCCCTTTATCCAGTTTACTTGTGTTACCCTTTGATCATGCCAACCTCATCGCTTTCTTTGAGATTAGATATTGGGTTCTAGTCTGTTCGGTGCAAACCACAATTTACCAAAACCCTCTTATCGGGAGGTCTGATATTTCCCCTATAATTTTACTGCATATCCAGCTGGGGAGAGGGGTTTTTCTTGTTTCCCTTTTCTAGTCGGGTGGATCTGGAAGATACTGTTTAGGAAGCTCCTCTTACCCACCTTCCTCTTCAGCTGGCTGCACGGAATTTTTTGTGTATAATATAGCTGCTCTCCCCCTCCTTGTAGTCTTCTTGCAGCTGGCCTTGGGGAAACCAGTAGCTGTGGCAGCTACCCAGTTCCCACAGTTGTCTGAAAATTTCAAGATTTTGTTTTTCAGTAGTGCTGACTGAGGCCTCTTTGTGGTAGACACTATACAAACATATGTAATATGAGAGTATCCCACAAGACTTTCAGATAACACAGGTTTCACTACTGTTATGCACAAACATTAGTGGGAAAGTGTTTGACTCCCACTATAGCTTACAAAAGTGGCAAAAAATTTAAAATTTGATATCCAATTACATTTTCTCATATGTGGCCTTTAAAGGGAATGTATGCTCCAATCCCAGCTGAGGTGACTGAAGAAGGTTTCTTACTATGGCAAACTGATATTCTCTGGATAACTGGAACAGAAAGCGCAATCATGTTTTAAGAAATATTAAGGTTTTGGCACCCCAGCCACACAGCCATCTCTATAAGTACTTTTTTATTATTCACCCTTGCCTGTGGTAGTCGATGCTTCCAACGTTTTGTCAGACCTACTCAAAGAAAGTTTCTGAATGATCATTTTAAATAAACCGTTTGATACATGTTTTTTTCCCCAATCCAGGAGCTGGAACATACACTACCTCTTCACTGAGTACAAAGTCTACAACCACTTCAGATCCTCCTAATATCTGTAAAGTGAAACCACAGCAGTTGCAGACAAACAGCCTTGCTTCTGCCAGTCACTTCTCCCAGTTAAGCTGCATGCCATCCCTCATTGCCCAGCAGCAGCAGAGTCCACAGGTCTATGTGTCTCAGTCTGCAGCAGGTAATAGTGTTTGTGAGGTTGGAAGGGAAAGGTGCTAGCTAGTTCTTTGTTTTCTTTGGAGTTCAGATAAACAAGTTGGTAGGACTTTAAAAAAAAAAATCATTGTACAACTCAGATGAAATTATCTCTTAAGTTAGTGATATACTTCTAAGTTATTACATACTCTACGTTCCATTTTTACCACCTGCAGCAAAAACAGAATGACTAGAGGGCAGGTTACATACCTGCTTATACACTAGTATTACCTTGTGCATATGTTGTGGTCAAGCCCTGCACAATATGGATATGGAATGGTGTTACATTGACCAACATACTTCAAAAGAAACTTCCATTAAATAAAACAAGTGTGTATCTTCTCTGTATTAATCCCTTTTGCTGTAACCTGCTTTGCATTTTTTAATTTTAAATCTGTATTTTTTTAAATTTAGTCATCTCTGGTTTTAGTCTGATTTTATAAACTATTGCAGCAGTGTCTCTTCAGTGATACCTTTCTCTAACTATAAAGAAACTACACTTCTACCCCGATATAATGTGGTCCTCAGGAGCCAAAAATCCCTACCGCGTTACAGGTGAAACCCCGTTATATCGGGGTAGCGGCGGCAGGGCTTCAGCGGTGATTTAAAGAGCCCGGGGCTCTGGCCGCAGGGAGCCCTGGGCCCTTTAAATCGCTGGCCAAGCCCCAGGGTAGCGGTAGGGCCCCAGCGGTGATTTAAAGGGCCCGGGGCTCCCTGCAGCAACCGGAGCCCCGAGCCCTATAAATTGTCGCCTGAGCCCCGCTGCTGGAGCCCCGGGGTTACTGAGCTATATGCGAACCCATGTTATATCGGGTCGCGTTTTATCAGGGTAGAGATGTACATGGTTTTTTTCCTTTAAATTGCATAAATGAACATGTTCTTCACACAATACTTAGTTATAAAATAGGGCATTTAGAGGTGTGCCCAGTATTTACCATACCACTAAATTTCATGGGATTCAGGATGCATATGCACAATTTATAAATATGCAAAAGCTCAAAGGGCAGGTGGGGCCCACCTTCCACTTGTACATAAGAATGCCATAGTGGTTCAGACCAGTGGGCCATCTAGCCCAGTATCCTGTCTTCTGAGCAGTGGCCGGTGCCAGATACTTCAGAAGAATGAACAGGGCAATTTATCAAGCAATCCCCTGTTGTCCAGCTTCTGGAAGGCAGGGGTTATGTGACACACCCAGAGCATGGGGTTGCATCCCTGACCATCTTGACTAATAGTCATTGATGGACCTATCCTTCAAGAACTTCTCTAATTATTTTTTGAAACCAGTTGCGCTTTTGGCCTTCACAACATCTCCTGGAAACGAATTCCACGGGTTGACTGTGTGTGTTGTGGGGGAAAAGTACTTCTGTTTGTTTATTTCATTGGATTCTTGTGCAGTGGGTACGGGTGAATAACACTTACTTATTCACTTTCTCCATGCCGTTCATGGTTTTATAGACCTCTATCCTATCCTCCTCCCCTCCCCCCCCCCCCCCCCCCCCCCCCCCCCCCAAGTTCTCTTTTTCTTAAGATGAACAATCCCTCCCCTTCTATGGGCAGGTCTACACTACAGCAGGGATTGACGCTCTGAGATCAGTCCACCAGTCGATTTAGCGGGTCTGGTAAAGAACCTGCCAAATAGACTGCAGTTCACTCTCCAGTCAACCCCTGTACTCTACCCCCGATGAGAAGAGTAAGGTAAGTCGACGGGAGATTTTCTCCCATCGACCCCCTGCGGTAAGTCAACCTAAGGTACGTCAACTCCAGCTGTGTTATTCATGTAGCTGGAGTTGCATAGCGTAGGTCGACTTACCGCGGTAGTGTAGACATAGCTTATGGAAACTGTTCCATACCCGTAATCCTTTGTTGCCCTTCTCTGTAATTTTCTGGTTCTAATATATCTTTTTTGAGATGGGTGACCAAAACTGCATGCTGTATTCAAGATGCGGAGTACAATGAATTTATATAGTGGCATTATATTTTCTGTCTTGCTATATATCCCTTTCCTAATGGTTCCTAACATTGTCAGCTTTTTTGACTGCATATTGAGCAGACGTTTTCTGAGACCTATCTACGATGACTTAAAGAAATTTCTTAAGTGGTAACAGCTAATTTAGACCCCATCATTTTATATGTATCATTGGGATTATGTTTTCTGGAATGCTTTTCTTTGCATTTATCAACATTGAATTTTCTTGCCGAGTCACCCAGTTTTGAGATCCCTTTGTAACTCTGCATAGTCAGCTTTGTACTTAGCTATCTTGAGTAATTTTGTATCGTCTGCAAACTTTGCCACCTCACCGTTTAACCCTTTTTCCGGGTCATTTATGAATATATTGAACAGCACAGGTCCCAGTTCAGATTCTTGGGGGACTCCTGCTATTTACCAGTTTCCACTGTGAAAATTGACCCTTTGTTTCCTATCTTTTAACCAGTGTCTGATCTATGGCATGACCTTCCTTCTCATCCCATAACTGGGTACTTTGCTTAAGAGCCTTTGGTGAGGGACTTTGTCAAAGCCTTTCTGATAGTCCAAGTACACTCTCTGAATCACCCCATCCACGTTTATTTAACCCCCCCACCCCTGCTTCAAAGAATTCTGGTAGATTGGTGAGGCATGATTTCTCTTTACAAAAACTGTTACTCTTCCCGAACGGATTTTGTTCAGCTGTGTGTCTGATAATTCTGTTTACTATAGCTACAACCAATTTGCCTGGTACTGAAGTTAGGCTTACCAGCCTGCAATTGCCAGGGTTGCCTCTAGCGCCTTTTTTTAAAAACCAGTGTCACGTTAGCCATCCTCCAGGCATCTGGTACAAAGGCTGATTTAAGCAATAGGTTGAATACTGCAGTTAGTGGTTCTGCAATTTCATATTTGAGTTCCTTGAGAACTCTTGGGTGAATACCATCTGGTCCTGGTGACTTTATTACTGCTTGTTTTACCAGTTTGTTCCAAAACCACCTCTACGGACACCTCAATCAGGGACAGTTCCTCAGGTTTGTCACCTAAAAAGAATTGGGTGTGGGAATCTCCCTCGTGCTTGTCTTCCTTGAGTGCTCTTTTAGCACCTTGGTTGTTCAGTGGCCCACCCAGCTGAATGTCAGGCTTCCTGCTTATGAACTTAAACAAAATTTTTTGCTGATAGTCTGAGTCTTTTGCTAGTTGCCCTTCAAATTCTTTTTTGGCCTGCCCTATTGTACTTTTACACTTGACTTGCCAGAGTTTGTTCTTTCTGTTTTCCTCAGTAGGATTTGATTTCCAATTTTTAAAGGGTATCTTTTTGTCTCTAACTGCCTCTTTTACTCTGTTTTTTAACCATGGTGGCATTTTTTGTTCCTCTTACTTGTTTTTGAGGTATACATTTAGTTTGAGCCTCTATTGTGTTTTTAAAATGTTTTAGCTTGCAGGCATTTCACTCTTATGACTGTTCCTTTTAATGTCTGCGTAACTAGCCTCTTCATTTTGGTGTAGTTCCCCTTTTGGAAGTTAAATGCTACTGTGGTTGGTTTCTTTGGTATTTTCCCCCCTATAAGGATGTTAGATTTAATTACATTACAGTTGTTCTTTCTGAGCAGTTCAGCTATATTCACCTCTTGAACTAGATCCTGTGTACTACTTAGGACCAAATTAAAAATTGCCCCTCTCTTTGTGGGTTCCAGGACTAGCTGCTCCAAGAAATAGTCATTAATGGTGTCTAGAAATTTTATCTCTGCATCCCATCCTGAAGTGATGTGTTCCCAGTCAATATGGGGATAGTTGAAATCCGCCATTATTACTCAGTTTACTGTTTTTGTAACCTCTCTAATCTCCCTCAGCATTTCACAATCACTGTCATCATCCTGGTCAGGGGGTTGGCAGTATATTCCTACTGCTATATTATTATTATTCAAGCATGGAATTTCTATCCATAGAGATTCTATGGTGCAGTTTGATTCACCAACATTTTTTTTACTCTAGTTGACCCTGCTTTCTTTCACACATAGTGCCACACTCCCACCAACACAACCTGCTCTGTTACTTGTATATATTTTGTCCCCTGGTATTTTTGTCCCCATTGATTATCATCGTTCTGCAAGTTTCTGCAGTGCGTGTTATGTCAGTATCCTCACTTAATATCAGGTAGTCAAGTTCACCCATCTTAATATTTAGACTTCTAGCATTTGTGTACACGCACTTGTAAAATTTGTTAATATTTAGGTGTTTGCCTTCAAGGTGTGTAATTGAATCGGTCTTTTTCATTTGACTGTTATTTTCAGCTCCTACCTGTCCTTTATCAACTTCTGTCCTCTCCTCTTTACTAGGATATAGAAAATCCCCTTTAATAAATCCTCCTCTAAGGGATGTGTCTGTCTGAATCGTGTGCTCCTTTGTACCTGTCAGCTTTGACACAGCCCTTAGTTTAGAAAATTCTCTACAGTCTTAAATTTCACATGCCAGCAGTCTGGTTCTGTTCGGGTTTAGGTGGAGCCCATCCTTCCTATATATGCTCTTCCTTTCCCCAAAAGTTCCCTGGTTCCTAATAAGCCTGAATCCCTCCACCTAACACTATTGTTTCATCCACACATTGAGACACTACAGTTCTGCCTAACTGGCCCTGGGCATGGAACTAGAATTTCAGAGAATGCAACCATGGCCTAAATATGGCCTCCAGGACCTCTCTCCTACCTTTCCCTATGTCACTGGTATCTACATGTACCATGACTACCATCTCCTCCCCAGCACTGCCCATACATCTGTCTAGATGTCTCTAGAGATCCGCAACCTTCACATCCGGCAAGCAATTCACCATGCAGTTCTCCCATCAAAAGCCCAACTATCAATATTTCTAATAATCCAATCCCCCAGTTCAGCCACTCTGGTCTCAAGAGCCTGTACTTGATCTCTGTGAGCCAGGAGCTGCTTACACCAAATGCATACCAATGCCACCTGCCCATAACGCAGGTAATCGTACCTGCTGCATTCAGGACAATATACTGGATAGCCCACTCTGCTGCTAGACTTCTGCCTGCATTCTTTGTACTCTTGCATGGTTTTTTTCTGTGTTTTGTTCGGGGGCGGTTTGTGGGGGAGCAAGTTTTATTGGCCCAAGTTTAGAGGATGTTTATAAGGTGTATCTTGATTTCATGTTCCCTCTCTAAACTCCCTTGTAAAACTCCCATTTGCTGCTCTTGTTCACTAGCTCCTCCGGTCACTTACGAGCTGGCTTTTTAAACCCCTGTTTTCCATGAGTTTGGAAGGGATTAGGGATCCAAGGATGGCAGGCTAGAGCCTACTTAGGAAGCTCTCAGCCTTGCTTAGCAGGCTGCTAGGCTCAGCGCACAGTCCCCAAACAGACCACGCTATAAACTTAAAGCGAGCAAATACACCACAGACTCACCCCAGGAGTCACGTAGTTGCTCCTCCTTCACCTGGAGAACTCCCTCACAAAACTCTCCTGTTCGCTAGCTTACTGAAAATCTCTTCCCACTCCAAATCTCCACCCCCAATGCCAACAGTCAGGCAAATTAATCTAACTTCTAAATATGAAATAGAAAACTTCCTCTCTGGCTGCAGTTCCAACACTATGTGGAAATCTGCCCAGAAGGAAAATGTTACATTCAGACACTAATTTTCATATTTTCCTGAGGTCCTGCAGCTCAGATCCCAGCTTTCTACATGGACACAAGCCACTTATTCAGCACTCAACATGCACGTCTGGCTCCACCTTCCCTGGCTCAACAGCAAGGTTTTCAACCAGGACTTTCTCAGGTATTTGGGGATTCATCTTACTGGACCTTCATTGTAAAGCTGTTATAACTTGAGTGGAGCCGATAGTTGCAGGGGGGAAAGAGATCTATAAATGCTAAATTGCATTGCATTGCATTCCCAATCTATCATAGTTCAGTTTGACCATGTACACAGCCTTTTATGGTCTTTCAGTCAACATTCATGTGAACAAAGATTTCATTATAGCAGTATTCCAGTAGAAGCCCGTATTCTAAGAAATGTACTGCTTCATACAAGAGTATATGTTCACACCAGAAGTGCTCACTATGGTTTTTCTTCCTGCAGTTGAGGACGCTGTTTGCTTATGTAATAGGGAAGAATACTAATGAGTCCAGTAACTTGTGGGTGAATCAGAACATATAATTTTTATAGGGGTCGGCAACCTTTCAGAAGTGGTGTGCCGAGTCTTCATTTATTCACTCTAATTTAAGGTTTCGCGTGCCAGTAATACATTTTAACGTTTTTAGAAGACCTCTTTCTATAAGTCTATAATATAGAACTAAACTATTGTTGTATGTAAAGTAAATAAGGTTTTTAAAATGTTTAAGAAACTTCATTTAAAATGAAGTTAAAATGCAGAGCCCCCCGGACCGGTGGCCAGGACCTGGGCAGTGTGAGTGCCACTGAAAATCAGCTCACGTGCTGCCTTCGGCACACGTGCCATAGGTTGCCTACCCCAATCTAGAAAGTGGTCCAGCCTCTCTTTAAAGAATTCAGGTTCTGATAAATTAGCCAGCTCCTTTTGTAACTTGTTCCAGTGGTTGATTCCCCTCTTGTCATTGTAAAAGTTCTTATTCCCAGTTTGAATTCTTCTAAATTGACTTCCAGTCATTGGGTCTTGTGTCTTTGTCTGCTATCTTAGAGTTCCTATTCTATGAACTATTAATTTTTTATAATGGAACACTGCTTATTACACAATAATGGAACAGTGTTCCTGAAAGCCATGGCCAAAAGTTTGGTACTGAGGAAGTTTAATAAGTGAACTAGTTAAGGAAGTGTACCAGCTGTCTCCCCAAAGCAAACCTGTGTACATGAGTGCAGTAATTCTCATGTATGTAACAAGAAAATTGAATGTGAACTCTGCTGTAAATAGTCAATAAATCTTGTTTGTGATGGTCAGTTTCTATCAGGAAGGAATCTAGGTGTTTTTAAATATGGGATCCCCATATAGGCCAAAAATATAACTCTCTTGTAGAAGAGAGTAAAGGAAAAGGTTTAAAAGTGTTTTAGATCTCCTAGATTTATCTCCTGCTAACTTTAAAGTACTCCGTCCATCTGCCTGGGAGAATCAAGTCCAAGTGACTTACAATGGTTTATAAAATATTAGTGCTCAAGTCACATGGAATATCTGACTAAAGTGGCTCAGAGTATGAGTAATAAAGATCAAGTATTAAGAATGCAGCATGTAGTCCATAGACTAAAATGTTAGCCAATTTTTAAAAAAGCAACACTTGTGAAAAGTAACAACTGAATGGCCTTGTGATGGGGTGAGTATTCACCCTGCAGCTCCTCCTGCTGGTCGTCTAGGGAATTAGCTCTTCCAGCACAGAGTGCCCTCTGCAGGCCTGTGTCTCGCCTACCACTGGCCCCGTGTCCCTCCCAGACCCCAGTGCCCCTCTAAGTCAGAGTTCTGCCCCAGCAGCAGTAACCTCTCCGTCTCTGGGTCTCCCCTCCCAGGGAAGCCCCCAACCCCTATCCCCACCTTGCCTCAGTGGCTACTGCCAGTCATCATCTAGCCCCCGCTCCCTGGGGCAGACTGCAGTCTATAAATCACTCATCATCGGCAAGGGGGGTTTGGACCTGCTACCTTTCCTAACCCTGGGCTGCACCTTTGCAACCCTAGTACCTGCTTGGGCCTTTGCCAAGGCCTGCAGCCTGGGGAGTTGCTAGGCTGGAGCTCTCTCGCTTCCTCTGCCCTTCCCCAGCACTGCTCCACCTCAGGTACCCTTTGGGCCTTTTAGCAAGGCCTGCAGCCTGGGATTTCACTAGGCTGGAGCTCCGTAGCTCCCTCTGCCCTTCCCCAGTACTGCTCAGCCTCGGGTACCCTGCTCAGCCCCCAGGCAGCCAGGTCCTTCTCTCTCCAGTGAGAGAGACTCCTCCCAGCTCCTGGCCCACTGCCCTGTTATAAGGGCCAGCTGGGCCCTGATTGAGCTGGCCACAGCTGCATCTGCTTCCTTAATCAGCCCAGCCTTTCCCTGTTTACTGGGGCCTACATTTAATAAATATCCTACAGATAGCTGAGCAAACTATCATTATCATGCACTCTGACTTCTCATTTGCTGCTATATTACAGCAACTGCACATTCGTAATGGTTCTGAATTTCTTGAGCGCGATTGTTGGGATTTTTTTCTGTTTTATTGTTGGTCATCAGAATCAAATGCCTGTAAAGTTTGTCATAACAAATTTTTAGACAGAAATTAACTTTAAATAGCTGTGTTCATTGCCTCAGTAAGAAGTGAACTGTGATTCTTTCTACAACTTATTTGGAAATGGCAAATCTGTCAACTCTTCAGTAAAGTTAACTTTCAGTTTAGAAAGTTGTCATGCGTTCACTGTATAACCTTTGTGTTTAACGTGCAGCTACTTTTTAGTCTCTTAATTCCTTTATAAATCCCATTGCATGTTAGGTACAGGCATTTTTTCCCTTAAAGGTTTTTACTAGGCAATTTTCAGCTACCAGGATTTTTATGTGACTGTTTCTACACTTGGATATTTAATTATTTATTTTTGTTACAGCCCACTTCAGTTCAGCAGATTCCCATTCCCATCTATGCACCTCTACAAGGACAACACCAAGCCCAACTGAGTTTAGGAGCAGCACCTGCTGTTTCCCAGGCTCAGGAATTGTTCAGCTCCTCCTTACAACCATATAGGTAAATGTTTTTGCTTTAGTAAGGAAAAGCAACAAATGAGATCAATCCATTGTAGTATTTCTTTTTTTCACCACTCCCACCTTTTCAGACCAATATTGAAGCCTAATAGCAACTCTTAAAATCCTTGTTAGTTTGTGAATTCAGGCGTGAGATCCAGTAATAGAGATTTGACTTAAAATGAACTACAAAGCTTAGGGACCAGTTGATGACCTACAAAAATAAAACTTGTTAGAAATACTGTGGTCTCTCCCTAGTTAACTTACCAGCCAGAGTTCATTATACATTTTATTTTCTCACCCTTTTTACTCCCCACAAAAAATCCACATATTCAAAATGTCACTAATACTGTGCCAAGCAGAATGTTGTTGAATTCAGTGTCCATAAATCCTTTCATTCACAACTCGGTCTCCTGCCTCTCCTAAGCGTTTCATTGGGAGTCTTTTGTATTGACTTTAATGAAGCTGAGTTGAGTCCCATATGCACAGGAGTAGAACTCCTATTCTGCAGATCCTATGCTGCTCATAATAGTGAGACTCCCTCCTGTTCCTAAAACTAAGGCAGATTTTTCCAGATGGGCTAAGAAAGCAGCCTCTAGTCTTTGACTGCTGGCTGAGAGAGGCTTTTAGGTAGTGCTTTGCTGTATTCCTGTGTAAAAACCCAAAATGAGTAGTATGGGGAGAATGAGCAAGGAAACCAAATATCAATTTAAATATTAAGGATCTTGTTCCCAGCAGTCAATGTCTCAGATAATACCAAACATTCGTTGTTAAAAATACCCATTGATACCCAGTGACTAAGTGAGTAGGTATTATGGAGTCAAAGAATTAATGTACTTAGGGTCATCTGTGGTCAAGAGAACAAAACACTTTTTCATGCTGAGGTGCTGCTACTAAACTCTGTAGTACCTCCCTCTGCCTGATGCTACAAGACAAAGACTAAGAACTGGAAGCAGACAGATTTCACATGTGGCAGTGCAATTAATTTAAACATTTTTTCTATGTAATTTAAAATAGTTTAATATACTTTAATACTAAAGAAATTAAAATAACTTACAAAATATTTTTTCAGATCTGAAGTTTAGTTGACTTCCCATACATTCAGGACCAGTACCCAGCAGCTCACACTGTCTTCAATGGGATCTGTTGTGTGTGCAACCATTTTGAATATCTGGATCTCTGATTTTAATGCTGATTAAGGTCTAGTTCTGTTATAAAAAGAATGTTGTATTTTAAATTTCAAAGGCAGTTTCTCATATATTGTATCTGTAATGCAAACTAAAGTCTAAACCACTACTTATTCTTTTGTAGATCACAGCAAGCTTTTATGCAAAGTGGTCTGTCTCAACCATCACCAGTAGTTCTGTCTGGCACAGCCTTACACAATTTCCCAACAGTGCAGCACCAGGAACTTGCCAAGGCACAATCAAGTCTTGCATTTCAACAGACTTCTAACACTCAGCCTATTCCCATCTTGTATGAACATCAGCTTGGTCAAGCTTCAGGACTAGGAGGCTCTCAGCTCATTGATACTCATCTTCTCCAGGTGAGAATTTTTTTTTTCAAGTTGAGGTCTGTATCACTTATTGGAGCAAATAATGATAAAGAATACTGGAGGAATTTTCTTATACACTGCATTTTATAGTATTAAGGTATTGGACTCTGTATTATTCAGACCTGCTTCTAACCATCTTGGATAGGTGAGATGCCAAATATCCATATCTGTTAACTGAAATTTGTATTTAAACTGAAATTTATGAAACCCCAAGACCTTTGTAATACCGTGTTTCATCTGTATTCGGATATGCCCATCTCTATAATATCTAGGCAGCATTGATGCCACATTACAGGAAATCTTAATGGTTTCTTTTCATCATCTTTACCAGGCAATCTGTTTTGTGCCCCAACATTCCAATTCAGTTGTAACAAACTATGTAGTTTGAGGATACCTCTGCAACTTACAGACATAAAGACTTGACTTTTCAATAAAGACACTGTCCTGTGTTTGGATTGTTTTAAACAGAAATGGAGGCTTCACCACAAATTGAAATGTCTCTAATTTTCCAACTTCTTACGCTGTAGCAATTTTGCAATTGAACTGACTTTAAATCAAGAATAAATTGCCATGCTCTTAACATTTAGTAATCCTGGTTATTGATAGTAATTTAATGGTATCCTGTTGCAATTTGTCAATCTTTCTTTCTTTCCAGGCCAGAGCTACTCTCACCCAGGCTTCAAGTCTATATTCTGGACAAGTTCAACAGCCTGGCCAGAGCAATTTCTATAATACAGCTCAGTCTCCCAGTGCTCTTCAGCAGGTAAACTATGGCATGGTAAATTTCCTAAATTGCATTTCTTTTTATTATCAATTTTATGGACTGTTTTTTTCTGACATTGTGTACTTAAACGTAGGAAAATAAAAATTTTAAGATCATGATCCTAGAGCTGAGAATTTGCAGAATAGAGCCACCATAGTAACACACAAGTTGCAAGAAAATCAAGTGATAGACTTAAGTCATTAATATGCACTTGTATAAGTGGCAAAAGAGTGTTCCTACACCCCTGTCTCTCTAGTGCAGTGGTTCTCAAACTTGTACTGGTGACCCCTTTCACGTAGCAAGCCTCTGAGTGCGACCCCTCTGTATAAATTAAAAACACTTTTTTGTATATTTAACACCGTTATAAATGCTGGAGGAAAAGCCGGTTTGGGGTGGAGGCTGACAGCTTGTGAGCCTGCCTCCCCCCCATGTAATAACCTCGCAACCCCCTGAGTAGTCCCAACCCCCGGTTTGAGAACCCCTGGTCTAGTGATAGTAGAAGCAATACCCTACATAACAGTTAAGTAATACGAGTATCTGCTGTCTTTCATGGGAACAAGTCAGAGGTAATAGCGCTTTCATAGAGAGCCAAGTAATTACGGCATTTAGAGAGCAGACAAACAAAATAGCCTGTTTGCTAATGATGGCTTATGGCTCATCACTGACTAGCTGAAACCTATAAGACCAGTCACATTTCCAGGGGGACCAATGTGTGTACCCCAAATATGCAAAGTTGATTGAGTTTGCACGGAGTTGTCTGTCATACTTACCTGTGTATATCTAGTCTTATCCTGTGGCTCTGTAGCACTTCCCAGTTTTGAAGTTTGTGGTGCCAGAGTATTTCCAAGGAATTTAAGATTATATTAGGAAAAAAATTTTGATTTTGTCTTGTGCAAGCACGGTGAGATGTTTGCAAATCTAGTACCATTCAGTGGCTCACATTTTGACAACTTAAGGTTTAGATTTTATAAACTGTTTCTAACACTTATTTGTAACATAAGCAAACAATTGGCTATTTTATGACAAGTCTGTCAAACATTAACCGTATGAATGAGGGAAACCTCCACAAACTTTAAATCCTGTTGAAACACAGTGCAAAATCCATCATCTGGTAGATTAGAAGTATCCTAAAAAGTTAATATCCCCTCCAAATGAAAGACTTTGGAAGTCAAAATTATGGGTATTTATGTTTAATGTTTTCAGAGGTTCTGGTGAAATAGCTACTTGTAACCAACATTATGCTGCTTACAGTAAATCTTGATTTTAAACTTGACTCACTGTACTTTAGAGAATATTGTATCATTCTTTTAGAGGCCCTCAAAACATTTTTTGTGTGTGTGGTGGATGAGGGGTTCATGATTATGCACCATACAAACAGATTAGATGTAAAAACTAACATAATTACTTGACTGACTAATATTTTCAAGTCCTTATCACTTCCATCCAGCTGTTAGTGTGCACATTTGGTTACGGTGACCCCTGTTAATACAAAAAGGTGTCGTCAGGTGGTTGGATAATAGTCTATCATTTCTGTTTTTAACCTTAAAACTCCATTTGTGTGCTCTTTGGCAAGTAAAGTCTAACTTTGATACCCAGCAGACAACTTGATCATTTGAGCTGTTTGATGGAAAATTGCCATTTGTGTAACTATCTTGTAATTATCAGTTGAGTTCAATTTCCTTTATTGTGAAGTGCTGTTGAAATGATAGTACAGTTAGGACCCAACCTATAATTTGATGCATTTGTAACTGTTTCTGAAGTTCAACTATCCAAATGGATTAAGAAAGAACTAATTATAAAATCTCTACATAACAAATTAAGAGATTTATTTGCCTGCATCCCTCTGGGTGATAGTTTCACTAATTAAGTGAAATATAATTTAATCTGAAATATAATTTAATGACTAAGCCATCTTGATATAGTTAAGTAATTAAGCTTGTACTGTGGTACTGATATTTCCTTATTGTCTCCAGGTAACTGTACCTTTACCAGGCTCACAGCTTTCTTTGCCCAACTTTGGATCCACAGGACAGCCACTAATTGCTCTACCCCAGTCCCTACAGCCTCCACTGCAGCACGCCCCACCACAGGCTCAGGCTCAGAATCTGAGTAGGCCTGCACAAGTAAGCCAGCCTTTCAGAGGATTGATCCCTGCAGGAACTCAGCACAGCATGATTGCTGCTACTGGAAAGGTAATTACATATTTAAGCCTATAGTGCAATAATGAAAATGTTCCATTACTAATGTACACTATTTTTACAGCATCCAGCAGTGTTGTGAGCACGTTGGCAGTTTTTTTTTAAGAACTGAGGTCCCTGTCCAGATGATCTTAAAATTTAGTTTGACATGGTATGATAAAAAGGGGCTAGGATAGCAAACAATTGGAAAGGCATGTGGAGGTAGAGCACTTTAAGCCCTGTGTATATCTTGGTGGTTCAGGCAAGGTTGTTTTTTTATTAATTTCCTTCTTGTGGCATTTTGAAAGAAACTCATCTTAGAGGGATTTTAATAAAATGATGATGGCTTGGCAGACAAGGGCATTTCCCTACATAGGAAACAGTGCAGTAAATGACACATAGGTGGGCAGAAACAGACGAAGAGGGCATTGAGTGTGGTATTGGTAGATCAGAGGGGTCAGGAGCTATGGGATAAGATATGAGTTTATATGTAGTCAGGTTGAATTCTCTGGAGCTTTGGAGGAGAAAGGTTTCAGTAATTAAGAGTAGATGATCAGCACACTAATTCACGTTTTGACTGTTGGGATTATGAGGAATTGACAGATCTTTAACTAAAACAACAACGTGAAGTATTCTACATTTTTTTTCTTCAACAGCAAACATATAATTTTTTAACAAAACAAGCATATGTCCCTCACTTCTCACATTTATCTCCAGACTTCTTCTCCTTGTCCAGATCTATTCCACCCCCAACAATCATCTATTCATTGAACTTTTTGAAACTTTGCACTTTTAGAGAGAGGGTTATAAGATTCAGGTTTTTTTTTTTAAAAAAAGTTGACAAATCCACACTGGGATGTGTAGCTTATGATGATGGTACTACTACTGCACATCCCATGCAGTTGGTATCACCAGAAACAGCAGCTCATAGACATTCTGAAGATAAGGATGGCCCCAATTATATCTCTACCAGTATCTCTAGTAGCAGTGCTCCTGATCCCAGCTCTGTGTTTACTGAGGCAATGTGTCACACATTTTTGTATTACAATTCATAATTGCATTTTAGAAGTTGCTGGAAGAGAGGTGGGGCATTTTGGAAGTTGTATAGGGGGCAGTTTGGGCTTTTGGCATCTGGGGAGGAATGTGGGACAGTTCATAACTTTGGGATAAGGACATTAGTTGGATGATTTTGCTAAAATGATCAGTGAAATAGTTGACATTCTAAATTAATTTTTAGATTTGAGTTAACTCATATGGATGATGAAAGGGGCAATTCACACCTTCAGGGCCACGATTTGAGGCTGTTTGTGCTCAGAAAGGCAGGACTATGGTTTGTGTTGGAAGATATTTTTTATAAAGCTAGGAAAATAGCCATTTTAAAAAGGGATCTTGGACTCTGAAAAACAGTTCTGTGCCAGGGTATTGACAAGTTAGTGATTTCTGCAGCAGATGCAGAGGAATTGTACTTAGTATAAAGTATTCTACAGTTTTTAATCCTGCTGGAGACAGCAATAGTAGAGCACATCAGGTGGAGTCTAGGCACAGATGATCACTCAGAATCAGAGCACCTGGCTCAATCCCAGTCTAGGAGCCCTTTCCCTGACCTTTGGGATTCTGACGAGGTGGAATTATAGAGGTGAGGTGTTTGAGTCAAGTTTACCGGGAATCTCTAAGAACAACTTTCAAATAACTGAAAAAATATATTTTGATGCCTCAAACCGATCACCCTCCATAAAGTTGGCATTAAAATGTCTTAGACTTTTTTGCTTGGAGCATAGTAAAAGTTTTAAGTTCACCCATTGTTTTGATTTGCAACTGGCACCCTGATAAATGCCATTATTAAAAGGCAGTGTCTAAATAGCTGACAGAACCTGTCTCGTAGTTGTATGTCCGGGGCAAAAGATGACTTGGTTGCCAGCTTGGATCTGTTTTACTCCAGGACCTACTGTACAGAAGGCTGTGCACAGTTCCTGCTTACCTTTACAAAGAATAATTGCCAAGATTCAGTTTCCAGGGAAGAGCCCTGATATGGACTTCCCGTGCTGCATAACCTGTTTTCCAAATAGGGGTGCCCAAACACTCACCACCCATACAAATGTGTTAATTTTAGAGTTGGCTATTGGGATGGTAGGGAGGCTCAAGCTTCTCCTGCCCAGCAACAGGAGAAAACATTTTAAGCCCAAGAAACTAGGACAGATGAAGAAGCCACTCCTCAAGCTACCATTTTGTCATCTTCTCCGGGTGAAGCTGTAGTGCCTCCTGCTCCATCTATGGCAGATGACTTTCAGCAGTTCCAGGATCTCGTTAGGCAGGTAGCAGAATCCCTACAGATAATCCCAACGCAACATGTTGTATACTCTGTACTCTGCAACACCATCCAGAATTGCCCTTCCTATCAACAAGGCTCTCCTGGAAACTGTGAAAACCATTTGGCAAGCCCCAGCTACAGTAGGGGCAACATGTAAAAGGGCCAATTTAAAAAAAAAAAAAAAAAAAATTACGTGTCCACTAAGGACTCTTTCTTGTTCTTCCCACCCTCCACCTAACACTCTGTGGTTGATGCAGTTAATGAACCAGGCAAGCAACATCATTATAAGTCCACCCCATATGACTGAGACCAGAAGCACTTGGACCTGCTTGGGAGAAAATCCTTTTCATTGGCAGCCCTACAGATGCATATTGTAAATTACCCAGTGCTGATGGCAAAGTATATTTTATGTAGTTGTAAACAGTTTGCATTGCTTGTCGAACACTTCCGCCAAACCAAAGGGACCAGTTTCAGGTCACAGTGGCTGAGGGACAATTACTGGCCTGAACATCTCTTCAAGCAACTCTGGATGCTGCAGATAGTGCAACCCACTCTATCTCTACAACAGTGGTGATGATCAAGGCTTCCTGGTTTACAGCTATCTGGCTTCCCCAGAGAAGTCCAGAATATGATAGAGGACTTTCCATTTGATGGACTCCGTCTGTTTGCAGAAAACACCAATGAGTCGTTGCGTACCCTTAAGGATTGTGGGGCCACGTTACACTCATTAGGTGTCTACACACCTGCAAACAAAAGGAAGTTTAGTAGATCAGGAACGGCTCAAAGATCTGGTCTGATGCAATTCTCTGGGTTTCAGAGACCAACAGAACCTCTTAGAAAGAGACAGCTTCCAAAGAAAGAGACCTTCTAACCCAACTGATGTGTCTACGCAGCAGCCTTCATTATCAGCATCTGTTTTGACGGGATGTTCAAAGGTTCAAACCCCCCACTTCTGTTCGCTTGCCAACTATAATGTTTTGCCCACTTTCCTCCATTTGGAGACCAATTCTCCCATTTCCAACCAGCATGGGAGTGTATCACCTTGGACAAATGGGTGATGGAAATAATATCATGCTACACCATCCATTTTACTTACCTCCAGCCTCCTCATTCCACTTTTCCATCCCTCTTCATGGACTCCTCTCATGAGTCCCTGTTCAGACAGGAAATAAATTCCCTTCTTTGTTTAGGAGCAATAGAACTTGTCCCCAGTCAGCATGGAGGAGAGGCTTCTACTGGGGTATTTACTTTTACCAAATTAAAACGG
Organism: Terrapene triunguis; assembly: GCF_002925995.2. Classification (NCBI taxonomy): domain Eukaryota; kingdom Metazoa; phylum Chordata; order Testudines; family Emydidae; genus Terrapene; species Terrapene triunguis. The sequence continues at coordinate 5,596,211 of NW_020664561.1, read as the reverse complement.
AGGGTGGAGACCAAGTCTAGATCTAAGGTTCCTAAACCAACTCGTGAGGCCTCAGAAGTTCAGGATGGTGATTCTCTGGCAGCTATAATTCCTTCTCTAAATTCAGGGGGTTGGTTTTTGGCCCTTGACCAATACACTCTGAACCCCTCAGCCACACCCCCACCACATGAATTTTGTTATGTGCACCAATATGAAGGTGATGTCACACATCACCTTCATATTGGTGCACATAACAAAATTCATTCCACACATGGGTGGGAAAAATTAGAGGGAACACTGGGGCACACCTGGGTGCTCTCATAGTACAGGGCAAATGGTCACCCAAGAAACCATCCTCCATATCAACTTGCTGGAGCTCAACGCAGTCAGAATACGTGCCTTCATTTTCTGCCTCTCATCAGGCACAGATCCATAAGGATCATGATGGACAACATGGCCTGCATGTTCTAAATCAATTGGCAGGGAGGAACGAGATCCCCTTCCTTCGATCCCAAAGCGATAAGGTTATGGAACTAGTACATAAAACATCACATAGGAATCCCAGCAATGTATCTTGTATGCAGACAAAACGTCATGACTGATGCTCTCCGCAGGTATTTATCTCAAGACTACGAATGGGAGCTGAATCTCCAGAACCTGGTTGGCATTTTTCAGATTTGGGGATTTCCAGAAGTGGACGTTTTTGCAACAGATACAAAAAGAAAATGCCACCTCTTTTATTCAAGGGGGAGTTTAGGTCCCAATTCCCTGAGGGATGTGTTTGATCCTCAGAATGGTTAACAAAATCAAATAGGAGAGGACCAGAGTCATTCTAAGCCCTGATGTGGTCAAGGCAAGCATGGTTTACTTACCTGTTTCATCTAGCTCGCTGTACGACGACAAGTCTCCCAATCATGCCTCAAATCCTTTCTCAGGATGCCGGTGACTGTTGCATTCTGAGCATTCTTCACCTCAAGGCGTGGCTCCTTGATGGTTCATGGGGCTAGAGTTGTTCTGTTTTGCAGAGGTACAGCACATACTAAATAGTAGGAAAGATTCTACCAGAAATACTTACCTTCACAAGTGGAGATGATTTAGTCGCTGGTGTGAACTCCAGGAGACAGTCCCACATTCTGCCCCACTCCTCTTGTTCTGGAGTACCTGCTACATCTAAAGAAAGCAGGGCTGTAACTTAGTTCTCTCAAGGTTTATCTGGCAGTCTTTAACAGTCTTTCATACCACTATTGAGGGGTTCTCCCTGTTTGCTCAGCCAACATCTGCAAGGTTCATGGAAGGCTTGGGAAATCTCTCCGTGAAAGTCCCTACTTCTGTTTGGAACCTTTATTTTGGTTCTTAAGTCTTATAAGTCTTCCCTCTAACTGATGGCAACCTGCTCTTTATCGGATTTCTCTATGAAAACAGCCTTCCTGGTTGCTAATATCTCAGCCCACAGAGTCAGAGAGATGGGGCCTTAATGGCAGATCCTCCTTTCACAATTTTCTACAAGGATAAGGTTTCCTTACGTCTGCATTCCAAGTTCCTTCCTAAAGTGTCCTCTGAGTTTCATCTGAATCAGATCATTTACCTGCTAGTGTTCTTTCAGAAACCTCACAAGTCCAGTGTGGAGACTGTGCTCCATACTCTAGATGTCAGAAGAGCATTATCCTTCTATGTACATAGGACTAAACCATTTAGTAACTCCACTAACTGTTGGTTTAGTTTGCAAACAGATCAAAAGGCTTTCAAAATGGATTTCTGGGTACATTACAACCTGTTACACTGCTGTGAGCATCTCAATCTCCTGTTGGTGTGTCAGCTCACTCAACAAGATGACAAATGTCCCAGTTGCTAAAGTCTGCAGAGCTGCTACGTGGTCTTCGGTACATACCTTCTCCACTCTGCTTTAATCGATGCCTCCAGATCTGATGCAGCAGTTAGCAATGCATTTCTTTCCTCTGTAATTGACTCAACTCTGAAGCTTCCCCCTCCTGATGGGGCTACTGCTCCACCTGAAGTGGAGCACTCATAGGGACACTACTTATAACAGTTACTGCTCAGAGTGAGTAACCTCTTTTTTGAGATGTGTCCCCCTCTGGGTGCGCCATTACCCATCCTCCTTTCCCTCTGCTTCAAAGTTTCCTTCTGAGACTCAGCAATGGAGAAGGAACTGAGGGCGGTTCACCTGTACAGCCTAATATAGCCTCAGCATGGGGCTTGAGGAAATCAGTAGAATGTGCACAGACTGAATGGACACTGCTAATAAAAATCTCTAATCGGAGACACGTAGGGCACATGCTTACCTAAAGTTGGAGCTTCGATAGGGAGACACATCTCAAACTACAGTTATTGCACAGGGTGAGTAACCTCTTTCCCTGTCATGAGGAGTAATTGCATGCAGGGAAGGACTTGGATGTGCTTGGATGTTCTTCGGTTGCAAGCAACTAGTTTTTTCCCCCATCGTAATAGCAGCCTGGATAGAATGGGCCATTTGTGATTGTCCTTATAAGTGATGCACTTGTGTTAAACCACAAGTGATGCATTTGGGCTAAACTGCTGTTAATAATTTTTCTCCAGATGTCAGAAATGGATCTTAAGGCCTTTGGAAGCGGCATTGATGTTAAACCAGGAACTCCACCAGTTACTGGTAGAAGCACCACTCCAACCTCCAGTCCTTTCCGGTAAATGAGCCTTTTTAAGCTCAGAATTTCATATAAAATCAGTTCTATATTAAGTATTGTAACTAGCTGTTTGCTCATGCACGACCAATCAATTCTTTGAAAGAGATGAATGTTAATGGGGGAGGGTGAAGGCTATGAATACTTCAAAATGATAATGCTTAAACACTCAACAATCTTAGTGCAGCATTACAGTATGTCATCAGGTCTGCTAACGCTTATGCCAGAAGGGTACTGCCCTGAAACATGACGTTTATTTTTTTTAATTTGTGAATGAAATTGAAATGACACTGAACAGTTTTTAGAAGTGATTCCTGGGAGCATAGTGGCGAAAAGACACACATTAGTGACAGAAAAGACTTTGGGATGGCACTGGGATAGGTTTTAGAATCTATTCAATTTAAGGGTAGAACTCTCTTACCTGCACTGAAGGTTGTCATCATTACTTAGGGCATAAACTAAAGCCCTTCTTAAAACCCCATGCCTTAGAAAGTAAACATAATGACAGCAACTCTGATGGAGTCTTTCACTTCACTGCAGGATTTACAAACTGTTCTTAAACTCTGAAATTAGTATGTAGACTGGCTTGCAGGTTTATTTGGCTGATGTAGGAAAAAGTGTAGCAGATTTTGCAGGAAATTTTAATAAAGTTGAGATTTATGTTGCCGGTACACAGCTTTTTGAGACTGCTCACAATGCTACTTGAGGGGAAAGCCTTTAATAGAAAAAGCTAGAAAACAGGACATACTGTAACTATCTATGGCTACTAGGAGTTAATGAAAAATCTGAAGTACTTTGTGGGTTTTTTTATTGTCCGTCTGAACAACTGAATTTAAGAAATCCTACATGAATTGGTATTACATCAGGCCAGAGATTTCAAAAGTAGCAAAAGGAGAGGACCCTCTTTATTTCATACTAATCTTCTGGTATGTGAAAATTTGGAAATTACTAAGAACCAGTAGGATTTTCCACTCCTTCAACATACAGGGGATGAAGATTGTAATGACTTCAGACTGTACCTCTCCATTACACTTCCAGGAGAGGAAGAGGTTTTGGTTCTGGAAAGGTTTTTTTTTCCAGTTATTGGGCCTGAAATAGATTGTATTATAACCCAGACTGACTGCATCTGGAGTAAGGAGAAGGGTGCATTTTCAGAAACTGAGGCGGCAATGAATTGCAGGCACTAAAAAGTTTTAAAAAACAATGCAGAAATAGAGCTAGAAAGTTCTGAAGATTTCAGAGGAATGTAAACATACATTGCCTGTGAAGACTACAAATGAATTGTAATTCAGATTCACTTTTGCACAATGTGGACATCTCACCTGTATCAGCCCTCAGTGTTTTGTGCGCTTTATTTTAACAGGAGGTTATATTTCTTTTAGTTGTTCCATTTTACTTGACTGTGGTTTTCCCCCTTAATGCAATGTAGGAGCTCAGGTGGATCCCCAATGTTATGTCAATTGGTGAACAACCTCAAAGCATTTTTGTATTGACATATTCTGATTGTGTCCTGGAAATAAGTATATCTTTGTCCCAAGCATTTGTATAACCTAATGTCACTAGTGTTGACGCAGGCATGTGCTACTACCTAGGTCTTTGCTGAATGTATGGCCTGTAAGGGCAAAAGTCTGGTTCTGAATGGAGCCCACTTAGTCTCAATGTGCCCTTAATATCTAACTACTTGGATTTTTTTTAAAATAGTCTCAAATCATCCCAAAGTTTTTTTGTTTGTTGTATTATATTGTGGCTATAGAGGTTCTGAATGCATTCACACTTGTTGGTACATAGCTTGTTGACATCAAGATAGCTGAAATTTAGTGGGCAGGTAATTAACCTGCCATATATATTCTCTTCTTCACTTCCAAAATCCCTGCTTGGTTTCAGTCATTGAAGCTTAATGTTCTATTAGATTACAATAATTGTGTTAAGATGCTTATGTACAGAGTCAGTTGTCTGGGAATGTTTTAGGGTTTTGTGCGAAGAGCATTTCTGCTTCCTTGTTTTTTTGTGTGTAACACAAGGTAATTTGTTTTTATTCAGAAATAAAAAAAATTGTGATTACAGTACTGATTCATTGCCTGTATCTTTGTAATTGTCTATCCTTACTCATGTGACAGTTCTGAAGCAGACAAAACTCCCATTGAGAGGCTTGGGAGTTTTGGCTGCATCAAGACTATAGGATTGGACCTATAAATGTATGTATATTATTTCATAATTACGTACTCAATTGGGAAATGCCAAAGCTAAGAGCATATGCACACACTTGCTCTTCCCCCTTGTATGTGTGCGTTTAAGGTGGTCTTCAATTATATTGTATTAAATACAGTACTACCATATTTTTTTCCTACAAGTTTAAGAGTATAATGTTCAGCATCATGTTAGTAATCTTTTTTCTTATACAATTATTGATTTAATAGTTCATGTGTATCCTAAGATTCATGGGGAAAATGTATACAGTACTATGTTTGAGCATGTGCCTACTAAATTAAAAACATTTAAGCCTTCAGCATTGAAGTGCAACTTTAATTTTGACATTTCTGATTTTTATTGAATAATTCCAGTTTCTGATCGAGCGGCCTTTTAATATTATTTCCTGAAACCTTCCTGATAGGGATGAGGGGAGAGACTCTCAAGGGATTTTCAGTTCCCTGCTTAGCTTAGTATCAGAGGGGTAGCCGTGTTAGTCTGAATCTGTAAAAAGCAACAGAGGGTCCTGTGGCACCTTTAAGACTAACAGAAGTATTGGGAGCATAAGCTTTCGTGGGTAAGAACCTCACTTCTTCAGATGCAAGTAATGGAAATCTCCAGAGGCAGGTATAAATCAGTATGGAGATAACGAGGTTAGTTCAATCAGGGAGGGTGAGGTGCTCTGCTAGCAGTTGAGGTGTGAACACCAAGGGAGGAGAAACTGCTTCTGTGAATGGCTATCCAACTACAGAAGCAGTTTCTCCTCCCTTGGTGTTCACACCTCAACTGCTAGCAGAGCACCTCACCCTCCCTGATTGAACTAACCTCGTTATCTCCATACTGATTTATACCTGCCTCTGGAGATTTCCATTACTTGCATCTGAAGAAGTGAGGTTCTTACCCACGAAAGCTTATGCTCCCAATACTTCTGTTAGTTTTAAAGGTGCCACAGGACCCTCTGTTGCTGCTTATCTTAAGGTCTTTTCAGCAAGATAGAAACTAGTTGCTTTATACAAAGGAGAAAATACTAGCTACACAGTTTTCTCAGATATGCAAATTAAGCCATCTAAATTTGTGAGTAGTTTCTTTCCGCTATGGTAATTGGACTGAGAATTTTGTACCTTTTGTAGTTAGAAAATGGACTACTCGAGTTGACAATATCTCTTGAATTGTACTTCTTCAGTGTTTAATACAGATTTTGAATGGAAATTCCAATTTTTCATTGCAAGAAGATTTTGATGGGGTGAGGAGGGAGAAAATATTAAAAGGAGCATCAGTCTTCATGACACCAATATTCTGATGGGTTGCAAAGAAAAGGCAGTTAATGTGTAAAATCAGGAAATATTTGAGAAATTACTGAAATGCCCTGTCCCATGCACTTTATGGACTACTGCAGAGATCCCTTCTCTTGCACACCTTAGCAGAACCCAAGGTATATTGATGGAGGCCTCGGGCCCACTCATCTTCATTGGGCCAGCGGGCAGATGGGCTGGAAGACTCCAGAGAGCCACGGAGTTGTAATAATTTAAACTTGTTCAGGTTGAAAATTGTAGGAATAAACTGACTTAAACTAATAAAACAATTCGGGTGACTTAGTTTAGCTGTGCACACGCACATGCTCTGCATCAGTGCTCATGTAGCAATCTTAACAAAAATATATTGCACATGTTTAATACATGATATTTAAAGCAAATCAAACCCCATTTCCTCACGACCGAGGCCATGCACTACTCCTCGGTGAAGGCTGTTGCATTGTCAAAAAATCAACTTTCAAACTTCATCTGTTTCGGCTTGGCTGTTCAAAACGTTACAGAACAAAATGGTAATGGAGGGACATGGTTTTTCTTCTCACAAAAACTAAAAAATTCATCCCACACCTGGAGAACTTCAGCCTGAAAACAAAAGTTTCAGAAAGCTATGAGCAAGAGAGAAGGTCAGAATGGAAACAATTAGGGAGCATCAACTGTCCTGCATGTGTACGTGGTGCATGTCACAGGCCCCAGTGCTGAGAAGCTTAGGATCTGAATCAGACAATACAAAGGGAGTGGAATGGGGGGGGGGGAAGGGGGGGGGGGAGGACCTGGCCACACACAGCAAACAGTCTTGCTTACTGAGTCTGAGATAGTTTATAGTGGGGGCACCAGGTAAAGTCTGTGACCAAAACATTTACTTTCCTTCTGTATTCTGTTGCTCATTCTGTTCAGTAATTCTGACTCTCAACTGTTTCCCCTTTGGATTGCCATATTAACTTGCTACGGTTCTGGCTTCATTTGCCTTGAGGATCCTAATGATAGTTGCTAGGGAATATCTGATGCTAGTTTTCCTTTGAGCTCAGATTTCAGCTGGGAGGTGCTAATTACAAAAGCATCCTTGTGATGATAGCAATGTCTTGATTCTAATTGGTGTTGGTTTCTTTTCAAGGGCCGCTTCTACAAGTCCTAACAACCAGTCCAATAAAATGAACAGCATTGTCTACCAGAAGCAGTTTCAGTCAGCAGCTGCTGCTGTGAGAATGACACAGCCATTTCCTGCACAATTCGCACCCCAGGTGGGAAACTGATGGCTTCCTGAAAGCAAACTTGCTTTTCTATACCTCAGTTAATCCTGTGACTATAACTCTACTCACCTGTGGGCACTGTTTTTATTTTGATGGATTAAAAGTATAAGCCCTAAATTTAATAAAGAATGTTGTTTATCAAGCAACTGAATTCAAGTTAAATGCAAACTTGTTGTTAACCTTGCTAGTTAATGCAGGTTATCTGGTGTTTCGTGCATTTTAATTTTCAGGGACATCGGCGCATCTGAAAGTGAGGCACTTAATAGCACTAGGTTGAGTAGTTCTAGTACAGGTAGGTGCCTTGCAGGCTTCCCCACACAGCTCCAGACAACTTCATTTCTATACACACTACTATAGGGGAGTGGGGGGACTTAGTATCTCCGAAGGGTCCCAGTGCATATTTAAGATTCTAAAAACTTAAGCAGATTCCTAGTCGTTTGTCTGAGATGCAGTTCTGAAGTGTTCCAAAGTATGATTTATTTTTAAAAAAATTCCAGTGAACACCTAAAAAAGGTAACTGTTCCAGATTATAACTGGATGTCGTTGAGCCACTAGAGAGAAAATGATATATGCTGTGGATAAGGACTCTTTGGGATTCGTCTGTTTGGTTTCAGAGTGTTTGACTTAAGGATCTCTGTGTCTGGGTTTTTTGATTGAAGGGTTCACTAATTGCTGCCAGGTGCAGGGAGAAATTTCTCACTAGTGATGCCTTAGGTGCTGCCTTGCTAGGGTAACATGCCTTAATTTTGGGGGTTTTTTTCCCCACTTTTTTATGTAGAATTTTGAGTTGTTCGGGCACTTTAAGCACAACAGCATCATCTTGGGGGTTCTATTTTTCCTAGAGTCCAAGCTTGGCCTGTCTTAACAGAGAAAAAAATCCCCCTACTTTCTTGACATTAGTTTAATGGCAGAGCAGGCATGTTTTTCCCCCTCTAAGGAGAAGCCAACATATGATCTGGTTGGCAATTTTCTAATGGCTAAATGTTTTTTGTTGTTGTTGTTTTTCCCCCACTTAGATTCTCTCTCAGCCTAACCTGATCCCTCCATTGGTAAGAGCCCCACATACTAACACCTTCCCAGCGCCTGTTCAGAGGCCGCCAATGGCACTGGCTAGTCAGATGCCACCTCAGCTGACCACAGGCCTTATGAGCCACCCTCGTTTACAGCATGTGGCCAGAGGTCCTTGTGTATCACTATCTGGAGTCAGAGGCAATCAGGCCCAGGCTACGATGAAGGCTGAACAAGACATAAAGGTTAGTATTTTGAACAGCAGTGCTGTTAACACCAGTTCAGTCTTGACAGCTCATAGGGCAAAAATGTGTCTATGAACTATGTCTTACGATGCCTCTGGACCCTTAACCACTTTATCCAGGCCTTATGTCTTAGTAGAGACTAAAAACTAAAACTACCCCCCACCCTTTTTTTTTTTTTTTTTTTTTTTTTAATTTTTTTATTAAAGAATTGCAACTATAGTGATTGGCAGCAGGCTTCCATTCTCAGGTGGTTTTGTGACCAATGGCTCCATGAAACAATTATCATTCTTGAGGGAAATCTGAGGTTTAGGCTTCAGGAAACTGCATCTTTTGAATGAGATGTAAAACCCAAGGTCCTGACTATTAGTGGTCACTCAGTCTCTTATAACCTTTATGTTTTGTTTTGGTTTTTTTGAGGGGGCGGGGGGGAGTGTAGCCAGATGAGCCCCAAGTGTACTGGCCAACTTCCAATTTTGGTAATGTGGCCGAATTATATTTTCCCTATTTCTCAGTTCCTGTTATAAACTGTTTAAACAGCTGGCATATTCCACCCAAGAGGTGGCTGCATTTCAGTAGTAGATGATGTGAATCAACATATATAAAAACTTGTAAAGCACTTTGGGACCCTTCATGATGAGGCAAGATATTATTTCCTGAAGCAGATGCAATGGCACAGGGAGTCTGTGTGGGGACACCATAAGATTATAATACACTTTACACATCTGCATGTATTCTGCAGAATCAGTTACCCATGGGGATAGCACTTCATCTAAAGGAACTCTTCTTCAGTTGTGTTGCCACTTCCAGTGTCTGGGAACTGTACTACAGAACTTCCAGTGTCTGTAGAAGTAATGTAACAAGCTTTTTTAAAAAAAAAAAATAGGCATTTGGGGAGATGTTACTTTCACTGTCCTTCACTTAAATTGTAGATATTTTTAGTTTGTAAGTAATTACCTATATAGGGCTACAGCTAGTCCAAAATTCTAACAAATTAGGCTTAATGTTATCCAGAATTGACTAGTTCTTAATCCGTCTATAAAATTTGATCCTGAATTAGGCCAGTCACATCTGAGTTTGCCCTCAAAAGACAGCAAACATAAATCTTACATAGTCTTGTTTTTCTGTACCTCCCCATATACATTCTTTAAATGATTATTTCACATTCATTGCTGTCATTCCTTGTCACTTGTGATTAAAGCATTCAGACATCCTGATTTAGCTAACAAACAAATCTGCACAGAGGAGTTTTAAGTCCCCATGCTGCTTCATTTAAAATGCAACTAGTTCCACAGTCTGTTGGTCCATCACTAATAAATATTAATGTTGGTTGCATTACTTGCATGAAAAATTGGTTAGTCATTACAGTAGAGTAGACTAGGGGCTGGGATTCTTGGGTTGTTTTCCCATTCTTACACGGAGGGAAGGCAATCTGTCTCTGCCCCATCCGTAAAATCGATAGAATACCTATCCACAGGAGTATTGATGCTTAATTCATATTCAGAGTGCTTTGGGGTCCTGCTTATAAATGCATAGCATTCTTGATAGCATATTACTTTTGTGTTGTACAGTGGACTTGCTTGCAGAGGGCCTGAGGAGTGCAACTCCTACTGGAGTTGAGTAGCACTTACATGAGCAGTCCCTTGACTTTAGTGGGCATTTGTATGAGTGCTGCTCAGTGTGAATAAGGGTTATAGAATCATGCGTTAGTCGGCATAGTGCTATTCCTTACAGAGAAAGGAGCGAGGGTAAAGTTGCAGTTTGCACCGTGTAACCAAGTGGCTTAAATTACATACCTTGCAAGCCTGGGAAAATGGCAGTACCTGAGGCTATCACTGTAGCGCTGCTAGTGCAGTCTCTCTAAGCCAATGGCAGAGAGCTCTCGCATCGACTTAATTACTCCAGCCCCCACAAGCAGCGGTGTGTCGGTTGGAAGAAGCTCTCCTGCTGTCCACAGTAAGCCGGTATAATTTAATGTCGCTCAGGATGGTGGCTTATTCGCACCCTGGAGCAACATAGCTTATACTGACTTAAGCTGTAGAGTGTATATATAGCCTGAGAGAAACAGTAATTAACCCAACCTAGGCAACAGCTTCTGTGTATTGTGAGGGGAGTGGTGGGAGGTCTTCAGGTGTGGGGAGAATTTGAATCTGGACATTATGGCTGTATTGGCACTGTAGACTTTCTGAAATTCTCCCACTGTTGCTCTAGTGACAGTGGGATGGTTGGTGTAGGCCAGTTGCCAACATTTTTGCCGCTGTCACATAACCCTGCTCAGAAGAAGTCTAGAAGATGCAATGGCAAAAAGCTGGTCTGCACTTGTACAACCCTTGTTAGTACTGACAGAGTCACAATAGTGCTAGAGCAACTGGGTGACAATGTCAAAGTTCCCAGCGTCAGACAAGGCTGGGGGGGAGGGGGGCGTGTACTAGGAGCACTTACATTAAGGGCTTGCATGTTGTTGTGATGTCTAACACTTATTTATAATTGAAGATTTTTTGCAGTTTTCAGAGTTTCTAAACATTCCCTAAAAATAGATCTTGGACTTAGTGGGATCCAGGTCAGCAAAATGTTTCCAAGATGGAAAAGGTGTTTAGAAATAGCTGCAGGAAGGGCAAGGGAAGATTGGGCATACCACTACACTTATTTTTATATTGAAAGGCATTTTCAAGCCCAGAGGTGCCTGGGGAAGAAACTAAAAGCATAGCAAGATGTTGCCCTTTGGGGAAATCCTGATCGATCTGATTGGTCATGAAACTTTTTAAAATGTAACCCCTACAAGAAATAAATACCTTTATCTTAAAGTTCTATCAGTAAATGTGTGTTTTTCCCTTTTTTAAGGCGAAACAGAGAGCAGAGGTTCTTCAATCCACACACAGGTTTTTTTCTGAGCAGCAACAACCGAGCAAACCAACAGGAGGCAAAGCTCAAAAAGTGGACGAAAGTGGAAGCAAACCCGCTGAGGCAATGACAGACTCCTCAGGGGTCTGCCAGGACAAAGTGGAGGAAAAGCCCACCCCTGCGCCTGCTGCCACCACAAAACCTGTTAGAACTGGACCAATCAAACCTCAGGCAATCAAGACAGAAGAAACAAAATCTTAGTCTGTGTTTCTATGAAGCTGGGGGGCAGGGCGGGGTGAGAGATGACAGCAGCGTGAACCCGTAGCCCAAAGGGCAAAACAATAGTCTTCTATCCCTTCATGGCTCCAAACAGTATAAAGGGAGATAGACGCTACTGGCATTGACAGACATAAACAGCTGCAGGTCCAATAAACCTCAGTCTCTTTGGGCTTGCAGCTTCTCTAACATAGCATGAGGTCTGCCTTTGGTGGAGTGTATGTGGGTATATTGACATACACATCTGTATGCCATCCAGATACATAATGGGAAATAGCACAGCAGGGGAGAAGGTGGCTGAAGAGCTGGGAGGATGAATACTCTTTTATTCATGCTCTGCTGTTCTTCAGCTGCTATTTCATCTTTTATAAGCTGTCTCTCTCCAGTCATGCAGTCTGAAGACAGACAGTGCTGGACAGAGTAAGGTGTGTTATTTTTAGTACTTCAGTGACTTGAGAGGCTGCTGTTTTGCAATAAAGAAATGGGAATTAATATAATTGGCAAGTCACATAGAGTAGCTTATCCTTCACCACATGGCATCTAAAGTAACAGAACACAATTAGTGACATTGACATTGTGTCAAATTTCCCTAAAAAGGCAGTGTTTGACTGCTGTTGCTTTTGTTTGATATGATGATGTATTTAGATCACGACAGTAAAGTGTCGCTTGGCACACACGCTACTCTCTACACCCATACCCCCTCAGACATTCACCCCTTGGATTTAAAAGCCTAATTGCATTAATAGTCAAATGAGTTCTGTTCACTTCTGTTTGGCTATCCTTGTATGAAGCCAGTAGTCTTTAACCAGTTTCCAGCTTTTGTCTGTATAGAGCAATGAGCACTTAGAACTGTGCTGCTAGATTAAAGAGAAACTTTATCAGAGTAAAGAGAACCTTATCTAAAAAGGTGCATTCTTATGTCAGAGCTGCATCGCACCTCCTTCTTGCCCACTGTGTGCTGGAAAGTAGAAATCAAGTCAAATAATGCCTTTTTAATTGTATCCTCTATTATTATAGCTGTAGGACAGTACTGTATGATACTTCTGTGAATGTAAAATATCCTGTACCTGCTTATGATATGTAGTAGTGACTGTGCTATACCAGAGCTGTTTTTAATAATGTTTTCTTCCAGACAATGATTGAGAAGCTAATAAAAGGCACCAGGTACCACATCAGTAACAGAATTTGCTGTTTTTTTCTGGGATTTTTTGTTTTTTTACTTTTTGGAAGGAAGTACGCTGAAAGTCTAATGTGTATAATTTTGTTCAGATGACTGCAGAAGCTGGAAAGGCTGTTGCTGCTATTGATGCCTAGTGAATCGCTATTGGTTATCTTTTTATATAAATATATATATAATTTGAATTTTTGGAAACTTTAGCTGTGATGTCAACTTTGGAAAAAAGTATCCCACTTGTACTGTGAGTTGGCATTGTACAGAAATTAACAGCCATATTGGTCTAGAAATGTTCAACTTAATTTTTTTTCCATTTGTACAGGGGTAATACACTGTATTAAATATGTAAGGTCTTATTTACATGGGTTTGATTACAGAAACTAATAAAGTATTCTCTAAATAAAGTATCCTGGTAATTTTATAATCCATTAGTCTACATGCTTACAGGCAAAAAAGAATGTGTGAGGTATCACTTTTGCTGTATGAATGGCATACGTTATGGTTTAGGAAGAAAATTTATAGCAGTTGAATTTCTAAAACAGCTTATATATGGTCAACAAGGCTTGCCTCCCTCAGTCCATTTCTCTCCTATTAATCCTCCAGTGAAGAGCTAATGGAACATAGCTTAGCCATACCCGATCAGACTTAGTTTATCATTTCATGTATCTTGCCTCCAGCACTGGCCAATATCTGATGCTTAAGAGCATGAAATAAACCTCCCATAATGCTTCTGGGCAATTGTGCACTTCATGGAGTAAAATAGGAGGCGAGAATTCCTGTCTGACTCCCATAGGGATCAGGTCATAGCCCGTTTATAATGACAATTCTGGTCGTTCAGATACCGCAGTCATTCATAGTGACAGACCATTAAACACAAGATCATGATTTGCCAGGTCATGCAGGAGAGGGTCGCGATATAAACACATGTTCCCGAGTAGTAAAAGAAGTACAAAAATTCCAAGTACATTACTTATTTCATTTCCCCAAACTGCTGTTATATGAAGGTTTTCTAAATTCCGGCAGCCAGTTCACCACTACACAATCTACCTAAAATGCATGAAAATGTGCCATTAGCTGACACCTTTGGAAGCCCTTCTTAGGAGTATAAAGCAAATATTCACTTTAAACCCAGAAGCTTTGATCATTCTTAGTGTTTCTAATGTCGTCTTCAGCATGGTGTCTGACTGCCGAGATGTTCAACCCCTTTAACCCTGCAAGTTGCAACATCCTTCCCTCCATTGCAAACAGCCAGATGGAACTGGCATCTGAAACACAAGGTAATTAAAAAGAACAGGAGTACTTGTGGCACCTTAGAGACTAACGAATTTATTTGAGCATAAGCATCCCTAAAATGATAGTAAATTAGTTAAACATACGTGTATGTTCTTTAATTGGCCACTAGAGTGTGCTCTTGCTTCATAATTACCTGGAAATGTCTCGATTTATCTTAGGGTCCATCGCCTCCAAAGAATGTGACCAAACTGCAGAATTAAGAAATAAGCCAATAGCAAGATTTCAGCAGCTGCTTTTGCAGAAGCTGGTGGCCTGTTCTGTTACGCCATGTTGAGGTACTGGAGGAAAGTGTATGGAAAGATTGGTCCTCCCTGTACCCAAAAGGAACCAGACTGAAGGCCATGGCTTGGAAAGAGTTAAAGTAGAAGCCGGGAGAAGGTTAGCATATGCAGAGCACTTCCAGTGGGGCATGTAACTGACAAGAAGAGCCAGCAGTTCAATAGACCTACAGCAAAAGGGACTGAGGACACTAAAGATGCAATAACCAGCAGACAAAAAGAAGAGTGGTGTACTAGTTTATACATCTCTTCCTCCTGCTAGTTGCGCCTTTCAAACATATGCAAGTGGGTATGTCCTGTTCAGCCATGGGGCTTGCATTTAACCGTGGTCACAAACGATCAAATTAAAAATACTGTCATGGCAAATTCCATAGGAGACCAAAGGTCTTGTCTCCATACAAAAGGGTTCGCCCAGTGCAGTTATACCCGCAAACCCTCCTTGTGGAAGCGCAGCTTATATGGGCAAAGTTTCCAAAACAAAAAACAAAAAAAACCTATGCTGGCAAAGGGACTTTTTTGTCAATATAACTGAGTCTACACTAGGGCATTTGCGGGCATAGCTTTAACAGGTAGGAGTGTGATTGGTTTAACAGTGGTGTGATTTAACAGGTGGGGTGTGAATTTCTCCCTCTTCCCCGTTGTAATGGGCACAGCTATGGCTGCAAAACTTTTTGAGTATAGATCAAGCCAGAGGATTAAATTTTCAAAAGCACCCACGTGATTTGTGAGCCTGCTTCTGACTTCAGCTATGTCTACATGAGGAGCGCTTTATTATACCAGGGTCTTAAACTGACAAAGTATGGCTAGTGTGGATGCAGCCATACTGGTAAATCTGTGTTTTGTAGCTGAATAGTAAAACCACCGCCACCATCCCCCAGGAGTGAAACAAGCTACCCCGGTAAAAGCTACGCTGATATAACTGGGCCTATGCTAGCAGCTTCTGCTGCTAGCACAATGATGTTGGTCACGGATCACATCTGCTCGTGTCCCTGACTGACACAGATGTGCTGGCAGAAGTCTATCATATAGCCTTAGCCTCCAAAGTCACTTAGGTGCTTTTGAAAATTTCACCCACCATCGTTGCTGTCAGTGTCACAGGTGGTTCTCCGTGGCAAGGTCCAGATGAGCCGTATCTCCTTTTTAAAAGTGTTTTGGCTTTTAAAAGGGGCCACAGGGCTGAGCAGACCCATAACCAAATGTTCTGACCTTTGAATGCAGCTCACTTGTGGCTAAAGCTGCCCCTCAGCAGCAACAGCCAGGCCAGCCTGAAGAATTGCCTCTGCTAGAAGTGGTGGCCTTACGCACTGATTACAGCAACAGCAGTCCATTTCCACAGCACCCGGTTGCAATAAGATGGCCAATCAGTGAGACGCTGATGGTTAGTAAATAGGAGTGCGAAGCAGCCCTGCGTAGTGATCCCAGGAAGTGGAGGCCTGTTGACATTGCAAATCTCTACCCTTGCCTGTTTGCTGTACATTTACTCTGCCGGTTGCTGTTGCGTAGGGACCCTTGCTGAACAAAGCAGTTATTGCTCCTGCACAGTGATAGACCTTGAGATGTGTTTACATTGCAGGAGCTGGGGTTTGTCAGACTAGAGATTCAGAAACCAGATCTAGGGAAGAGTCCCCCAAGTACGGCAGTAAATCTAATTGTGTGAGCTTAGCAACGGTAACTGGGTGGCTCCTGGTGACAGGCTGTGGCCTTTGAACCTGAGCAGCACTGACATACAGCGAGTTCAAGTCTTCTAGAGTAAGGAAGGATCACATTATGGTTAGGACACTTGTGTGGAGTTAGGGAGACAAAGATTCAATTCCTGGCTCGGCAACAGGCTTCCTGTGGGTCACAGCACCAGCAGTAGGCCACAGTGCCTCTTGCTGGGTAAGTCACTAAGGCCCAGGCCCTCAGAGGTAGTTAGGTCCCTAACCCTCCTGTTGAGCATTAGGTGCTGAAATACCTTTGAGGATCCGGGCCTTGGGGTCCCTCTGCCTCGGTCCCTGGCTTTCAAAAGGGGATAACAGCACTGTTCTACCTCATCAGGGTGTTGAGAGGAAATACGTTAAAGATAGATACTCAGATACTGTGGGTCGTGGTGGCCCTGTAAGTACCTAAGCAGGTAGCAAAGCCATCTGTTCTGCTTGCACCCAATCAGCTCTGAGCAGCCAGTTGACTGGCACCAGGAGATGCTGAGCCAAGCTGGGGGACAGGCTGGAAATCTTTGGGACCTGAGAATTTCCGTTGCCAAAAGAAACGAAGGGCTGCTTTAGACACAGAGGGTATGTCTGCACTGTACATCCAAGTGTCGGCTCTGACTAAGGTTTGAGCCCAAGTCTGACTTCCGTCCACACACAAATGAGCCTGACTTGGATCCTGCTAGTGAGGTGGGGTGTCAGTAGGGTGACCAGACAACAAGTGTGAAAAATCGGGACAGGGTGGGGGGGTAATAGGAGCCTATATAAGAAAAAGCCCCAAATATCGGGACTGTCCCTATAAAATCTGGACATTTGGTCACCCTAGGTGTCAGCCTGAGTCCTGCCGAGATTCAGGTCCAAGCCCTGTCATTTTGCAGTGGGGGACCCAGCTCAAACCACAGACCGGAGTCAGAAAGGCTGCACAGTGCAGCGTGGACGCGTTAGCATAGTGGTGAGACCCGGGTCCAGCAATTGTCCAGACCCGGGTTTACAATGCAGTGGAGACAGCCAGTGTTTGTACTGATTGACCTACATCAGCTTGGAAACTACTGGGGACGCAGCCACGCTGCTTTATGGGTGCTAGTGTCACGATTGCTTGTTCCCATCAGTTACCTGGCCATACCATCCAAAAACCAGTACAAAACCTGTGTCTGGATCGGCCTTAAGCTGTGCAGAGGTACCAAAAAGTCACCCAAACGTTTGTGACGTCTCACGCAGCTTCGGCGCTTGAGCCATTTGGGGGGCGAAAGTTTCTTAGTTACTGCAGTGGATCTGTTGCTAGCAAGTAATTGCAGAGAGGTCACTGCGGCTGCTTGAAACTTCACAGCTGCAGCACTGTGGTCCCTCTGCCTCGGTCCCTGAGCTAGACCTCAGGCCTATTTGCTCTAAAATCATGCCCCTGTCCCCACACCTCCACTCAAGGGAGAATCGCCATTCGTTCATGGCTAGCAGTACATGGTCTATGATATCCACTGGACTGTTCTGTTTCAATCGAGTAGAGGAAACTTACCAAATCTCTGTTATTTTAGCCCAACCACTGGCTCTGCCCCTAGTTCTCATTCTCACCCTCCTCCCTTCCCCATTTTCCCTCCTGCCATAACTCTGCCAGTGGGAAGAGACCCCGTTACATGGCTTCCTGGGCTACTGTAACACCTCTGACAAGGGAGCTGACTGAGGCGTACGGGACTGGCAAAGCATTCTGGGCCAGTCGGCCTGATGGGACGCCACGTGAGGGCAGATATTACACCAGGTGTGTTGGAGGGTTGGAACCCAGCCCTCTGTTAATGGTGAGAATCCCAGGGCCTCGCTAGCTTAGGGAGCCTTTCCCCCTTAGCCATTGTTTGAAATCCAGCCCCGGGCAGTCAAGCCCACTGTCACCCCCAGTTGCTCTGCATTCGGGGCCCTGGGTGAAACACGGTGATGGCTCCAAGTCCTATTTATTTCTGAGGGCCAGGCAGTCACATCACTAACCCCACAGCACGCCTGGCCCTTCCCAGCCAAGATGTCCAAGGACTGACCGGGACCTAGCAACAGCGTGACTCTCTTGTGGCCCCGCCAGGTTGGGATGAGGCCATTTACAAGAGCAGTGAGGGGGCAGAAGACATGGGTTGTTTGCCCAGTTGTTCCTTGGGTTGCCCTGTTCTGTGGATCACTAGGAGCTTAGGATCCAGTGGGGGCCCTGCCGGTACCCTGTGGGAGACCAAGAACACCCGAGAGGCGGTGGAGCCCACTGGCGAGCTGCTCTTGCTTTATTCTGAGGTGCTGAGATTGAAGCAGGAGAGTTGTGCCAGGAGGCAGCGAGGAAAGTCCCTCTGGGCAGGGAACTGCAGGCTGTGCACGGTGCCACAATGCCAGGGGAGGCCTGGGCCAGGTCAGGACAGAAGGGCAAGAAGCCTGGTGAGTTGGAGGAACAGGAACTGATGGGTCGCTGCTCCGGCGATTAGCCAGCACGGCCCCCAGGGCTAAGTGCTTGGCGCGAGCCATCCGGGCGAAGGGTCGAGTGGAGCGTCCCGAGAGTAGACAGCACAGCTGGCTGAGACCGGGGGAGTGCAGCTGCGGTCAATCTGCGAGAGCAGCTCCAGGTGAGGGGGACAGCACCTCTGGCCCGCAGAGTACACCGCCAGCAGAAGTGGTGGGAATAGAGGGGAGTCAGGAGTAGGCTGAGCTAGCGGTTCTGGGCTGGGAGACGAGCTGTCCATGGAATAAACAGCGCAGCTGACTGGGACAGAAGAAGATCCCAGCCCAGGCTGCACTGAGGGGTCCAGGTGAGAGAACAAGGTCCGCTCGAGGGAGTAAATGGCGTAAGTCCTGGGCAGAGGTGGAGTAGGGCTCCGGCCAGCCGGAGCCCCCGGGGCCAGATAAGGCACTGAGCTCCTGTCCATGGAGTACACTGCGTAGCATCTGGGCACAGGCAGAGTGGGGCTCTGCTTAGCTCGCTCCATGGGCTCCCAGGGAAGGGACAAGCTCTGATCCCTGGAGTAGAAGCCCCAGCTGGTGGAGAGAGGAGGCGTACAGCTGTGATCCACGTGGGACAATGCAGGCACAGGCCTGGCCGTGGGGTAGACAAAGCGACTTCCTGTGGCGGGAGGTGTGGGCCTCGCCATGACCTGAGCCCGCGGCCCCACCAGAGGGACTGTATTCAGGGGCCGGTTGTAGAGAGCGCAGCTCGCAGAGATGGGGGAAGTGGGACTCCGGTCAACCTGAGCCAGCAGCTCCTGGTGAGGGCACGTCCTGCGGCCCAGCGGGTGAAGTGTGAATCTGCTGGGCAATGGAGGCTGATACCCCAGCGCTCGCAGGGACGAACCTGGGTCCCGGGAGGAGGCAGCGTGGCTGGCTGGACCAGGACAAGGGGGAACCATGGCAGGTGTCCCAGTGCATTTCTGTCCCTCCTTCACCGCCGTGATCAGCTCACGTCTGCGTCTGAGCTCGTTGCTCCCTGGCCTGTGGGGGGAAAGAGAAATTGGTCACACGGCGCTTCCAAGGGTCTATTTCCACCTCGCTGCCCTGAGTGGCCAAGCCCCCAGCATGCAGAGAGAGTGGGGCCTGCAGGAGTTTCACATGCCACTCGGGGCGTATTCCCGTCTCCCCGCACAGAAAAGTACACACTCCACTCCCTACCCAGCACAGGTGCGTGCACCCTGCACCCAGGCCAGAGCACAGCTCAGGCGAGTTGTGTTATGGGGCACTGATCCCCTTCTCATCCCAGCACAGGTGGGTCTGCAAGGTGAGCCCAGGAGGCATTCTCCACACCACAGCTAAAAGATCTACAAGCTGACCCCATGCACTGGGCGGGCAAGTTCATAACTGGCCCTATCTGCCTCCACACCCTTTCTGGCTTTGCTAAGCAATATTTGCTGGTATAGTAGAATATGTAGGACCTCAGGATAGGGTAATGACTCACCAGTCAGTCTGGGGCTATTCAGACTATGGCATGGACTGCTCTGCTGTCTTGCTAGGGTAGGATCCAGCCATACCTGCCTCCTCCTTTAAATGGGTGGGATTGAAAAGACACCTGCCTTCCTACTTCCTCATCTCATGGAACACTCTAATCTCCTGGGAAACACAGTCCCCGCCCCTCTGGTCACACCTTGCTCCTAGAACTGCCCCACTTTCCCCAGGAAAGGGTCTCACCACCTCTGCCATTATCCCCCTATGCAGCTCATCGGTGGGATCAAACCCACCTCGATACGTAGCACTAGTAGCCTTATAGACCTCATCAGTGCTCCAGCCACCCGCTGGAGACACGGACGGACATTCTGCCAGCCGCAGGGAACACATTGATCCTTCCTTTGTTTCTAAACTGCACCATTAACCCTTTGTACCCTGCACCTCCCCAGCCTCCCCTAGCTATGGTTTACCGTAGTGTTTAGCGCGGGTGCAGCTAATTGCTGACCCTTGTGAAGAGCATCCTGGCCCCAAAGAGAGGGACATTTCCTGGCGGTGAGTGTGACTTAGTGGGTGTGGGGATTTTTACTCCCTAAGAGCACTGATGCTGGGGCCACTGTATCACCCCTCGCTCACCACGCTGGCCCTAGCTGCTTTCTCCCCAGTAGCAATAGAACAGAAATGAACTCACCCTGCGCGAGGGGCTGCAGAGACCCGAATGCCACCCAGCTCCCCTCCCAAATTGAAAGCTGTTCTCTCTGCCGCTCGCTCCAGTCCAAGCTGCGGGCTCCCTCCACAACACGTGTGGCAGAAGGTTCTGAGCCCCTCGTCACATGGGAAAGCCATGACATCCCACCCCGGCTCTGAGCCACACCTGTGTACATCTGGACCAGCACTGCTGATGTCAGCCACGCTACTCCTGATTTACCCTGCAGTGACTGAGAGCAGGGATTGGACCCCAGCTTGCATTGTGGGGCTTTGCACACCGCTTGCCCAAAAATGCCTTCTGGCTGGGCCTCTGTCACACACCTGTGCCAGCTCCCAACACAGCACAGCTGGGATCGCACCAACGAAATCCAACCAACGTTCCTTATGATCATTCTGATAGGCGGGTGGGTGTTAATGACAGAGCTCCAGCTCCCATCTTGGTGGTAATATTCTGGGAAGGGTGGGGGTTCTCAGGTTCAGATTTTGCCCTGGGCCCCCAAAACCCCTCTGTGCAGCCCTGCCTCCTGCTGGTGATGTCTGTCTACAGCAGCTCCCCAGGGCAGCAATTGTCTCTTACTATGTATTTGTATAGCAACTACCACAATGCTGCTGCCTTGATCTTTGGCTGGGGCCTCTGGAATATAACCAGGCCTCATAACCAAGGCAGAGCTTAACAGACAAAGCAATAGCTGCTCCGCTGCCTGACGTGCAAGGAGTTTTCTGCTAACAGCCCACTGAACGCTGTCCTCTCCTGGCCTCCGTACCCTACCCCTGTCAGCCCAAACACACACTGCAGCTATGTCCCAACGTTTCACTCGCACGCTTTAAGTGATAAAATCCCCTGCAATATTTTTTAAGTAGCTTGTTAACGATGCTCAGCTGCCCCTCTAGTAACCAGAGCTAGTTGCTCTCCCATAACCAAGCACACAATTATGTGAGTTAAGTGACCCCCTTGTCTCTTTAATATCTTGGGACCCACATGGCTACAGCACTGCAGCCCACGAAGAGCAATCAGCTGATATGCATCATGCTAAGGGCCTTGTCCCCCCTGCTTCTGTTATTCTCAGTTGCCTCAGTTTAACTCTGACATGCTTAATGTGACAGCTGCCTTTCAACTAGGCAGCAAATCCCTCCAGTCAGCCCAGGCCAAAGTCAAGCCAGCTGCTGAAGTCTATAAAGGGGAGGGTCCTCAGTTATGCTAACAAAGCTGGTCATTCTTTTGCAAGGAAAAAATGGCTGGTAAAAAACTAAATTTTCTGCTGGGCTTTAACATTTTTAGTTTTTGTTTTTTTTTTAATTTTCTCTCATGTGTATTGTAGCAAAGGATCATGAAATGCAGGAGAAGCAGGAGAAAGAATTTTGTCTAGTTAACAAGGTAGGTGCAGTAAATTTTCTAGTTCCTACCATGTACTTCCTTTATATAAGGAACACAAGATTAAAAAAAAATTGCTCAGTATGTTCAATTTTAACTTTAAAAAACTAACAAACAACCAAGAATAGATGAAATCAAGGATTCCTGAGTCTTCAGCCTATGATAAAGTGGTGTATATCTTCCCTTTTTGTCATCAACTTTGTGACAGTAAGGTAAGATAAAAATTGACTTATAGTTCTCAAAAAAAAAAAAATAATAATTCCTATTTCATTAAGATTATCTTCCCAAGGGAATTTCTCTGCAATCTTCTTGTGATAAGATGCATTTTAGATCATGCAGAAAGCACATAAACTGCTTGCCAAGAGATTTCAGCTAACCCCTAGCACTGAAAAAAAAAAAACCTTTCATGCTCTCCCATATGCTAGTAGAATTCTTACCGATGCCCTATTTATACACGTCTGTTAATTATTGTCTCTTCTCAACTTGCCTAGGAGGTAGGTGTTGACTCCCAAAATAATGTACCTGAAGATTTATTAAACAAAAACATATGTATTGGCTAATGTCAATAGACACCTTGAGGGAAAGCAAATCATGAAGTTAAGCCAAGAAAAAGACTTGATTCTACTTTCTCTTACCCTGGAGTAACTCCGGCTGGTGTAAATGTGTGGAATCGAGTCTCTCTGTATTACGTGGGTTCTGAATACATTCTTCACTGCATTAGGAGACAAAGTTCATGGTCCAGAAAATAAACATTGCTACTCCAGTAGAGGAGGCCCTAGAAATGCTAGCGACTAGTAGAAAATTGACTTTAAGCCAATGAGGATGCAGATATTTGCATATGTGCTCTAATTGGCTCACACCATTTCATGGTCCATTATTGACCTGTGAGGAGGTCAGCAATAGAAACACAGCTGTTGGCCAGCTGTGAGCTTGGTGTGGTTTTACCTCTGTAACAACGTTGTTCTCGGAAGCCCTGCTCCCCAAGTGACTTTGGTGGAGAGCCTGGTAAATGAGCAGAGCCAATAGCCACAAGAACCCTCCACACATATGAAATGAGGCTCTGTTGTGGTCTGCTGTTGTGCTGGTCTCTCTGTATAATGAGGGAAGGAGCCCCAGTGGAGGTGTATGCTGGTAATAAGGGTTGGGCCCAAGTCCTGCCATTCAGACAGGCGTCCAGATGTTCCCAAAGTGTAGACGGCCTTCTAGAGGCCTGGGGCGTGGCTTCAGGCCCATGGCCATGAGCTGTCTTCCCATTCCACAGCCTCTTAAAGTGACAGGCCTTCTCTCCCATTTCACAGCACTCAAGGCCAGCAGGGACCATTGGGTCATCTGGCCCTTAGATTTCCCACAGTTCCCCCTATATTGAGCCATTAACTTGTCTGGCTGCAGCATCTCCTCCAGAAAGGCAGCCAGACTCCCAGAGGTGGAGACTCCACCCCTTCCCTTGGGAATTTGTTCCAATGGTTGTTAATCCTCGTGGTTAGACCTGTGTCCCTATTTCCAAATGGCAAGAGTCTGGCTCCAACTGCCAGCCACGGGGTCTTGTTCTGCCTTTCTTGGCTAGATTAAAATGCTCCGTAGTCCCTGGCGTTTTCTCCCCAGGAAGGAATTTAGGCACTGTAATCAGGTCACCTCTTAATCGTCATTTTGATCAGCTAAATGCTGTGAGAGACTGAAGAGCTCAAGCAAAGGTGTTTTCTTCAGCCCTTGACTCGTTTTTGTGGCTCTCTTTGGCACCCTCTCCAACACTTCCATGTTGTCTTTAAAATGTGACACCCCCCACACACAACTGGAGACAGTATTCCAGGTCTGCTCTCACCAATGCCATGTGCACAGAGGTCAAATCACCTCCCTGTTCTCCTCATGTAAAATACTAAGGTTTATGAAGCTGAGGCTGTCTAATCATGGATCCCCCTTTATGTTCAGCTCTCAGGAGTGCAAGATATAAAGGGGGATGTAGGAGCTGGGCCCTAAGAGGAAAGGTAGTTGAGTGGGAAGGGCTCAAGACTGGGATTGGGGAGACCTGGGTTCAATCCCTTTCTCTGCCACTGACTTCCTGTGCAGTGTTGGGCAAGTCACTTAGGCCCAGATCCACAAAGGTACTTGGGTGCCTCTGCAATCCACAAAACCCCCACTTGGCTCCTGCCAAACCCTGCAGGTGCCTGAACTCACTTGATGCCTAAATTTTCAGGGTGGAAGTTCCCTTGATGCCTATGTTTCTGCCTTTGGGCATGCATGCTGCTGCTTCTCTATGGGTACCTGGATGCCTAGAGCGCTAGTGCAAGGAACAGACCAAGAGACGGTAGTGTGATGTTATTGACATGAACTGTGAACGTATAGATCATTGTTGCAACCAAGGTCCTATAGTTGCACCAAATCTTGTACAAAGGAGGTCGAGTAAGGTGTCTATGGAAAGGTTGTAATTTGCTGGTTATGCTGTGTGTGTGTGTGATTTTTGTATTTTAAGTTATGAATATTGCCTATGTACTTGTATCTCAATGTGTTTGATTCTAAGTAGCTTCAGTGAAGCATTTGGTCAGCTTCTTGAGAAAGGACTATTCTCAGTAAGTGCCCAATCAAGAAACACTTAACTGACAATGGACTTGGGAGACGCCAATTCACATCTGAGCTTTCCTGGGAACATTCAAACTAACATGTAAACAATGGTGTCGGCCTGCAAAAAGCTGAATCATTCATGGACATGTAACTTGCCCTGGTGGCTACAAACTCCACCTTGCTGCTGTGACTTTGCACAGAAGACCAAAGGGGTTTCCACCCACAAGAGAGAGAATATAAAAGGCCCTGGAAGCCTCTCCATTTTGTATTCAGCTGGCTCAAGAGATGGTCTCTCCACCCCATAGAGATGCCTGAAAGAAACTGGAACAAAGGTCTGTAACTACAGGGGTGTGAGTGATTGCTGGACCCAGGCCATAAGCGACAACGTTGGTCTGAAAAGGATTGGGCCCAGACTAGGAAGGAGTCTAGTCTGTGAAAGAAGCTTATTGGGACGTCTCTGAGCGTGAGATTTACCTGTATTCAGTTTCCTACTGTATTAGGCTTAGACTTGCGCGTTTTGTTTTATTTTGCTTGGTAACTTACTTTGTTCTGTCTTTTATTACTTGGGACCACTTAAATCGTACTTTTTATACTTAATAAAATCACTTGTTTATTATTGAACCCAGAGTAAGTAATTAGTAGCTGGGGGAGCAAACAGCTGTTCGTATCTCTCTATCAGTGTTATAGAGGGTGGACAATTTAGGAGTTTTCCCTGTATAAGCTTTATACAGAGTAAAATGGATTTATTTGGGGTTTGGATCCCATTGGGAGTTGGGTGTCTGGGTGCTAGAGACAGGAGCACTTCTTAAGCTGTTTTCAGTTAAGTCTTCAGCTTTGGGGCACATGATTCAGACCCTGGGTCTGTGTTGGAGCAGACTGGCGTGTCTGGCTCAACAAGGCAGGGTTCTGGAGTTGCAATATGGCAGGGAAAACGGGCTCAGAGGTAGTCTCAGCATGTCAGGTGACAGTCCCAAGGGGGTCTCTGTGACCGAACCTGTCACAGGTAGATGTTCCTCTGCTTCTCTCACCTGTGGTACCCAATCTGATAGGTGTGCTCAGAGGCCACCTAACCCATCAGGTCCTGGTCAGAATCTGGCTAGAGGAGGAACCCAACTTTTAGCTCAGGGGTTAGAGCACTCACCTGGAATGTGGGATACCCAGGTTCGGTTCCCCCATCTCTGCCTGAGAGACAGACAGTGACACACTCTGCAGGACCAGCTGGGCCTGGCCCCTGGGGGAGACGGAGGGACAAGCACAGTGCATGACCCTGGAAGACACTAGAGAGAGCTTCTGAGTCTGGGGCTGGCAAAAGAGTTGGCCTGTAAGCAAAGAAGCTCTCCCTTGATTTTGGTCCCTCCTGCATTTAGAGAAGCAGGACTTCGTACGTTCCTTGTAAATAAACAAGATTGTGTCCAAGAAAATGCCAGACTCTGTCAATTTCTGTTTGCCTCTGGAATGCCCTTGGGGGGGCCCCTGAACTTTAACTAGCCGCTAGGAGGTTTGAGATAACTCCAAGCCAATGAACTGGGAAGCATGTAGTGGTTAGCTTCCAGTGGCTGGAGCAGGAGAGCACAAGGAAGAGAGTTTCTTAACTTGTCATTATTCCTCATAGTAATTCCAGGTATTTGTGTGGAGTCTTTTCACGGCTAAACTTTTTTTCAACCCATGGCATTTCACAGCTGGCCTGGCATAGCAGGGGGTGCTGGAGTTCAGGCTGAAGGAGTCTTGGCAGAGGGCATACCCAGGACTGAAATAGACTGATCCAGAGGACACCTGGATAGTTTCTCACCATGTCCCCCTACTTGAGTGCTGATATTTGCTCATTGCTTAACGTGAGCTATTGCCAGGCCCGGTGACCAACTCCCCTCTCTTGCCTGGACAGGAGTACCTGGCTGATGAACCATTCCGAGACATTCCAAATCTACAGGCAAAGCTTGATCAGCTGAAGGGTGAGTCTGTTCCAGGGAGAATGGAGCTGAGAAGGAAATGGTTTAGTGCCCTAAAAATGCAGCTGACTGTTTGGGCTTGGGGGAGGGGAGAAAGTTGCTAAAGCAGCAGGAGGTGTAATGATCTGTGCAAAATGCTCTTCTAACTCTCCCCCCCCCCTCCCCCCCCCCCCCCCCAAGAACTAGTCAATACATACAGACCCTGTGTTGAGATTGGCCACCAGTGCCATGTCCTGCTCGCTGGGGAACTGGTGACTTGGGGGTGAACAAGCCAAATGCAGCCCATGACTTTATCCCCTGGTTAAAATAACTTCACTGTTGAGTTGGCATGTGCTGGTGATGTGGGGGCATCACAGCCTTTGGGCCAGATCCTCATCTGCTGTGAATTTGCTGATTGCTGGCTTACTCCAGTTCAGGATCTGGCTCTTGATATCAAAGAGGCTCAGATGAAACCATCAAATACTTGAGAGCGAAGCCAGCTAATCTGAGGGAATGCTCCTGAAGAGCTATGTTTGCCCGATGGGAAATGTGTGGATTGACATGTGAACTACAGATGCTGCTGGGTCAAATCTAGCCTTTAAAAATGACAATAGTGTGTGTGAAGCCAGGCTTCTCTGTTCTCCTCTTCTTCTTTCAGTGGCAAGAGAGAGAATGGGGACAAAACCCCTTTTTTGTCCCAAAAAAAAATCCCCTGAGAAACTTTGAACTAAGTGATTCTAGCATGGGGAAAACAGCTCCCGTTCTTCGGCCAGGCCCCTACAGAACGTGGAGGACGTTGGCAGTGCAGGTGGCGAGGCAGTCACCATGGAAGTGCGCGCAGAATGGCTACTGATGTAAATCAATGAGTCGATGCTGCACTCACCCTTAGTAGACAGGTGATGACTCTCCTCTCTCTCTCCTAGACATGTTTATGGGATATGATGCCACACGCACAGGAGAAATTGGTAAATTGATGCTTAACTCTTTGCTTGTGACTGCTGCTTCCCTCCTCCTCCTCTGCCAGAGCAGATCTGAAGGCCCATCTGCTGCACCAACCTATTGGGGTTTGATGTGTCCATGTCTCGGTGGAATCCGAGCATAGTTAACATCCCCATATTTCACAGGGGTGGGGGCCCTAGGCAGCTCATTGCACTTTCACAAGAAGATCCCTCTCCCACCTCCTCCCCATACTCACTCCCCTGTGCGGAAGCAAAACATGCCAATGCTGGTTACTTGTGCCCATTGGCACCTTGAGTCTACCCCACTGCCTGCTGCAATCTTCCCCCTCCCCTGGAACTAGATCTCCCTTGGTGCCAGAGAATCAGGTCTCTGGTGCTGAAGGCTTAGCATTCATGCTGATGGTGACTGAGGGGTGAGGCTGGCAGCTACCATCCTAGGGGAACAGAGGTGGGTCCCACAGCTCTCCTTTGCCAGTGGGTCCCTTAATGCTTCTTAACAAGGGAGAAAAATGCCTGATGCCCTGAGATGGGGAGAACTTTGAAGCCATGCTCAAGTGCTTGCTGGGTGGCTTCCTTGACTAGCTGATGCAAGACTTATGGGTAATGAGTCATTGCCTCTAGAAAGTAGGTGGGAACTCTTGAGGGGGTGGCAGTGGGCTGCCTTTGCCTCCATACATGAGGTTGGTATGCCTCTCTGAGATGTAGCAAGTCCCAAAGTTTCTGCTACAGCTGCACACTTGTACAACTTCCTGTTGGTGAATCTGAAATTTCCCCACCCCTGCACTGCCCATGGTGCTTTTGCATTTCAGTAGACTAATCCTGGATGACTGAGAGCAGGGCCTCTTCACATGCATAAAGTACATATACAGTCCCATTCTTTCCCACAAAAACAATAGTGAACTTGAAGGATGTGTTAGAACCCATGGCAGGATATTCACCTTGACCAGCTGTCCCCACCAGAGAGGGAGATCATGCCACCTTCAAAGGTCTAGCCTTAACCTGTGAGTGAAAAGGGGGCGGGGGGAGTAGATACTTCGGAGTTCAAGTTGTACTCTATTTGCTTAAAGCCTTTAGAGGACTACCCAGATTAGAAGACTATATCAGATTCCTTTGACTCATTAGACTAAGGAATCCAGTAGCACCAATGCTACTCTGTAGTGCTCTCTCCTTCATTGTAAAGCACCTACCTAAAACCACCCCAGCTGTTTCTACTGGGTTTATACTCAGTGTAGATGCTGCTTAAAACTCTCCAGGCCCACACTGAGTAATACAGAACCAGTTCTGGAGCAGCAATGGGGAGGGGGATGTGGTAAATGACCAAATAGGTCTCTTCCATCTCTAACCCCTGTGATCATGTGATACAGACCATATCTGAGCCTGGTGTTGTTTCAGATTATCCAACAATGAGCAGGATACTGCAGGAGTTTGGGGTTTTCCAAAGCCCCTTGGAGCTCAAGGCGCTGGTTCAGGAAATCACAGGGAACACAGGCAGCACTGTCCCTTACAAGGACTTCACTATGGTTATGCTGGGCCGCAGATCCACCATGTGCCAACGGTACGTATGAAAGCATACCTGCATCTCCAGGCTTGGACCTGGGGAAGGAGCTGAACTTGCTAATGATCGAACGGATTTGATTTGTGGTTTTGGTTGTTCCCTGGGTGACACTTGCCTTCCAACAAAGGGCAAGAGGAGCTATTGGGAGATCCGCAGCTATTTCTAACCTGCCCGTCGCTGCAGTATCTGGGTACTAGCATGGTACAGCTGTTGTAGAGAGGGTGGAAGAGCTGACCTAGTGCAAAATTTGTGCTTCTGTCCATTTGGTGATCCCTGGGCCTGTTCCTTTAACTGGTTAGTTACCCAAGAAGCTAGGGGCCCAACTCTGATAAGGAAACTTTAGTATCTCTGTGCTACCAAGGCAAAACAACTTATTCTGACTAGGGAATCAGACCTCCCTCATCCATTTGAGGTCAATGGTTAGCCACATTTACCAATGGGCTGGAGGACTAAAGATTGCAGGTCACATTCTACCATAACCAGCATCCCATACAACTCCACTGAAGTCAGCAGGGCAGTTTTCAGAAGTACAGAAGGACAAAACCTAGGCCACAGCCTGCCTTGGTGTCTGGACTCCAATGGGAGTGGCATTTGGGGTCATGTCTGAGGGCAGCACTGTGGCTCCTTGGCAGTATGAACTGGGCCAAAAGCTGGTCTCCATTGAATTTGAATGGTGTAGGTCAGCCCAACACCATGGAATGATAGCTGAAAATCCGACTCTGCCCGGCTCTAGTCATTTGGTCCCAAACTTGAGGCTCCAGGGGTGGAGGCATCAGGAGTATTCCCAGCTTCACACTACACAGTGACTTGTCTCCATGAGACTCTTCACCACTCACTTGAAGTGTGAACATTCCCCTGCTGTCTTTGCAGCCCATGTTCTGGCCCCAGCCCACTGGTGCAGTCTAGCTGGAGATGACACCAGCCACTCCAACTGCAGGAGTGGAAAGATCAGGGCTGGAGAGAGAGAATGGGGAGACTGTCTAGTTAGTCATCCAAAGACCTTCACAGGTAAAGCAAACCTTCCTCTTCTGGGGGGAGTCTTTTCAGAAGAGTTTGGGGGGAAGGTGGACTTAGGCAGGAACTAATTGTTCATAAGGGGTATTAAAGGCAGTGCTCTGCTGGGTCACTGCCCTTCTGTGCCTCAGTTTCCCCAGCTGTAACCTGGGGATAAAGATAAGAGCTAGGATGTGTCAGTGGTGGTTCCCCTGGCTGTTGTCATGACACCTGCTGTTTACTCTCTCTGCTGCCAGGATCATGCACTACAATGGGAAAGGAGGAGGAGCCGTAAAGAGGCCCAGCCTGATGAATGCTGGCCCCTACGTAACCTACTTGGAATGCACTCTCTCCGGAGTCCCCTCTCCTCTTACCACTCTCCCACCACCACCTCCCCCATCTCCAGCTGATGGCTGCTCTGAAACCTAGCCAGCTGCCCAAGAAATGTGGAGACTGACTCACTTCGTAGGCTGGAGAGCCTGCTGAGAAGGCAAACCAAATGTACTGTGGTAGAGTGCATCCAGCTCAGACCTTCCCCAATAAAGAGCTGCCTAGCAACAGTGCACTGTAGCATGTCTGAGCTGCTGCAGCAGACGAGCAGAACTGCTGATTGCTGGCATTATAGCTGCGCCTAAGGGCCCTGTTGTGGAAGGTGCTGTGGGAACATAAGACAGTCTCTGTCCCAAAGAGCCTACCGTCTAAACATAATCAGACAGGCGGCAAGGGAAACAGCCAGAGGGAGCTGAGGTTATGCGTCCCAGCTCTCAGCAGGTCAGTGGTAGAGCCTGGTATAAACCTGAGCTCTTCCAAGTTAGCACCTAGAATTGTATTTGTCCATTGTTCTTACTCAGGTTGTTCAAGAGCATAACGTCCAGACTGGGTCAGACCAAAGGTCCATCTAGCCCAGTATCCTGTCTTCCGACAGTACCCCAGAGGGAATAAACAGAACAGGTAATCATCAAGTGATCCATCCCCTGTCGTCCATTCCTAAATTCTGGCAAACAGAGGCTAGGGGCACCATCCCTGCCCATCCTGGCTAATAGCCATTGATGGACCTATTCTCCAGGAATTTTTCTAGTTCTTTTTTGAACCCTGTTATAGTCTTGGCCTTCACAACTTCCCCTGGCAAAGAGTTCCACAGACTGAATGTGCATTGCGTGAAGAAATACTTCCTTTTATTTGTTTTAAATCTGCTCCCTATTAATTTCATTTGGTGACCTCTTGTTCTTGTGTTTATGAGGCGTAAATAACACTTCCTTATTTATTTATTTTTTCTCCACACCAGTCATGATTTTATAGGCTTCTATCATATCCCCCCTTAGTCGTCTCTTTTCCAAGCTGAAATGTCCCAGTCTTATTAATCTCTCCTCATACGGAAGCTGTTCCATACCCTAATAATTTTTGTTGCCCTTTTCAATATCTTTTCCAATTTCAATGTATCTTTTTTGAGATGGGGAGACCACATCTGCATACTTTATTCAAGATGTGGGCGTACCATGGATTTATTGATCCCTTTCCTAATGATTCCCAACATTGTTAGCTTTTTTTGACGGCCACTGCAAATTGAATGGGTGTTTTTCAGAGAGCTATCCCCAATGACTCCAAGATCTTTCTTGAGTGGTAACAGCTAATTTAGACCCCATTGTTTTATATGTAGAGTTGGGATTATGTTTTCCAATGTGCATTACTTTGCATTCATCAACACTGAATTTCATCTGCCATTTTGTTGCCCAGTCACCCAGTTTTGTATGGTCCCTTTGTAACTCTTCAGTCTGCTTTGGACTTAACTAGCTTGAGTAGTTTTGTATCATCTGCAAATTTTGCCACCTCACTGTTTACCCCTTTTTCCAGATCACTGATGAATATGGGAACAGTACTGGTCTCAGTAAAGACCCCTGGGGGACACCCCTCTTTACAGCTCTCCATTCTGAAAACTGAACATTTATTCTACCCTTTGTTTCCTATCTTTAACAAGTTACTGATCCATCAGAGGACCTTCCCTCTTATCCCATAACAGCTTACTTTTCTTAAGAGCCTTTGGTGAGTGACCTTGTCAAAGGCTTTCTGAAAATCTAAGAACACTATATCCACCGGATCACCCTTGTCCACGTGCTTGTTGACCCCCTCAAAGAATTCTAGTAGATTCATGAGGCATGATTTCCCTTTACAAAAAACATGTTGACTCTTCCCCCAACAAATCATGTTCATCTATGTGTCTGACAGTTCTGTTCTTTACTATAGTTTCAACCAATTTGCCTGGTACTGAAGCTAGGCTTACTGGCCTGTAATTACTGGGATCACCTCTGGAGCCTTTTTTAGAAATTGGCCTCACATTAGCTAGCTGCCAGTCATCTGATACAGACAGAGGTGAAAGTAAGCCGGTCCGGTCTGGTACTGTGTACTGGCAAGAGCTGGTACACAGCCGACCGTACTGACGGGGCAGCTTCCCCAGGCTGGCAAGCATCCTCACACGCTCTTCTGGGGCTAAGTACCTGAGGAGAGTTTGGGAGGGGGACCTACGTACAACTTACGGCTTCTGTTGGATATTATGAACTTTGTACGTAACTATATCAAACCAGTTGCCAAATCACGCTGTGCCTTCACCTTGCCTCTATAGCCTCCGGAGTGAGCTAAAACCCCCAAGAGGTGTCAGGCGAAATTCTTGCAGCCATGATGCAGGGTCACTAAACTTTGATGGTCTTCTATTCAAATGGAAACCCCCTTGGGCAAAAAGCTGGCCAAATGGAGAGAACAGATTCTGCCAGGTGGGCTAGTAACCAAATAATCATGGGCTGGGAGACTCCAACTGCCTGAGGGTGAGTGGGGATCACACGATAGGTGATAGGGAATAAGAACTTTATAAAGGACAGGTGTGACGCTCGCTCTCTCTCTCTCTCTCTCCAGCCATTTCACCACCTCACCTGCTCCAGCTGGGGGGAGCTGCTGCAGCAGAGGGAATCTGCCTAATTTGACTTCCCACCCCCCTTCCC
This sequence comes from Terrapene triunguis, assembly GCF_002925995.2. Classification (NCBI taxonomy): domain Eukaryota; kingdom Metazoa; phylum Chordata; order Testudines; family Emydidae; genus Terrapene; species Terrapene triunguis. Next base: position 5,563,070 of record NW_020664561.1, on the reverse strand, counting down.
CTCCTCCCCCCAGTCTCCCAAGGAAAGTGGGTGAGCTACAATGTGGGGCAGGGAATTCAGGTGTGTGGTGGTTTCTAGATAGTCTGTGCCCTCTCTGAGTAAAGTGTGCATTTGGTTGAGAGGTCCTTAGGCCAAGCCTGGCTCTATTTGCTTCAGCTACAGTGTGTCCCTGAAGGGGTAAACAGTAAACCAGAGTCGGACGGAGCTCAGGCAAATGGTGAGCTTACGTTACTGGGGTGTCTTGGGGGGCAGCATAGGTCCTGGGGGCCTAGGGCACTGGGCCATAGGGTCTCTCTTCCATGAAGGGGTGTCAGACAGAGAGGCCAAAGAAGAGGCCATGCTGGAGCCTACTCAGACCAAGGGAAGCTTAAAACCACACGAAGGGCAGACAAGTTCTCCCACAATTCCCCAGGACAAATAGCAGCCCACTTAATGCAGCACAAAGACTCATGGGATGTGCCCCAGACGCCCTAGCGCCACACCCAGGGGAATGTAGTTGCAGTGAGGATGCAGTAACTGTAGGGTGACCAGACGTCCCGATATTATCGGGACAGTCCCGATTTTAGGGGACTTGTCCCGCGTCCCAACCTTACATCGGTCGGGACACCCTTTGTCCCGATATCCAGGACCGTCCGGACCGCAGCCGCAGCGCCGCCGCTAACCGCTTCCTGGGGCAGCTCCTGGTGCCCGCCCACCGGCAGGAGCTCCACGTGCTGCAGGGGCAGGGCTTGCGGCGCCGGGAGCGGGCAGAGAGCCCTCCGCCCCCCCCACCCACCCACCCAACTTGCCCCTTGAACCTAGGAGCCAGAGGGACCAGCCTGCTGGATGCTTCCCGGGACGGGAGCTGCCCCAGGTGAGCACCGCTGGGACTCCCTACCTCGCCCCCTGGCAGGTCCCTCTGGCTCTTAGGGTGGGGGGGCTTTGCATGCTGCCGGCGCCTGCAAGCCCCGCTCCGCGGCTCCGGCAGCTCCCATTGGCGCTTTTCACAGCCAATGGGAGCCACCAAGCTCGCACTTGTGGCGGGCCCAGCACGTGGAGAGTCTGGAGACTCCCCTCGCCGCTCTCACCGTAGGAGCCAAAGACCTCCCAGCAGGGCTGGTGAGTGCGGCTAGGGAAGGGGGCAGGGTGTGATGGAGTGAGTGTCTGGGAGGTGTGTGTGGGGCGCTGGGCTGTGAGGGTGTGGAGGGTGCTGGGCAGTGGGGGAGGTTTGTGTATTTTGGGGTGCTAGACAGTGGGGGTCTGTTGGGGGGTGCTGGGCAGTGGGGGAGATCTGTGTGTGTCAGGGCACTGGGCAGTGTGGGTCTGTGTGGGGCATTGTGTAGTTGTGGTGGTGGGGCTGTGGAGAAGGGCACTGGGAGGGAGGAAGGAAGGGAGGGAGGGGAAACCTGTGTATTGGGAAACTAGCGAGTTGCAGGGGTTCTGTGTGGGGTGCTGGGCAGCTATGGTGGGGCTGTGGGCAGGGGGGCGCTGGGCAGAGTGTGTGTGCACAGCACTGTGCATTTGTGGTGGAAGGGTTGTAGGGGGGCTCTGGGCATAGTGGATCCAGGGGGTGCTGGGCAGGGGAGCTGTGTGGCGCAGCTTGGGCCCACCCTCAACAGGAAGGGGCATGCTGGTAGCACAGGGCCAGGCGGACCAGTGTGCCTCTGGCTCCGGTCAGGGCTGTGCACCTGTGTCTGTCTGTCTCCCCTCCTCCCTCCCCCCCACTTGACCAATGTGTCCTAATATTAGACTCTTGCGATCTGGTCACCCTAAGTAATTAGGTATGGCTTTGCAGTGGGGTTGCTCATGGCTGGGTTGGGCTATGCCAGGTGCCCATCTCCTGGGTGCCAATCACCTGGGCTAACACTGCAGTGAGGCTATGCCCATAGATGCAAAACAAAATTCTGTCAGTCGTGCTTTCGGCCAGAGGCTGTCCAGAAATACTGGGGTTAGTTCCCCTGCTCAAAGGAGCCGTTTGCTCCCGGGTGATGTAGAGAATGGTGAGTTAACATGAAACTTTCCAAGATTTAATGCTGATTTAGACCTTTTTAGTTGCTTTTTATACTGAAAGGGCTGACAAGTTATTTCTTTCCATCCCCAATACCGGAGGTCCCCTCAGGATAATCAAATACAGATGATCTGAGGCTCCATCCGTTAGGGGTTACAGCTAACATATATTCTACTGACTGTAAAAGGTAATCAATTGATATTTTTAAACCAGCTAATGTTAGGTTCCCAGCTTTCCTGTAATCAGTCAGCTCTCTCTCTACTGCAGGATTTAAGTCTTTCCATTTCTCTGCCTCCTCTTATTCTACAGTGGCATTTGTTGTTGTAGTCATGGTGATATTCCTTCAGTAGATGAAATCCTGGCTCCATTGAAGTCAATGGCAAAGTTCCCCTTGGCTTTAGTAATAGTAATACCTAGCTCTTATCTACTGAACTTTATAAAGGAGGTCAGTATCATCATCCCCATTTTTCAGATGGGGAAACTGAGGCACGGAGCAGGGACGTGACTCAGCAAAGTCACCCAGCAAGCCTGTGGAAGAGCTCAAATTAGAAACCAGTGCCTAAATGGGAGCTGAGCTCCTGAAAATCGAGCCCTGTTTGCGGGGACTGAACTCTCCTGTAAAGGTGGCCTGTAGCCTGGAATTCCCTGCAGCATGTTGCAGTGAAACGAAAAATCTGCCAACAAGAAGCTGCCACTGTGGATTGTTGCGGGGGAGGAGGGTTTATTATCGATTATTATCACAGACTACTTCCACGTAATCATCAGCACATTGGACCTTCGCTTTCATCCAGGAGGCTTCAATACAACCTGCATGGATTAAGCTTTTAAAGCAAACAGAAAAACCAAGCCAGCTACAGGATTTATACACTAAATACTTTAAATGTGTGTGTTCTTAAAAACAGCTGTATGCTTAGCCATACCTGATCTAATGCCATGCCTATCACAAAGAGTGTCTAAGTTACAGTGTAATCAGCGGAGTTATCTGGATTGAGAGCTAGAAACAGCAAGAACAGTTAGACGTTGCTTCTCTTTCTGAGTTAATTACCATAGTCTGGGTTAAATAGAGATCTGTTCTATTGCTCACTAGAGTCAATGGGAGACTTTCCATTGACTTCAGTGGATTTGAGATCATGCCCTAAATACTAGGATCCCGTTTTTCATGAACAACAACCCTCCTTAAATTTATTTTGCTAAAATGTCTAATGACTTAACAGAATTGTGTTAAACAAGTAATGCTTCATTTTTGTCTTTAATGGAATGGGAGCGGAGGCGGCCATGTTTCTTGCAGGTAGGCGGCTAGTTCGGCCAGAGCCCCGCACGCTCAATGGCTATTGTGTAACTGTGTGAGACGCTGAACAGACTCAAAGCCCCTAGAGCGGAATGGCCCTATGCTTAGGTGAGGTGTGAATCATTGGACCTGGCCCCTCTGCAGCTTGGGCCCATCTTTGACTCCTGCTTTAATTACTGGTCAATTGCTGCTGCAGAGCAGTTGCTTACGCTGCAGAGATACCAAGCTGGGTGAGTTCCTGTCTTCTCCTCCCACGTTCTCTGGCTCATGATAATCTGTAGAGGTGGCTGGTGGGCTCCCAGGGGAAGCTTGGTCCCGACAAGGCATGCACTGTGCTTAGGAGGAGAGAGGCTGGCAATGGAAGGGTTTATACGCAGCAGCTGAAAGCTCTCTTGCAGGGTGCCCGCTGCCTGGGATGTCTAGTCATTTTTAACTCCTGCAGCACATTTCTGAGACGCCCCTGCCAAGTCAACCCACTAAGGACCCAATCCAAAGCCCAGTGAAGTCAGCTGGAGTCTTTCCATTGGCTTATTTGGGTGTTGGAGCTAGGTCTTTAGGCCTTGATGTTCTCCTACTGAATCTGGGTGTGACACAACTTTGCAGAATCTCCTCCTGTCAACGCCGCCTTGGCTAGCCCCTGGTGTTGACTGCATAGCACATTCCCCTTGTCTCAGCTGATGCTGGGCAGGAATATGGTTGGCTGATGGTCACTGGGTTTTTATTAGCCATTCTGTGAAGGTGGTACCCAGCCACCTCCCTCCCCTAAAATATTATTTGCCTCCTGCCATGAACGGTTTGGTCTGCTTGGCTGGAATCGCAGTCTTTTAGCCAAGGGCGCAGGCAGGTTTAGTCATTCTAGATCTATCCCTGTGCAATTGGCCCACACACTCCAAATGTTGCATAACCCTGAACAATTTGTTACTTTTTTTTCTACATTGTCCAAATTCATCCCGTGTGTAATTCAGAGAGAGGCACGGGGAACGACGCCAGGGCTGTAAATGCCTATTGCACGTATGTTCCCAAGTGGCGCAAAGTTATTCCCACTCTATTGTTATTTGAGCCCCACTAGTGCTCTCAGAATATGAATCTCTGGTCTAGGGCAAGGCCTGGAGTCTTTGCCCAGCTCAATGAGCGCTCTGCCTGAGTAAGGGGCTCAGGGCTGAGTCCAAGGAAAGCTCAGGAAGAATAGGAAGAGCGAGTGTATGAGATTGACAGCTGGCTAGACTTGCCCCTAGCCCACGAGCTGCTAGTTAGCAATGAGCGTGGCGTGTCCTCCTCCTGCCCTGAGGCTCCTCATATCGTGGAGAGTCTGATGTCATAGGTGACCATGTTGAAATTGTCCCAAGCGAAGAGCTTTCTCTCCGTGGGGTTGTAGTCCACCATGCTGCTGTACCCATAGCGGTTCTCGAAGTGGATGCTCAGCGGCTCGCTGGTGCTGGTGACCGTGTGGTAGGCAAAGTTGACTGTGGCGTCTGGGGCTGAGTAGCTACTGATGGTGTACAAGGTGCCACAGATCATAAAGGAATTGGCCACGGCTTGCTTGCGGATGTTGGTTTCCCAGGTCTGCTCAACCTCCAGCGTCTCTGGATCCAGTTTGGAGAGGACGATGGCCCCTTTGGCCTTGTCTGTGCTGTATGTCACCCACAGCCCCATCTCATCAACAGCTAGGTCAACGTCTGTGTACCCACCCCAGGAATAGGGGAACTGGCCATGGTAGCCAGCACTGGGGATGTCCTTTTGGACTGTGATCGTTTCTGTCTTCAGGTCGTACTTGGCCACCGTCCTGGACTTGCGCCGCTGGAAGTACAGGGAGCCCCTGTATATGATGGCTCCAGTGCTCTCCATGGACCGGGGCAGGACGTGGACCTTGGAGGGATAGCCCTTCATGAACTGATCAGCGTCGTCGTATTCAAAGACCTGGCGGATGTCAGTGCCAATGGCATCGACTCTCCAGGTGGTCTCGCGGGTGTAGGGGGGAACAGGCTCTGGGTCCTTCATCCACACGCCATACTTGCCAGCAATAGTCTCAGCCCTGCGGAAGGTCACAGGTTCCCCCACCCAGACCAGCTCTCCACACCCTGCTCAAGGAAGAAAAAAATAATTCAGTTATTCTGTCTGTCACCAGTGGCAGATTTCCTACCGAAAGGCTAAAATCCATGAAAGCCACACACACCCAGCAATAACTAGCAGGAAAGATCATTTACTGGATTCTAAGTAAGTAAATAATTCCATGAAGCTGATGGAGGAGATACCCCCTCAATTTATCAACAGCAGCCTTCCAGCACTTATCAACACACCGGCATTGCCCCCTAGGCTATGTTCCTAAGCAGTGCAGGCAGACAGAAAAAAGAGGAGAGGACAAGGAGAAAAGAAGCAGGAATGATTGTCTGTGAAGAGAGATGGGGGGAAAATGAGGTGAACAGTTTGGAAGGGGATTTCACAGCATGGACTTTCTTGCTCTAGTGATATTTAAAGGTTTTCATGATGTGGTTAAGATGAAAGACCAAGATGTTCATCTCTTTTTTTTTTTCAAGTGGAACCTCAGCTGCAATAGCCCAGGCACAGTGTTTTAATAGACCCACTTGGGTTTCCTAGTAACATTTCAGGTAGGACAGGGGAGCGTCCGCAATATGAACTCTGATCTGATGAGGCAGCTGCAAAGAGTCTTAACCGTTAAATCCTAGTTTTAAAAATGGCTCCTGACATCCAGCCAGTGGAAGTCAGAAGCCAAGGGTGGAATGTCCTGGGGACCTATTTTATTTCTGAAAGGCAGAGGCTGGGTTGCAGGGCTTAGATGGACAATGTATAAAGCACCAGCATGGAGTAAAACAGTTACAGGAAACCAGCCCAGAAAGAGTAGGAGTCTTTGGCCACAATGAACAAAGTCAATGAGAGGCAAGCTCAGAGGGTGCTATAACAATTCTCCTGCCCACCATCTACTACCACCCTTCCGTAGTGGACTTCACCAGGGGTGTTCCTTTCGATGGCTAAAGAGGTGGTTTACAAGCAGTAGGAGGCCTTCCCTCTTCCCCTGTCATACTCCGTCTAACAGCAGCAGACACAGGTATGTGGACTGGGAATGGACCCCAGGCCTCCTGTGTTCCAATGCAGAGTTCTTAGCTACAGGCCACTCAACCAGCACCATCCCTTCCATCGCTCTACCTCTGGGATTAAGAAACAGGTCAGTGACCCCTTCCAGGTGCTGACATAGCTGTGGACAATGCCAGATCTGTCTTGGTGGAGGCCCATTGTGGTGTCATACCAAAGCTGAATCTAGGGCTTGTTTCCATTGTGCATGGGCCATAAGGCCATTTTTGGTATCGCCAACCCGGCAGATTCCAAAATCCTGAGTCTGACCCTCCACAATCATGAGATTATGGTTTTAAACAACTTTTGTGGCTGCTTCCTCTTTGCCTTGGGGTTTTTGGGCCTTTCGCGGGCTCTCGCTTCACCTTTTCAAGCTTTTCTCCGCTGCCATGCAGGCTAGAATCATATTTATTTGAAGTAAAGCTGAGCTGCTCATGCCTACAGGAGCTGGGACTTTTGGGAACATGCCAAAGTGTGTGCAAAGTGACAAAAGCTGGCAGCACAGCAGGGATGGGCTAATCAAAGAAAAGTGATTGAAGTTCACAGTTTGTTGCTTAACCAATAATAACAGAAGGAAACATGGCATGGCACCACTGACCTCATTTTAAGAGCAGCCTCCTGATTCTATTAGCTCTTACAGCTAGGGGGAAATCCCCATAAGTTGTGTACTAAGTGTTATGCTTTATTACTTAGAGATGGGCCTGACCCCCGGGTTCCGAGTGATCCTGAATTGCAGAGTGGTGGACATGCAGACCCTGCTCTGAATTTTGTATTTGGAGTCCTCTCTGATGTAGTTGTTCAGGGACTGCCTAAGGACAGCGTCAGTGAGTGCCTGAGAAAGTTGGCCCAAAAAGACTGAGTCATTTCCAGCGGACAAGTTCAGCTCTGCTCCCTTCTCTGCCGTGGGGCAGACCTGCGGCTGGGCAGACCTGCGGCTAGCCAGATTCCAGCCTGGGCTCATGGTCTGGAGGTGCTCACAGTGAGTCTGGCTGCTGGAGCAGGGGTTTGAACTCCCTTCTTGGGTCTGGCACAAGGTGGCCATATCCTTGCCTGGATTGCTTGGGGTTCAGCAAAGGACAGGACAGACAGGCTGGCCAGGGTAAGGTGGGGAAATGGGACGAGAGAAGGAGGCAGAATAAGAAGCAATGATGAAATAGAACTAGATAAAGGAGCTGAGAGGCAGAGAAGCTGATATTCCCCAGCTAGGCTCTTCCCTGGTGTGGAGGGTGAGGGCGACAGTATAGGAGAGAGGGTGGGGGAGGAGAAGAAAACCGACTGCAGCGATGGTGCTAGAAGGACGAGGCCTAGCTGTATGAACCCGCAAGGAGGGAAAGGCATCAAGGTGATCTTTGTACCAGTGGCTGTGTCCCCAGTGGCAGGGTGGCTGGGGGAGGGGCGCTCCTCGAAGACGTTGGAAGCGGGCACCTCCGTCAGCTCAGATTTCAGCTCCTGATAGTCAAAACTCTCCAGATCCCACTTGGAAACTGCAGGGAGGGATGGGAATAGACACGGTGAGGGTGGTGACAGGAACAGGGTGAGGACACGGCTCAGTGAAGCATAGAAGCGTGTGTACACGCTCCTGGGCATGGGCAGACATGCCCTCTCAGCCGGGCACACACACAAGCGCAGTTGCACACATGATTACGCGCAATCTCTTTCACACGCACTCAGCAATCCACTAGCCCTGCCATTAGCATGGTACTGTACATGGGTCAGCACGCTTCTGCCTTGTGTCCTGGGAGCTGGAGAGCAACCTTTCTTTGAATCCAAACACTGTTCCTCCCTGCCCCCGCATAGCAACGTCAGCACTGGGTGCTGATGTCAGAACCCCATAGTAGGTGGGGGGGGGGGGCAATCTGTCCCTGTAGAGGTCTCCTCATCCAGCCCAACCCACATTTGGCTGGCCAAAATGGCCTCTCCCCATCATGTCAAGACCTGCCCTGTCCTGGGATAATGAGCAGTTATTATTTAGTTGTATTATCCTAGCACCTAGGAGCCCCAGTCACACCCCAAGGCCGCATGTGTGATAGGAGCTGTACTGTAGCACCTAGGAGTGCCAGTCATTGACCAGCATCCCACTGTGCTAGGTGCTGTACATTGGGTATTACAGTAGGGCACCTGTCCCGGATCAGGCCGCTAACTCTATTCTCCTACAGCTTGGTGGTATGTGTGCCCACGCCTGGCACAATGTAACGCTCCTCTGTGGGTCTGTCACACCGTGCCCAGCCCTTTGCAAGCACTATTCTTTACCCACCTTCAGCGCAGGCCAGGGAAGCTACTCTGCTCGGTCTTCAAACACCGTTTGCCTTTGCAGTGAAAGTTCTGCTTGCAGCCAGGATGGCATGTGTGCCACAGGCGTCTCTGGCTTTGTGGATGCTTGTTACGGTTTTACACTGCTGCTGAGGTCTAGATGCAGTGTCATCCAAAAATCCATACCAGCTAGTGGCAGAAGTATCGGATAGCTCCCCTATTTCTGCTCGCTGGTAGAGAATGAACATGCAGTGGCTTCAAAAGGGACCAACCCTGGAGCCTTTGCTTCTGTGTAAAACAAACATTCAACTCTCTTCAGATTCCTGCTTAATGTCAGCGGGCACTGGGGCATGGCAGTGGGCAGGAAGGGTCTTTCCTTCCTTCAGAAAGTCACTGTCAGGACAAGTTCAAGGCTTGTTAGCAGCATAAATCTAACTCACTGCACACCACCAGCAGTGTCCTCAGTTCCTCTTTCATTCTGTCCACTGAGCTTGTCCGCTCCATTTGTGTGACAAGGCAGCGCATTGGAGCGAACTGGTGTCTCGCTGGCTGAATGGAGCCAGGGGACTCAAGGCAGACTCAGCGAGGAGTGACGGTAGGGAAAGGAGCAAGGCTGTACAGCTGTAGCTGTAGCAAAATCTAGTGCCTTGGGGTTCCTCTTACAGGGTCCCCGAGGAACATGATTCTAATTGTAAGCATGTTGCAGTGACACTTGTTCCCCTCTGGATGAATGTTGTTATCGAAAATAAATTATCTTTAATACAGGTAACACTGGGAGCCTAACAACTTGGATAACGTCCCCAGCATTACATGGAGAATTCCAACTGACAGGTCAGGTCCAGCTATTTATTACCCATCATAAACTGTTTTAACCTTGCCATGCTGGAAATCCAAAGGGCAGAGAAGGCAATGGCAAACCCCCACAGGCTACCCAGTCTTTTGAACCAATCGCTTCAGCTCTTAGTGCCAGGGCCTGCTCAGCATACAGTGAGATTTCAAACAGATCTGACCAGTTGCAGGGGTGCATTTTAAAACTCCCACTGGAGCAGAGTTAGGCCATCGCTGAGGGCTTTTAGCATCAGATGTCTGGCCAGCGCTTTGGGACGAAAGGAGCTACGCAGTATAAATGCAAGACACCGTAGTTATGAGTTTGACGGTCATGACTTCTCACAATTCCCTGTTTAATTCTAATGCTTGGCAAAGTGTTGTTGTGACCGGCGTCCTAGTGAGGGCCAGCTATGGTCAATCAATGAGGGTGAACTGCAAAAGATGGGGCTGCCAGACCCCCCAAAGCTGGCGGATATTCCAATACTTAGATTTACCAAGCTAGCATAAAACAGCTTCTTTATTACCTTACCGGTTAATCAGAAGTCCAGACAACACAGTTCCCTTAAAGTGATCCAGCCTCAGGCCTCCATCCAGGTACCCATGTCAAATATGATGAAAATTTCTGTAAATCATATTTCATCATATAAAAGAAAAGGTTCTACCAATCCCAAAGGATCGGACACATTACCCCCTAGGTTATCGAATATTCCAGCTCTTACCCAAATGCACTCTACAGCCAATTCTTATTAACTAAACTAAAATTTATTAAAAAACAAAAGAGAGAGAGAATGGTTAAAAGATCATTATACATTGAGATTTAGATTGATAACAGAGATGGTGAGCTTTGTAGTTGCAAAGAGTTCCTTTAGAAGTCAGTTCATAAGTTATAGTCCAATGTCCAAATCTCATATTCAGGTCATACCAGCATAACTGGGACCTCAGTCTTGCGACTCAAACTTCCCCAGATGAAGCTTAAACAGATCTGAGATGACAGAATCAGGACCCAAGGATCTTTTATACAATTTCATGTCCTCTTTGACAAGCTGGGAGTTCCTCTGGGAACAAAAGGTAATTAGGATGATTTGAAGGAGGTCCATCACCAGTACTTAACTATAGAATTAACATAAGGCAATTTGCTTGTTCCTCCACTATTCACAGTACATTTCAAAGAGAGATGAATATTGAGATCTCCCATGTTTACAATTCATTTAAATGCTAGGATGTTCTTTTGATCGCTGAACTATCAGAATACAGCCTAGACAGGGACTGTTGATTACGTTGTGGACCCTACGCATATATATATATATATATGTGTGTGTGTGTGTGTGTGTGTGTGTGTGTGTGTGTGTGTGTGTGTGTGTAAAAACACAAACATTATCTCCCCACATGTCTTTTGAGGGTTATTTAATTTGCAGGATGTTTAACCCTTTCTGGCCATGCGTCACAGTTGTACTTTCAGCTTCCCTTGAAGGGAAAACCGCACACTTACAACTAACTCATTTCTGCATAGTGCACCCTCCTGCTTTATGCCTGACATTGCTTTAGGGCTGGAAAACCTCCCTAGGGGCTCATTAGCAGTAGCTGACTCCAGCCGCAGGTATTTCAAAATTGGCCCTGGGACAAATTGACCAGCAGCTGTTTTTCCAGAAAATGAACCCAGACTTGCAGCGGGGAGGGGAAATACACTTGCCCTGTAGTTTTAAAAGCGATCATTCCATAGGCTCTCTACAAAGCGCAGCCAAAGAGCCTGGGTTTCTCATTCTTTTGGCCATGTGAGCCCCAAGTAGGCAGGGCACATAAGCGTGCCTAACTTTAAGCATGTGAGTAATCAATTGAGATCAATGAGACTACCTGTGAAATTAGGCCTGTACTTAAGTGACTTGTGGCCATGGAGAATAATTTTACACAGGGATATTAGAGAAGGGGCTATATATCACCAAAGTGTGTGTGTGCGCGCTATCTGAACATGGATCTCAGTTTCACAGCTGGACCCTCCCTATAAATGAGTCAAACTCAATTCTGCAGGTCCTAAAAAGACCCACGGAACAGAGATCTGCTTTCAGGGACTGGCTCAGGTTTGCCAATCCTTTTGTCCACCAAAATATTGGCATTTCCCTCTTGACCACAGTGCCTCCTACAGTGTTGGAAGAGAACTGCAGGCTAATTGGACTCACCCAAAGGTTTAGTCTGACAAGTGGTGGTGCTGGTATGGGCCAGGGGGCCATCTTTGCTGGTTACTCCTCGGGCCACAGGTCAACCCATTCAGCCCTGAGCTATGATTTTGTAGTGCTTGTGTGTGTAGAGGCCTGTAGGGGCAGTGTGCTGGGAGGGCTGCTGAGCCCGGAGCCCTGATTAGGGGGCGGAGCTTGGCTGATTAGGGGGCCTATAAAAGAGGCCTCCCAGCCGAGCAGCGGCACCAGGAGCCGGCAAACAGGGCTGCTAACAGGGGAGTTTAAGTGGGAGTGTACAGGGGGAGGTGGAAGGGGAGGTAGGAGGGCACGGCGCGCAGTGTGCTTTGCTGTCCCAGGAGCTGCAGGCAGAGACCACAGCAGCCATGAGCCAAGCAGCGGGGGACACTATGCAGATGATTGCATGCGGCAGCTGTGGTATGTATATGGTCCTCGCTGGGGAGCCTGAACAAAGGTATGTTTGCATGAAATGCCGCCTAATAGACCTGCTAGAGGAAAAGATTAGAGGGCTCCAGATGCAGGTAGATACTATGGTAGAGTTTAGAAGGGGATTCGAGCAGCTAATGGAGCAGAAGCTGGGTGTGGCAGAAGGGGAATGCTCAGGGGTGCAGGTGGAGGCACAGGCTATGGTCTGTGAGGGGGGAAGGTCAGGGGCAGAGCAAGATCAGTGGAAGCATGTGACTGTGAGGAGCAGGCCAAGGAAAAGGAGGGCTAGTGAGGGGGGAATAGAACTCAGGAACAGGTTTGAGTGTTTGGATAATGAGGAAGAGAGGCAGCAGGTGGTAACTGATGGTGGGAGGCAGAGGAAGAAGAGAAGAGCGGCTAGTCCGATAGAGAGAGGGCAGGAGTTGATGGAGACAGCACCAATACCGGGCCCCAGCAGGATAGAGGATGGCACTAGGGGGACTATAAGGGAAAATAGAGAGACACAGGAAGTACGACTACAGGGAACAGGGGATAGATTTGTTGAGAGCACTGTCACCAGGCAAAGGCAGGTTTATGTGATTGGAGACTCCTTGCTGAGGAGGTTGGACAGGCCTGTGACCAGAGCGGACCCTGAAAACAGAAGGGTGTGCTGTCTGCCGGGCGCTAAGATAAGGGATGTGGACCTGCGGTTGAAAAGGATCCTAAAAGGAGCGGGTAAGAACCCTTTGATCATCCTTCACGTAGGAACGAACGACACGGCTAGGTTCTCGCTAGAGAGAATTAAGGGAGATTATGCCAGGCTGGGGAAGACGCTTAAGGAAGTGGAGGCTCAGATTATCTTTAGTGGGATTCTGCCTGTTCCTAGAGAAGGACAGCAAAGGGCTGACAGAATTGTGAGGATAAATAGCTGGCTAAGGGAGTGGTGCTATAAGGAGGGCTTTGGGATGTATGGCCACTGGGAGGCTTTCGGGGACAGACAGCTGTTCTCGCGGGATGGACTTCACCTGAGTAGGGAAGGGAATAGACTTCTGGGAGGGAGGCTGGCTCATCTCATCAAAAGGGCTTTAAACTAGGAACTTGGGGGAGACGGTTGGGAGATGTTCAGTTAATCTCCACGCCAGATTCCAACACTGAAAAGGAGTGTGAGGAGATAAGCACAGACATAGGTAGGGGTAGGGAATTGGACATAAGAAAGAGGGGGCAGATGGACAGCATGGGGTCCGTTCCAAATTGCATAACTAATGGGAGAAAGGATAGACAGCATACGGTAAGATGTTTATACACCAATGCGAGAAGCCTAGGTAACAAAATGGAGGAATTGGAGCTCCTGGTCCAAGAAATGAAACCTGATATCGTAGGAATAACCGAAACGTGGTGGAACGGTAGTCATGACTGGAGTACAGGTATGGAAGGGTATGTGCTGTTTAGGAATGACCGGAAAAAAGGTAAAGGTGGGGGAGTGGTGTTATATGTCAATAATGAGCTAAAATGTAAAGAAATAATAAGTGATGGAATGGATAAGACGGAGTCTGTATGGGCAATAATTACACTGCATAAAAGAACTACTAGAGCCTCCCCCGAGATAGTGCTTGGGGTGTGCTATAGACCGCCGGGATCTAGCCTGGAGGCGGACAGAGAACTACTTAATGTTTTTAGGGAAGTAAAAACTGATAAGAACTGTGTCATCATGGGGGACTTTAACTTCCCAGATATAGATTGGGTAACAAATGCTAGTAACAATAATAGGGCTCAGATGTTCTTAGACGTGCTAGCAGATGAATTCCTTCATCAAGTAGTAACTGAACCGACGAGGGGGGATGCCATTTTAGATTTAGTGCTGGTGAGTAGTGAGGACCTCGTTGAAGAAATGGTTGTAGGGGACAACCTTGGCTCGAGTGACCATGAGCTAATTCGGTTTAAACTAAATGGAAGGATTAACAGAAATGATACTGTAACTAAGGTTTACAATTTCAAAAAGGCCAACTTTAATAAATTAAGGCAACTACTTAGGGAAGTGGATTGGGCTAACATACTTAGGGATCTAAAGGCAGATGACGCCTGGGATTATTTCAAGCAGAAGTTGCATGAGATGTCTGAGGCCTGTATCCCAAGAAAGGGAAAACGATTAGTGGGCAGGAGATTTAGACCTAGCTGGATGAGCGGGAGTCTCAAAGGGGCGATTAAGAAAAAACAGAAAGCGTACAGAGAATGGAAGAAGGGAGGGATCAGCAAGGAAACCTACCTTAGTGAGTTTAGAGCATGTAGGGATGCGGTGAGAAAGGCCAAAAGCCGTGTAGAGTTGGACCTTGCGAGGGGAATCAAATCCAATAGTAAAAGGTTTTATAGCCATATAAATAGGAAGAAAACAAAGAAAGAGGAAGTGGGACCGCTGAAGAATGTGGATGGAGTGGAAATTAAGAATAATCTAGGCATGGCACAATATCTAAATGAATATTTTGCTTCGGTCTTTAATAAGGCTAATGAAGGGTTTAGGAATAGAGGGAGTAGGACAGAGGGGAATAGAGGAGGGGGGATAGACATTACAGTATCAGAGGTGGAAGCCAAACTTGACCAGCTAAACGGGACTAAATCGGGCGGACTGGATGATCTTCATCCTAGAATATTGAAGGAACTGGCGCGAGAAATTGCGAGCCCCTTAGCGACAATTTTTAATGAATCTGTAAACTCGGGGGTGGTACCGTTGGACTGGAGAATAGCTAATGTGGTTCCTATTTTCAAGAAGGGGAAAAAAAGTGACCCGGGTAACTACAGGCCTGTTAGTTTAACTTCTGTAGTATGTAAGATCTTGGAAAAAATTTTGAAGGAGAAAGTAGTTAAGGACCTTGAGGTGAATGGCAATTGGGACAAATTACAACATGGGTTTACGAAAGGCAGGTCGTGCCAAACCAACCTGATCTCCTTCTTTGAGAAAGTAACAGACCTTCTAGATAAAGGAAATGCGGTGGATCTAATATACCTCGATTTTAGTAAAGCGTTTGATACGGTTCCGCATGAGGAATTATTGGTTAAATTGGATAAGATGGGGATCGATAGGAAAATCCAGAGGTGGATAAGGAACTGGTTAAAGGGGAGACTGCAGCGGGTAGTACTGAAAGGTGAACTGTCAGATTGGAGGGAGGTCACCAGTGGGGTTCCTCAAGGTTCAGTTCTGGGTCCGATTTTATTTAATCTATTCGTTACTGACCTCGGAACCGAATGTAGGAGTGGGCTGATAAAGTTTGCAGATGACACAAAGTTGGGAGGCATTGCCAACTCGGAGAAGGATCGGGATATTCTGCAGGGAGACTTGGATGACCTTGTAAATTGGAGTAATAGTAATAGGATGAGATTTAATAGTGAGAAGTGTAAGGTGATGCATTTAGGGATGACTAATAAGAATTTCAGTTATAAGCTAGGGACGCATAGGTTAGAAGTGACTGAGGAGGAGAAGGACCTCGGAGTCCTGGTTGATCGCAGGATGACTATGAGTCGGCAATGCGACGTGGCTGTGAAAAAAGCTAATGCGATCTTGGGATGCATAAGGCGAGGTATTTCTAGTAGGGACAGGGAGGTGCTGCTTCCGTTATACAAGGCGCTGGTGAGACCTCACTTGGAGTACTGTGTGCAGTTCTGGTCTCCTATGTTTAAAAGGGATGAACTGAAACTGGAACGGGTACAGAGAAGGGCAACTAGGATGATCCGAGGAATGGAAAACCTTTCCTATGAAAGGAGACTCGAGGAGCTTGGTTTGTTTAGCCTAACCAAAAGAAGGCTGAGGGGGGATATGATTGCTCTCTTTAAATATATCAAAGGGATAAATACCAGGGAGGGAGAGGAATTATTTCAGCTCAGTGCTAATGTGGACACGAGAACGAATGGATATAAACTGGCCGTGGGGAAATTTAGGCTTGAAATTAGACGAAGGTTTCTAATCGTCAGAGGGGTGAAATTTTGGAACAGCCTTCCGGGGGAAACGGTGGGGGCGAAAGACCTCTCTGGCTTCAAGATTAGGCTAGATAAGTTTATGGAGGGAATGGTTTGATGGGATTACGTGATTCTAATCAATTAGGCAATAACGGCCATCGCTGGTAAAATGAGGGTCTGGCTAGAGAATCTTGCCTGTATGCTCGGGGTTCTGCTGATCGCCATATTTGGGGTCGGGAAGGAATTTTCCTCCAGGGTAGATTGGCAGTGGCCCTGGAGGTTTTTCGCCTTCCTCCGCAGCATAGGGCAGGGGTCGCAAGCTGGAAGATTCTCTGC
>NW_020664561.1:5491221-5521755 GCF_002925995.2 Terrapene triunguis | reverse complement strand
GATGACCTCTCGAGGTCCCTTCCAGTCCTAGAATCTATGAATCTATACCCAACCTCTGACACCACATTCATTTTAGTGCCATTTTCTCTCCTGTGTGGACCATATTTTTTTTAATAATGTGCTCTCAAAAACTGATCTGATTGCTCTACCTAATTATAGCAGGATAATTACTTTGCTCATCTTTCACACCATCGTTTCATTAATATCTCCCAGCAGCCGTATTGCCAACTCTCATAACTTTATTGCAAGACTCGTGATATTTGGTGGGGGGTTGTTTTTTTCCTTAAAGCCCCAGGGGCAACAGGCTGACCCATCTTTTTTTTTTTTAAAGGAAGTCTCTAGCTCTCACGGTTACGTGGAAATGTGACAATGTTCACACTAAAGAGTCAAGCCCAAAATTAAGTCAAATTCCTGATTTCTGGGGACCTGACCCATGACTTTTGAGTGCGGGAGGTTGACAATGTTGCAGCATGACATGGCTTTTTATCCCAAATGTCACATGGTTAATGTTCATCCAGTTCATCTGGTGACGCCAATTCATAAAATCTTCTTCATGGTACTGTCTAGGCCAAACTGATGTTTCTGGGTTTATACCTTCTAGCAAACACTTGTATTTGGTCTCGCTGATTTCGGGGGCAAATTTTCCCAACCGTATGAAGGTGGCAGTGCCAGAGACTCCATGAAATCCACTAGGACCATAGTTATTGCTATGGATTTCACATGGAAGGTGCTCTGATACTATGGTACTGGGCAGCAGGATAAAACACTAACATCATTTTTGTTTGCTTGCTTTTTTTTTTTTTTTAAATACTCCCATTGGCCGTTTCCATTAGGTGCCTACATGGTAGCTGAGCAGAGTAATCTTGGAAATCTAATCCTGCCCTTCCCGAGCTGTCAGATTCATATTTATAGATTGATATTTACAGATTTCCAGGCCAGAAAGAACCATTGTGATCATCTAGTCTGACCCCCTGTGTAACACAGGCCAGAGAACTGCCCCTAAATAATTTCTAGAGCAGATCTTTTAGAAAATCACCCAATTTTGGTTTAAAAATTGTCAGTGATGGAGAATCAACCCTTGGTAAATTACTCCAATGGCTAATTACTCTCACTGTTAAACATTTACACCTTATTTCCAGTATGAATTTGTCTAGTTTCAACTTCCGGTCAGATTGTGTTGTGCTCCATGCCCTTAAAGGGACGCCTGCCCCATGGGTAAGTCATGCCTCGAGCTCATCAAGGCATCTTCTCCTCTCGTCTCGCTAGAAATAGCCACAGATGGCCTCATCCTACTGGCTAACCCAGCATGCAGCCACACCACTTTCCTACCTTGCTGCCACAGAAATCAATGTAGCTGTGTTTACATGGCTGTGAAGCAGTGACCAGGGTGCGAAAGCGGGAGCTGGGGCCTTTCTCACATGCTTTAGATAAGCAAAGAATTCAAGAGGAGTATTTGCATCACCTCCCATTCTCTTGTGCCAGTATTTATTTAAAATCCTCGATAGTGTTTCTTTCTTCCTTGTGGCTCAACGGTAGGGCTGGTCAAAGCTTTTCAGCTGGAAACTTGTCATGGAAAGGCTGGCTTGACACCACTGCCATGTTTTCACACACATTTTGAGTTGGCCAAAATTTCTCATGACATTGCAACCCATGCACCAGGTTACAAAGCCACTCCTTTCTATTTGCCCTGGTGGCCCCTCCTTCACGCTGGAGGGGTGGGGGCAGGCCAAATCTGAGCAAAACTGTGACCCAGAGTGGCAAGGTGACCTGCCTTGGGGAGCTGGGATGGAGGGGGGGGGGGGGGGGGGCGGGGGTGTAGGGGGGGCGGGGGGGAGGGGGGGGGGGGTTGCACAGGGAGCTAGGGGATCTCCTGGTTTGTGGGGGGGGGTGGAGAATAATGTGGGTAGCCCAGGTATGATGTATGGCGAGGTCCAGGGGGCATGGGCGCTTGGGGACTCTGGTGGGGGCGTGATGCAGGAGGGGGATCCTGCAGCCTGGGGGAACATACAAATACATGGAGGGTCTGGGAGGGGGTCTATTTAAGAGCTAGGGCACAGCAGGGTGTGTGGGGGTAAGGGCCCTAAGCAGGGGAGTGCTGGGGGAAAACCTAGCCAGCCAAGGAGTCCTGGGAAGGGGGTGGAACTGAGGTAGATGAGGGATCCTAGCATATGTGGGGGGAGTTCATAGGAGTCCCAGGGGCAGGGGTTCCATGGGGGAACCAAGGATGTCTAAGGGGTTGGGGGATTATGGCTGGGGCTTCATAAGAGGCTGCGGATGTATGCAGGATTCTAGGGGTCAGGATTGTATGGGGCTGGGGTTGTGCTAGAGTAGAAATGTGGTTGCAGATTAAGTCCATGACTTCTTGTCTTCTCGTCCATGGCCACAGAGACCAAATGATCACCATCTTCTTTATAACAACACTTAGCATAGTCAAAGACTCTTACCAGGTCCCCCCTCAGTCTTCTGTTCCCAAGACTAAACATGCCCAGTTTCTTTAACCTTTCCTCATAGGTCAGGTTTTCTAAACCTTCTAGCCATCATTTTTGTTGCTCTCCTCTGGACTCCCTCCAATTTGTCCACATCTTTCTTAAAGTGTGGCACCCAGAACTGGACACAGTACGCCAGCTAAGGCCTCCCCAGTGCTGAGTAGAGCGGGACAATTACTTCCCCGGTTTTACGTACAACAGTCCTGCTAGTACACCCCAGAATGATGGTACCTTTTGGTTTTGCAACTACATCACACTGTTGCCTCATATTCAATTTGGAATCCCCAGAGCCTTTCCAGCAGTGCTGCTGCCCAGCCAGCTAGTCCTCATTTTGTAGCCGTGTGGAAAGGGAGCGTCGTGTGGAACTGGATTGGAACTCAGGAGGGATGTGTTTGCTTTCCAGCGCTACCCCCAACGTGCTCTGTGACTGTGGGCAAATCCTGGGAGGTGCAATTTTCAAAGGGGCTCTGCTGACCAAAGTGGGTGCTGACCTCTTTTTGAAAATCTGGCCTTAATCACTGTGTGCCTCAGTTCCCCAGCTGTACACTGGGGATAACACCACTTCCTTCTGCCCACCCTTAGCTCTGTCCTGTTGCCATAGATTAGAAATTCTTTGAGTCAGGAACTGTCTCACCATGCGCAAAGCAGAGCATAATGGGCTACTCATGCACTGCAGACATGGAACTCCCATGATGATAATAATATATGGAGATATATCTGTCTCATAGAACTGAAAGGGACCTTGAAAGGTCAGTGAGTCCAGCCCCCTGCCTTCACTAGCAGGACCAAATACTGATTTTGCCCCCGATCCCTAAGTGGCCCTCTCAAGGATTGAACTCACAACCCTGGGTTTAGTAGGCCAATGCTCAAACCACTGAGCTATCCCTCCCCAGGGTGGCTTAGCCAGAGGGCAGACCACAATGCAGCATAGGAAATGTATGCCACGCAGGCAGCCCAGCACACTCAAACTACAAATCCCATGAGGCACCGTGGCAGCTCAAGTGGATCCAGTTCGATTCCGTTTTTCAAACAAACATTTGGGGTTGACCTATTCTCCCCCTCCAGCCCCCAAAACCATCATTTCAGTTTGCCACTGGAAAAATTTTGGTCTAATCAACTATTTTCTTTGGAACAATTCGATTGTCTGGAAATCCCATTTTCCATTGAAAAAAATATTTTGACAGAAAAGACCAGCCAGCTCAAATATATAATCAAACCAAATGAGTGTAGGAAACAGGTACACCCTATTTGAAATAGCAGCCATTCCCACATGCTTACCATGCTGCAAATTCTGTATAACGATAGGTCTGTAAACACGCTGCACCTGCATTGCAATGCCCTTGGTGGGGTCAGCACACAGTGAGATGGCTTTTTATGAGATCTCCGCTTCTAAAGTGACTTCCTGTCCACAATAAGCCATTCAATCCTTCAGCCCCCTTTCTAAATAAACATTCCCCAAAGCCTGTAACTCATGATAAGCCGCCTTAGCCTTCAGCTGTGCGGGCCAGTTATGGGAGGATTTGTAGAGGCAGAAGGAGGCAATACGTTATAATGCCGATAAGTACCTCCTGGCTGGCCATGCTGGCTCTCCCTGAGCAGTCACCACACTGGCGTCTTCTCCTGCCAGCATTAAAAGCAGACCGGCACTGGGCTCCATTACTGGCCATGCCTTTGTAATGACTGTATTGGTGAAGGCGCCCTTTGCACTTTACTGTGCGATGTCATTGCATAGAAAAATCCACCGGGCATTTGCTCTAATGGCACCGCCCCTCCCTAAATTCATATCGCAGCTGTTTGAATGCTAAGCCTCCTGCAGAGACATAGTTGGAGCCTGTAGGATTGCTACATGATGTAGCGTTTATAGGGCTCTGGCCTGCCACTGCCAAACATTAACTAGCTGGATTTTGCCCTAATTATTCTTACAGCACTTTACAGCTGCCTTATCTAACTACCCCAGCGGGCGGTATTATTCCTGTCTGACTGAATGGGACAGAGACATCAATCAACCAAGCCCTCAGGTTTCAAGTGTCCATTAACTTCCATTTCCTCAACTTTTATAGTCGCCTAGGCCCCATTCCTCAAAGGTATGTAGGTGTCTCATTCTATTGAAATCATTGGGCATTAGGGGCCTAAACACTTGGAGGACTTGGGCCCCAGAGGCTAG
This sequence comes from Terrapene triunguis, assembly GCF_002925995.2. Classification (NCBI taxonomy): domain Eukaryota; kingdom Metazoa; phylum Chordata; order Testudines; family Emydidae; genus Terrapene; species Terrapene triunguis. Next base: position 5,517,105 of record NW_020664561.1, on the reverse strand, counting down.
TTCTCAGAAGGACTCCTTGATGCTGTCTGCTGCTCCTGGCAGAGAATGGGCATCACCACCACATATCTGTTCTGGGGCTTGTTTGTGAGGGCAGCAGAGCTGGGACTAGCACCCAGCTCTCCTGAGCCCTGTCTGCTGGCCCACACCACCTTGCTGGCTACTGTCCAGTCCTGTTATGTTTCGCCCTGGGCATCGTATTTCTGCAATGTGCTGCATGAAGGGCTAATGCAAAGCAGGTGCCATCCCCCTCCTCCCCCAGCACAAGGCAAGATGCAGCAATGAGTCCTCTTATATAGCAGAAATGTGTCCAGTGCCCATGTTTCAAACAAACCTGTTACCCACAGAGCCTGCCTTTGGACGCTCTCTCAAGCCTATGTCTGCATGAGCCAGGCACTGGCAGGGCTGCAGTTGCCTGCGGCTGCTCTTCCATTCGTGTCAACTGGTTGGCGCGATTTCGTGGGAATGTTTGTATTGCACTTGATGGGAACAGCTCATGCACTTACACAAAACAGGCTTAGCTGAAACAACTCAACCCCCAGCCAATACGATGGCTGGGATCACAACCTGCCCAGAGCAAAGCAGATCACTTGGCTAGGGCCTCAGTGGGCGCTGGGGAGGGAGCTGTGACTTGACTTAATTCCTTGGCTCGTGTTGGTTGCTTCCAGCCTTCATGTGTTTCTAAAGCAATTTTGATTTGTATGTAATGGTCTGAGGCTGCTGGGTACACTGCAGGGCCGTTGGCCTATGCCTGCAGCCATGGGTGCGGGAGCAGCACTGGCTGAATAGTTTGGAAAGGAGGGGGAAAATCCAATCTTTGTCATCTGAAAATGTGATCAAAGCCAACCGCTCCTGGGTAGACCCACGGGGGGTGCGGGGGGGTGGGGAGTTGTGAGTGCTGATTCTGTGTATCCCAATGGAGCCATCAGGCTGACAGAACTCCTCCAGCTTGACAAATTTTGGCCTCTAAAGGCAGCAGGTGTGTGAGGAGGGGAAGGAGGAGGAGACAATGGAGTGGCAGGTTTCTTATAGGTGATCGCCTGGCACCTCCCTAGCTTTAATTCATTCCCCTGGAACATGCCAGTCAGATCATGATTGGATGGAGAAAAAAAACTCCCCAACTAAGCCAGTCAACACAAACAATGGCCTGCATGCCTGGGAAAAACAAAACAAGGTGCAAAAATTCAATGCCAGCTTAATACAGAGAGAGGCCCAAATGCCAGTGGGAGGTTAGTGAGAGAGCAAAAATCCCATCTATCCTATTGTTTTATACTGCTGCCCATCACCATGGTGTCTGATCACTTTCCCCCTAAAATAGATAGCAGTGAAGGCTCTAGTGGACTTCATGGCTCCCTGGCTCTGCTGGGGCTAGAGCTCTGCTGGGATGGTTGCTGGCTGATTGTTTCATGTCAGAGGTGGTGTGTGGGCAGATGTAGCTGCCAGTGCGGAGTGCCATTTTTGCTATGGGGACTTTTCTGAAGAGGGAGGAATCCCACCAGAATACTATCAGCTGAGAGGCACAATTACACACCTTTACTATCTCCCATCCACTGGAACGCTCCCTTCTGGACACGAAGCAACAAGAGCAAAGCTGTGACAGATGCTAGCGCTCAGTGTTGATCACCAGACTTCACAAAGCCACATCTGGAATAAAGGGCCTGCTGCCTGAGATCCCATGGCTACATAGCATTGCAGGTGAACAACAGGGGCAGTGCCCAGAAAGGCAGAGCACCCTGGGAAGACCCTGCCCTGACCATGGGTAAGAAGGGCTGACAAAAGGCGCCAGGAGCAGCAGTTAACTATGTAGATGGCACAACAGCCAGCATGGGATCTGCCACATGCTCCATCCTGCTACTCCCGTCCTTGGGGGTAGGGGTGATCAAAATGTTTCAAGGGCTCATGCAGAGCCACCAGTCTCAGTGAGGTGTTATGGAGTTTTTACAGCTGAAAACCCAGAAAGCTTTTTGATTGTTTCTTGGCCGGCTTGTGAGATTTGAGCATCTCGCTAGCTGTATCCGGAGGCACTGAGCTCCTTATAGGATGACCCCATGGAAGGAGAGGGAGCATGTTCTAATGGCCAGAGCACAGGACTTAGAATAAGAGCTGGGTTCCAATCCCTATTTTGCCACTGATATGCTACACGACCATGGCAAAATCACTTGCTCTCTGGGCATGTCTATGCTACAGGTCATTGGCAATCATTCAGCAGTCATTCAACGCATATTAAAATTTTAGTATAGACAGTCCTCTATGTAAAACAGGGATAAATACTAGCCTCCCGGGAATGACATGGGGCTTAATTCAGGTGTGTTTGTAAAGTAGACTTGAGAACCTAGGCAGGAAGGTGCCATTTAAACATATGTTATCCTAAAGAAGAGAGAGAAATGGGGAAAGACTCCAGTCTGGTGAAGGTCTCTCTAAAGCCTATGAAGAAGCTGAAGGGCTGACCACTTTGCAAGTAAAGGAGACTGAATCTGTTTCCTTGTTCAGCTTCCAATAGATGGAAGGGGCAGCAAGAAGAGCATGAAGAAAAATGATGGAACCTTTACACAACCTGTGACTAATGAGGTGACTCTTCCATCTTTCAGTGAGTGGAACGAGGCAGTGATCTAAACTTTGGGGTTTGATTAGTGTTTTGATGGCCAACCCTGCCATAATCTTTGGCATGGTATATGGCGAATTACTGGATAATCTACTGTGGTTTTCAATTATGCAGACAGATTTTCTGCAAATACTTGCCTGAATGAGTGTTTTTGATGTATTCACCAGATCCTCAAAGAGCCTTGAAATCAGTGGAAGTTAAGTGCCCATGTACTGTGATGTTGCAGTCTATATGGTTTTATAAAAATATGCTAATGAGTGAATATAATATAACTGGAATATGCTTCATGCAAAAGATCTCTTGTAAGATATCATTATAAAGCTTATAATCTACTGAGTTTCAGAGTAGCAGCCGTGTTAGTCTGTATCTGCAAAAAGAACAGGAGTATTTGTGGCACCTTAGAGACTAACAAATGTATTTGAGCATAAGCTTTCGTGGGCTACAGCCCACTTCTTCGGAAATCTAATGAGTGTGATCATCGTGTTTGTATAAATGTACCACTCTTGTATCTGAAACTAGAAATATGAAATATAACTCTGAGGACCGACTGTAATTATGCAAAGTGTGGGCCATTAATGGTGGTTTGGAATCTTGATGACTCCCATTAACCAGGACAATTGTCTGCAGATGGCTCTGTTTACCTGTAAGTCTTTCTATATACGTGTGTGCTGGCAAGTGGGCAATGAAGTCTTTCAGTGACATGTGATCATGTCACCTGAACTGGATCCATCTTTAACCTGGTGGCTTTCCATTGAGGAGGGGGTGGGAACCCAGAGAGGGACAAAGGATTCCCGCCTTATGCAAAAGATATATATAGGGGTGGAACAGAACAAAGGGAGGGGAGGAGCCATCATGAAGAATCCCCTAGCTACCACCTGAGCTGGAACAAGAGCTGTACCAGGAGAAAGAATTGTGCCCAGGCCTGGAAGGTGTCCAATCTGAGGAAAAAACTTACTGAAGCATCTCTGAGGGTGAGATTATCTTTATTCAGTTTGATTAGACATAGATTTGTGCGTTTTATTTTATTTTGCTTGGTGACTTACTTTGTTCTGTCTGTTACTACTTGGAACCACTTAAATCCTACTTTCTGTATTTAATAAAATCACTTTTTACTTATTAATTGACCCAGAGTATGTGTTAATACCTGGGGGAGCAAACAGCCGTGCATATCTCTCTATCAGTGTTATAGAGGACGAACAATTTATGAGTTTACCCTGTATACGCTTTATGCAGGGTAAAACGGATTTATTTGGGTTTAGACCCCACTGGGAGTTGGGCATCTGAGTGTTAAAGACAAGAACACTTCTGTTAGCTGCTTTCAGGTAAACCTGCAGCTTTGGGGCAAGTAATTCAGACCCTGGGTCTTTGTTGGAGCAGACATGAGTGTCTGGCTCAGCAAGACAGGTGCTGGGGCCCCGAGCTGCCAGGGAAGGCAGGGGTAGTAGTAGTCTTGGCACATCAGGTGGCAGCTCTCAAGGGGGGGTTCTGTGATCTAACCCGTCACACCCATGTACCTTTGAGGATCCAGGACTAGGTTTTTAACAAAAAAAATTTATGAAATATGGGGCTCGATAACATGGAAAGGGATAACTACCAGACAACATACACAACATAATGGAAATCTTTGACCCAAGGAACTGCCTGAAACTAAACTTCTAGGCTAGATCTAATGTAATTAACATGCTTTCCGATCCAGGCTACTCTTCTCGCTGATGCTTCCATTGTGAAGTTAGGGAGACATTAGAAAATGAAGAAATTTATTTCTCCTGAATAATAATACAAGGCAAACTTTAAAGTTCTACAGTTAAATGCAACACCAGAGCCAGAGGCCACTAAATATCAAAGGACATTAAATTAAACACACGGTCTGCAAGGATTCCAGGAATGATCTCCATTCCATGTGTGGAACAAGGATTTAAACCGTTCTAGAACTACAGGGATTGGATGAGACCTGCCTCGTGGCAGATTATCTTACATCTACCTACTGCAGGGTTTCCTGCAGCTTTCCCCGAAGCATCTGGTGCAACCAGTCAGAGACAGGATCCTGGACTTGCTGGAGCATGTGTCTGACCACCCCTATGTGAAGTTATCTAATTCAGGAGAGTTTTTCTGAATAACTGGCTACTGTGTTAACTGAAATGGGATGATATATTCCAAGGCCAGAAGGGTCCACTGTGATCATCTAACCTGACCTCCTGGACAACACAAGCCAGAGAACTGCCCCAAAGTAACGCCTAGAGCAGATCCTTTAGGAAAACATCTAGTCTTGATTTACAAATTGCCAGGGATGGAGAATCCACCCTGACTCTTGGTAAATTGTTCCAGTGGTTAATTACCCTCACTGTTAAAGCATGAATTTTTATTTTCAGTCTGAATTTGTCTAGCTTCAGCTTCCAGCCACTGGAGCTTGTGATACCTTTGTCTGCTAGACAGAGGACCCCATTACTAAAAATGTTTTCTCTATGTGGGCACTTAGACTGTCAACCAGTCACCTCTAAACCCTTCCTTTGTTAAGCACAATAGATTGTCCTGGAGTCTATCACTGTGAATCACGTTTTCCTTTAATCATTCTTGTAGCTCTTCTCTGACCCCTCACCAATTTATCATCATCCCCTTGAACTGTGGACACCAGAACTGGACACAGGATTCCATTCACATCAGGGCCAAATACAGAGGTAAAATAACCTCTCTTTTCATATTCAAGATTCCCCTGCTGATGCATCCAAGGATTGCATGAGCCCTCTGGCCACAGTGTCACACTGGGAGCGCATGTTCAGCTGATTATCCACCATGCCCCCGAAATCTTTTTCAGGAGTCAGTTTCCAAGGATAGAGTCTGCCATCCTGCAAGTATGGCCTGCATTCTTTGATCCTAGATGTAGATATTTAAATTTAGCCATATTAAAATGATAAAGGATGTATAACCTGCCCTTGCAGAGGAAAGAGCCTCACTGAATGAGTCTCTTCCCCTCTCTAACACCCATGATTCTAAACATGTCACTGACTGTCAGTATCTTCCTCAACAGGGCTCTATGTATCATGTGACTGGCCCAGCCATTCGGGTGTCATTTCATGATGTTTCAATGGCAGGCTTTCTTCCAGCTGTGTCCATCTCCTCTCTGTGACCCACTGTACAGATAAGAGGAAACTGAGGCACACATAGACTAAGTGACTTGCCCAAGGTCACACGGGAAGTGTGTGGCAGAGCAGGGACTTGAACCTGGGTCTCCCTGTCCAACCATCCTTCCTCCCCCACACAGCAGGAAGCCAGTAGTAACTAAAATGCTAATAGGAAATTTGTTCCAGGAATGAGTTGCAGGCAAAGGTTTGCCAGACAGAGAAATAATGAGCCTCTATATAACCAGCTTTGTATCCAGCTACCCCAGCCCGCTGTACTGTCTCTCCTTAGCTCAAAGGATTCTACTGAAGTGGAAAAAATTTGTTTTTACAGGGAAACAATGTAAATTAAAACTGGAAAAGGACAAGAGTTTAGTGGAGGCCAATACAGAGACACAAGTTAGTTTTGTACACAGAAATAAATACTGACCTAATCCAATCAAGTGCAAGAAGAAGATTTGGTAGAGTGTGTGTTGACCCAGGAATGATGCCCTCCAACAGCTAGGGACTGAGCAGGGTGCTCTCATTCCCATAAAAAAAGTTGCTGCTAGATTAGAGGTGAGTGGGCTTCCAGGCCCATACAGACAGGAGTGGCTAAAACTGGCAGGAGGCAGGCAAAAGCTTCTAGACAAGAGCTGCCTTTAGGTAACTTACTTTCTTTGAACTACTGCACTTCAGAGCCAGATCAGTGACGCTTGCTGTAGCATTCACATAGGTGGCTCAGTTTAGCAAGGATCTCTCTTTGCTAAAAGTACCAACGCTGACCATGTTGGAAGGCACACTGTCATGTGAGCCCGATTCTGCTCTTACCTTCACCAGCATAAAAATCAAAATCACTCTCTGAGAACAACGGGCTACACTTACACAGGAAGTGAGAGGAGAAGTGGGTCCAGGACTGAGCTCAGGAACCTAAGAAGAGGCCCTTTTCCAAGGCCACAAGCATGGAGAAGGCTACAGGCTGTGTAGATAATAGAGGGCTTTCTATTCTCACACATTCCCCATCTGAACCCTGAGTTTGACTATGGACTAGGATTGTACATTAAACCTTAATCAGGTTTCTGTAGCTCCAGGAACTAATGACTTTTAAAGGGAGGTTAATGTATAGCTAACTATACTTCCAAGAATCATTCCTAAAAAATATCTTGGATCCTAAAGCATGCTAAAGCTTCACCCCCTGCACCCAGGCCCCATGCCGATGCCCACCTCCCCTGCATCCGGACCCCCACATCTGCATCCAGACCACCCCCCACTGAGCCCCACCTACCATGCATCCAGACCCCTCCCACTGAGCCCCTCCCCCCTGCATCTGGACCCTCACCCCTGCACCCGGACCATCCCCATTGAGCCCCCCACACTCAAACCCCCACCCTGGCAAGTTCCACCCCCCCGCACCTGGACAACCCCAATAAGGCCCCTGCCCCAACCAGCTGCACCCAGACCCCCCACCCCACCAAGCCCCATTCCCCCAGCATCTGGACCCCCTGCCGAGCCTCCCACACCCAGACCCCCCTGCCAAGTCTCAACCACCTGCACCCAGACCCCCCCAACGAGCCCCTGTGTATTCAGAGCCCCTCCAAACCCAGACCCCCACTGTGCCGCCTGCACTCAGATTGCCCCACACACCCCACATCTGTATCTTGATTACACCCATGCAAACCCACTGAATACACACTGCAGTTGCACAGATGCAGCGTAGGAATTGCTCAGACCCGAGGTCCATCTAATCCAGTTTTATCTCAGATGCTTCAGAAGAAGCTAAAAGAATCTGGCAAAAGGCAGACGTAGAATACTCTTCGCTCAGGAAGCTTTCATCTTAATCCTTACTAGAGGGAATGGCTGAAGCTGTGAAGCATGAGGTTTTTATTCCTTCCATTTCAAAGCATGATTTCTGCTCCCAGGATCTCTAACTGTTTATGCATGAGAAGGGGAAAAACCCCAGCTTGACTTTCAGATCCCAGGCCAGGTTTGCAGGATTGGCAGTTTAAAAAAGCCATCTCTGTCTGTGTGACTTGAGCAAATGGGTTTTGTGATCAGATGTAACGTGACCATGCCGTGTTATTTTTCATCACTTTCGGGGAGTGAGCTGCTCTCTCGTAGAGGCTGGAGTTGTGTGCGAGGAGTGGACAGCATTTTTGCTATTAATATGCTGTTCTTATTTTTAGGCAGCACATTTTATTTGACTACCATCGTGTGACCCACCATAGTAATCTAGCACCAGATGTATGGTGTAGTGGGAGACTGGGAAAGTGAAACTTTTAATCCTTCCCCTATAGTCTTGACCTCCTGGCTCTTGTTTCTCCATGATGCATCCTTTTCACTCCTGTTTGTATAGGTGCGTAGAGATACATCTGTCTGGCAAGCCCTGCTCTTTGAAACATCAAGATAGAGGAGTCAGCCTGAAGGACAAGTCTTCAGAGCGGTAGAAGGAAAAGCTGTGAAGTGCCTGAGAATAGGGGCTTATGAAAGTGCCTCCAACTACAACTACAGTACTGACATAGAACAGTCTCTCCCAGGCTTAACAAGGACTGGTGTGGCATCTACTAGTGAAATCTCCTTATGTGCCAACCGGGATAGGATTGGCTATGAGACTTCCTACAATCATTTTTCTACCTTCCCAGAGGGACCGGCACCAGCTGGCACCGCAGGTTGTAGGAGAGCACTCTTGCTGCTGCCTCAGCTGATGGTCACAGTGGTGAGCCCACAGGGAGTCTGCAAGAATTTCTATTTTAAATGCCCCAATCACACCTCCAACTCACCTGTGGCACAAACCATCCCTTGATGAGTGGGAAGCTTAGAGGCTGCCCATGCTTGCTCAAACCCTCCCTTCCTTGACTTGTTTCACAGGCTCTCCAGTCTCAATTAGCACGTATGGCCCTGAATATTAAGATGACCTGTCCACACTGCACATAGGTTGTTTCTTTTGGCCTGTGGCTCACTCTCTCAGCGTATGCGCAGGGTGCCCAGCCATTTGATAGCATCGTCATCAGCCAGGTGGAGAGCCGGTAGCTTGCCAGCAAAATAAGTCAGTGGACACTTGTCAAGGATATGCAACAGTCTGAAGTTGACTACATCTACATCGCGGATCATTAGAGAAACCCCATTTAAAGACACTGGCTGAAACCAGCCTCATGTGAGACAAGTGACATCAGACAGGAGCACAGTACTCTGGTGTTGAATAGCAGAGGGCAAGGGCTGATGTTCTAAGTGTCCAGGTGCTCGCATCCCAGGTTGAGTCAGACAGTTTTCGGTACATATTGTTCTGAGTGCCAACTTTGGCTGCTGTCTTCTTCAAGTGGTTGTGGGACATCAATGGTGTATCCAAAGTCGGGTGGAGGTAAATTGGGTTTGGGTTGTCCCGCAGGCATGGGCCGTTCAGGCTCAGCTGCAGGTGCCATTGACTACAGTAGCCTGCCGTGAGCTTGAGATCATCAGTCAGGACCCCGTCTCACTCATCGGTTATCAGTCCGAGTTGCTCAGCAGGAGCGGGGATCTTGAACATCCTGGGCATTATTACCACTCTTGTGCGGAGGACGAGATGCGGCCCAGGAGCCTGTAGCAGGACTGCAGGTTTTCTGTCACGACAGTAGGGGCAGTCAGAAATCAGGCTTGGTCACTTCTGACATTCCTACTTTCCTCACACAGAATGCAGTCTGCCCATTGTTTGCTGGGCCAGGCTTTTGCCAAGGACCATGTAGTGTTCTGCATTCCATGGTACATATACTGGAGGACCAGTTCCTGGCAGCAGCCAGGGGTCTGTGAAAGCCTGTTGGTCGCAAACTCACTGCAGTCTGGCAGCCTCACATACCTTAGGAGTTAGAGAATTGATATAGCAAAGCAGCCCAGTGTTTGCCCCTGGGTAACTGCAGGCTGAAGAGGTATTATAAAAAAAGGTCAGAATTCAAGCAGTAGGGTCTTCCACAGCTTCAGTCCTCTGCTATGAAAACTCCATTGGACCAATAGCTGGCTCTTTCAGCTAAAGCCAGAGTCCTTTTTCTGCTGGAGTGGTTCTCTGAGTGTTTATCGGATAGTCCAACTGATGTGATTACCAATGGGTAGCTAGAATGCAGGAAGTGGGGAGAACACACATCTATAGCTTTGACAGCAGTAGGGGAGTGGAAGGACAATAGTGAGGGAAACACACAGCTCTTGTATACGGGCTGAGCTCTGCAGGTCCTAGCACCTGCGATGCACAGCCCTTATTGCCTAATCTACCCTTTTCAAATTTACATCCCTATGCATCTTACAGCTGCCCTTTCTCAACAGTGGCACTGGAGAACTAGCATGTTTCCTCTGAGCCCCTCCTACATTCAGCTTTCTATGTACACACTCCTCTGCCATTACACACCCATGTTTAAGATTTTTAGGGAGAGGAGGGGTGGCTGTGACTTTTGCGTCCCTGTACAGATGCCACAGTGGGAAGGTAAATATGCACATTAGCTCTGAGAATCAGAGATAGTCGCCTACTGAGCAGTTAAAGAGGCTTCGCATGTTTCCAAGCAGTGGTGCTGGAACTTTTAGAGTCGGGGTGACGTGTGTTCACGCCCCCCGCTGCTCCCTAGAGCTGGGCCATGGCTCCGGGAGGGGGAGATGTGGACAGTGGTAAGGGGACCAAGGCTGGGGGTGGTTGTGGAGCTCTGGGTGCGAGGTTGGGAGCGGAGCCCTGCGTAAAACCTCGGGGTGTTGCAGTACTGCTCTCTCCCCCCCTCCCCCCGCATCTTTAGTTCCCACGCCTATGTTCCCAAGAGGAGGATGTGTTCCTTCAGTCAAGTTAAAAGTAACACAAATGCAGGCACACTTCTAATGCAGTTCTTCAGTCATCAGGGCATCAAACTGATCATATTTAAAAATCATCGATCTAGCTTTGGTGTAATAAGACAGCGGAAAGCTGATCTCCTGTGGATTCCTGATAACCTATGATGAGCACTTTCAGTACTTAGACCCCCCCCACTACAGACAGGAAACCAGCATGTTTTTCAAATATTCTCCTGCCTCCTGTCACGCTCTGGCATTCTGCAAATCAGAAAATGCACCCCCCCCCCCCCCCCCCCGAAAGCCACAAAAGATTCACCAGGAGTTCCACACTTACAGTCAAAAATAGGTTTAGTGGAATGTCTTTAGTCACAGCTGTAAGCAGCAATACTGAAAACACTTAGCTTGCACATCTCCATGACAGTACAGAAAGTCTCTTGGTTTGTAGAACCTAATTTTTTTTAAAAAAAAACATGAGACAGTGACATCCTTGCAATTATTCACAGAATGGTTAGATTCCCTTTAACATAATGCTACTTTCCTCCTCCTTCACTTGCATGAAACAACTGAGTTCCTACCTTCGGCAGCTGGCAGTAGGAAACTGTGTTTAAATTATAAATAACCTCATTACTACTTAACTATATATACAAATAAAATGTATTAGCAAGTAGCTAGTTCCAAACTGGGATTCCTGGAATATAGCAAAAAATAGGGTTTGGACATTCAACCTTGTTATAAATCAATGTATATGAAAAAGGGTCATTTGGCAGTTCTCAGAATGCCCTAGTTAGAACTGGCTACTGGCCTCTTTCATCATCTTGAAAAAAATCACCTCAGCTATATACATATGTTTCATTTAAATTACACAGCAGCTTTTATCATCCCAGAGCCGCTTCCACAGAAGTCTCCAGCCATCAAGTCAAGTGTGGTATTTCAGGATGATAGGTACTGTAAGAGAGGTAAAAAACAAAACAAGTCTTTAAAACCATACATATACAAACCTAGTATCGATCAGTATCAGAGCTGCAGAAGAGAAAAAGAAAAGGTTACTCGCCTTGTGCAGTGACTGTGGTTCTTCGAGATATGTCCACCTATGGGTGCTCCATTTCTGGTGTGCATGCGCCTTGCAAGCCCTTGATCAGAGATTTTCTGTTAACAATGTCTGTTCAGTCCACATATGCACTCTATACAACCTTGTGCCACGCTCTGAGCGTGTATAGGGCTGCACGGGCGAACTACCCTCATTTCCTTCTGTATCCGAACGACCAACAAAAACGGGGAGGAAGGAGGGCAGGAATGGAGCACCGATAGGGAAACGTTTCCAAAAACCACTGTTAATGCACAAGGTGATTAACCTTTTTATCTTCAAGTGGTGTCCCAATGGGTGCTCCATTAGGTGGCTCCCGAGCAGTATCCTCACCAGGAGCAGGGGGCTTCAGAATCCAGTCCAAGACTGAAGACGGTACAGCAGAACCAAGCACTGCATCAGATCTGATGACATGGACCAAGGCATAGTGTTCAGAAGAGGCATGCACTAGGGTCCACTTAGCAGCTCTGCATATCTCAGACACAGGAATGTTTCTGAGTAATGCTGTGGAAGTTGCTTGTGATATGGTAGTATTATCCTTTGGCGTGGCAAAACACAAGCTATATCATAGCAAGCGGTAATACACCCAGAGATCATCTTGAAAGTCTCTGTAAAGAGATCTTGGACCCCTTTGATCTTTCTGCAATGAAGACAAGTATAGGTGATTTCCAAAGTTGCTTGGTTCAATCCAGATAAGAGGCCAATGCTCATAGTACATCTACTGTATGAAGGGAAGTCCCCCGCTCAGATTTATGTGGGTTAGGAAAAGGTACCAGTTGATGAATAGACTGGTTAAGATGGAAATCTAACAGCACCTTAGGTAAGAACTTTGGGTGTGGTTGTAGGGAGACCTTGCCTTTGAAAAATATTGTAAATGCGGGGTCTGCCATCAAGGTTCCAGTTTCTCCAACCCTACGGGCTGATGCAATACCTATTATAAAGGCCATCTTCATAGATAAGTGAAACAAGGAGCAGGTTGCCATAGGTTCAAATGGAGGTCCCATAAGGTATCAGAGTACCAGATTGAGATCCCAAGTCACAGTAGGATCCTTAACCTAGGGATAAAGATTCCCTAGACCTTTAATAAATCTGAAGGACATAGGGTGCGCAAAAATAGAAACCCCTCTGGTGGGGAATGAAATGCTGATATCGCAGTGAGATGAACCTTTGAGATAAATTATAAACCCTATTTTTAAAATCCAGCAAATAATCCAAGATGGTTGACAGTGGAGACGATTCAGTGGAAATGCACAAGGGGAGTGATGGTGACACCAGTGGTTGAAACTTCTTCTATTTCTGAAGGTAAGTAATTCGAGTTGACTCCCTTCTACTGTTCAGAAGTAAAAACAGTAGACTTCTACAGTACAATCAAAAAAGCTAACTGAATGTTAGGAACCATTGGGAGATAGATAATAAGAGAGAAAATATCATAATGCCACTATAGAAATCCATGGTATGCCCAAATCTTGTATACCACATACAGTTCTGGTTGCCCCATCTCAAAAAAAAAAAAAAGATACATTAGAATTTAAAAAGTACAGAAAAGGGCAACAAAAATGATTTGGGGTGTGGAACAGCTTCCATACAAGGAGAGATTAAAAAGACTGGGACCGTTCATCTTAGAAAAGAGACAACTCAGGATACCATAGAAGTCTACAAAATCATGAATGGTATGGAGAAAATGAATAAGGAAGTGTTATTTACCCCCTTCACAGAACCCAATGAAATTAATAGGCAGCAGGTTTAAAACAAACAAAAAGAAGTACTTCTTCACACAATGCACAGTCAACCTCTGGAATTCACTGCCAGGGGATGTTGTAAAGGCCAAAAGTATAACTGGATTCAAAAAGATTTAGGTAAGTTCCTGGAGCATAGGTCCATCAGTGGTTATTAGCCAAGATGGTCAGGGACGCAACCTCATGTTCTGGGTGTCCCTAAACCTCCAACTGCCAGAAGCTGAGACTGGACGACAGGAAATGGATCACTCAATAAATTGCCCTGTTCAGCGGGAAGCACCTGGCATTGGTCACTGTCAGAAGACAGGATACAGAGCTAGATGGGCCATTGGTCTGATCCAGTATGGCCATTCTTATGCTCTTATAATTAGTAATATGTGTATTCCTGTTCAGCAGGTGAATTCTAATCCCATGAACCATCTAGGAGACATGCTTGTTTACAAGCATCGTCCACCAGGGAATTAGGTGGGGGTTGGAAAACAAAAATTCCCAGTCCTTCGGGAAACATTTTATTTTTTAACCGCCCCCTTACAAGTTGGCAGTATGGTGGCAGGAGTTTGCCACACATTTGCTGGATCCAGGAATGCTTCATTAATGGGTAGCGCAACCCAAGTGAGTGTTGCCAACTGCAGAACTTCCAGGAGCTTGTGATGTGAGTGTAACTTCCTTGAGAGGTATCTAGAGGGTGTCCACCACCCTCTTCACAAGGTTCTGGAATCGACTAACAGCGTCAGTCATCGATGGTGGAGGCACGTCTGTCTCAACAGGAGACAAAGAAAATAGGGGCCTGAGTGGTAGTCTTTTTGTTCGCCCTAGCCTCTTGTCATCAAAGGCCTCCTTGTGTTGGGGGTTTGGTGGAGGAGGCTGTGGGACTCTAGTTTTCTGGTGTGGTGGAGCCAGAGATCTGGCAAATTGCTGCTGATACACTGCCCAAGGATCCCAGTATGGCCAGTAGGGAGGCCCATATGGGAGAAGGGTTGGTACCCAGGACTGATCCCACCATCCCAGACATGGGCAAGGGGCTTTGTCAAAGTATGGGTTCCAGTAATGGAGACTCCTGCACTGATAAGGAGAAGACTGAATGTCTCCTTCATCCTCTGCAACATCCTCCAGTGGGCCCAGTAGAAAAGGGTAGAGAATCCTGCGGTACCAGGAAGCACTCATCATCCAGAGACTGGCATCTTGGTACCGAGAGTCATTTGGAACCCATAAGCAGCAGGGACTCTGGTTCGTCTAACACTGACATGTTGCTGAAGTAATGGAATTCCTGCGGTACTGAGTGGGTCAGTGCTGATGCAGCAGTTGGCTTGGGCAGTACTGTAGGTTTGTAGCATGTAGGCACCAGGGCTGAAGATGTGTACTTTGATTTTGTCAGTACCAACAGAGCCAAATGGGAATGCAGTGCTGGCAAGTTTGAAATAGACAGTGCCGATCTGGAGGCAGACGATACTGGGGCCTTGCCGGTGCCGTGTTTCTCTGAAGTGATCTGGAATGTCCCTGCTCCACTAGTACCACAGGAGGAATCTTTCACCTCCATGGTACTGAGTCGAGAGTCAAGACCTCCGACACTGTAGACCTAGCACAAGATCAGGACTTCTTGGGAGCTGGCTGTTTGGTGGGAGACCAAGCTCCTTCCTCTTCAGAGCCTTCCCTGAATCCCCTGAGATCTTCCCCCTCTTAGACAAGCCATTAGTTGAAGTCAAAGGGGCACTGGATCTGTCTGGAGACAGATGTACGGGGCAGATGTCTCCAGACCTGACTTGGAAGTGAGTCAAAGGGAGCACTCCACCAGTAGCAGCTTCAGTTTGGTTCCCCATTCTTCTGAGCTTTAGATTTTAGAGCCAGGTGACAGTTACACCTTTGGGAGATGTGGGATTCTCCCAAGCAACAGATACATTTAGAGAGGCTGTCGCTGATCGGGATAGCCTACTGACAAGAGAGGCAGTGTTTGAAACCTGGTGAGCCAGGCATGCCCCCAGCCAGGCCAAATAAGTTCCCCAGAAAAAATAAGAGAGGAAAAACTGAAACCTCTCACAGCTGTCTAACTAATTCTGTACTAACAGCAACTAACCCTAACTAGGAACACTACATTAACTAAACAACTTCAAAACACGCTGAGACGGGCATGAGGTGGATATGCTAGGGTTCTTTGTCAGGCCAAGGCAGCCAGAGTGGTGCCCCCGCGCAGCCCTATATACCCTTGGCATGCAGCACAAAGTTGTATAGAGTGCATGTGTGGGCCAAACGGACACTGCTAACAGAAAACCTCTGATCCAGGACTAGGGAGGTGCATGTGCACCTCAAGTGTAGTACCCACACAGACAGTACTTGCAGAAGAACCAGATTTCCTTAGTCAACCAAGGGACCGCAAGTAAAAATATATTTCCTTGTTCAAATGGATGAAAATGGTACAGGGTCTTGTCCCTGTAGCATTTGCGCAGGATGCAAACTGAATCCATTTCCAACTCCCCAAACCAAACCTGATGGGATTGTCCATCAATGTCACTCCAGTCGCTACCATTCCAGCTGTTGGCTCTAACTCTTTCACTTCCTGACTGCATTTCAGCCGGATGAGATAGTCCCTAAGGATATTAGGTTTTTGCTTACTACCAAGGCAGGGCCTTGCATAAAGCTACACCTGTACCACTGCTCCTACATGGATGGGAGAATTTTCTCCCAAGATCAGCAGCAAGGAAGGGCCTTGCTGTTGTGCTGGCCTCCTGGGGTCCCTTGTTAAAACTCGGCCATCCATCTCAAAGGAAGGGTGGAATGACTTCTCTGCCTCAGAGCAGCGCTCTCTCTGGTTATTGTTTATGTCACTGTAGTGCCTAGAGCTCCCATTGCACTAGGTGCTATAGAAAACACACAGGACAGGGAGTTTACACTCTAAATAGACACGACAGGCTAAGAGTGGGAGGGGAAACAAAGGCACGGAGAGGGAAGTTACTTGCCCAAGGTCACACAGCAAGGCTGGTGACAAGGTTTGGAATAGAACCCAGCTCTGAGTCCCAAGCGTATACTCAAGCCACTGGCCCACACTGCCTGACAGAGATTATTATACAAGCCCCTTTTGAAGGGAGCTTTGTCTCAGAATAGACAAATTGCCATAGATTACAGGTATTTTCAAACATTTTCTGAGAGAAGGTACCTCAGACCCTTTGGGTCTTCAGTCCATCTCCCTTCAGACTTTGCAAGCTGATCACGGTGCTACGTGCTGAGTTTCCAGGAATAGGGTATCTCTTTTGTTGAGAAAGTGCAACTCCATCTCCTGCCTTGGTAATGGTTATTAGAAGGTCTTTGTTTAAACAAGAAGAAATTTCCCACACACATGCCTGTAATCCCAGCATGGCAGGGGTTCAGCACAGGCAAGGGGAGCCCTTGGTTAAAATATTGGCTGCATGTGACTGAACATCCCTAAGGAGCAAGACTTGGGGTCACTGGCAATTTCTGCTCAAGTGCTACTGATCAGGTCACATGTGGATAGCAAGGAAGTTCTAAGTGTCAATTTTAACATTATTTACAGCAAACAAAATGTTTCAATGTAAAAATAAAACCACCAACCATGCAGGGAAGGGTTGTCAATACTTACTGATGATCACTAGCAAGAGGATGACAGCAACCAAAGCTACAAGGGCCTTCATCTGCAAGAAGAGCGCAAAGAAAGGGAGGAATTACCTTCCTGACATGAGACCACATGTTTGGCTTGTTCTAAATTAAATGAGTCACCTCCCTGTTTAGATCCAGGACAAGGTATCTGTTCCCCTATCCCAGAATACTGTTGATGCCACTCCACAGACCAGATGGAAGGGAGTGTATTTCAAACAAATCGCTTTAGCTGACACCAATTCCTAAACCAGCTCTCTGGTGTCTCTTGTTTTAGAAAGCAGAAAATAGAGGGGAGTTTGGGGTAAGCTGCATACCTGATTTGGAAAAAAACACCCCAATATATCAACACAAGAGTGTGTATAGATGTGATCATATACAACATCTATCAGCACTAGAAAAATGTCCCCTGATACCTCAAACGCCGAGGCCAAAAATTTTCAAGCCTAGGTACCTAAAGTAAGACTCTCCCAAGTAACAGTATCCTGACAGAGCAATGCATGCTGGTACTCATGGTCTCTGCTGGCCTCAGCTCTGGATTCAAGATAAGAGTGGCTGCAATATGCCCCATTTTCATACAAGTTAGATACAAATCTCAGATTCTGGCAATCTTCTCACGTTACTCTTAATAGGACCAAATTTTAAGAACGTGCATTAAGAAATCCACTCCTTCCCCTCTCCATTTACTCACCTTGCACCCTCGCCACCACATCTGTCTTCGAAGCTGTTTGGATCGGTTGCTGAACGCTGTTGCATTGTCTGATAAACTTTCTGCATCACATGGAGAGAGAAAAGAATTAAAGGCATAGCAGCATGGGCACATCTAGAAGCACAAACACACCAGAAAAAAAGGCCTCCGGTTCTGCAAATTCACTTATTCTTAAACCATAAACTAGGAAACCAGGGAATATACACAATTGCCAAGTGCTTCTGCATAATTATATTGAAATTCAGCATGCTGTGTTTCATCAACATGCTGAAATTCACTAGCAACACAGTAGAACTTTGCCAACACAAACTAATGACTAGGAGACCGATTATAAATGGTGAATGCATTTTACAAATTGTAAGTGAACAGACAAGAAAAAAAATGGTCTTTGTCAGTTTGCATAAGAGTAGTTTAATTGTGGCAACACCATAAGTATACTAGAAACTATAAAAGTCATGGAAATCAGCATTACAAGACTTGATTGTAGTGTTCTGCAATTAAGCCTTTCTCCTGAAACACAAAGTGAAATTCCCAAGCATTTACAGTAATGAGAATTTTCAGCTCTGCAGAATAGCAGAACAAGAATGAGTGAGGTTCCACGGTAACTTGTAAGGGTCCCAAATACATTATAGCATATAAAGTCAAGACTTTTATAAGTGGACCCTTCAGGTTAAAAACACAATAGGCTGAAAGAGGGAGAATTAAATTTAAGTTGAAATATCCAGTAGGACTACTAAAAAAAAAAGCAAAATGCTGCTGCAAGTGACCAGCTCAAGCCAGCAACAGATGAGGGGTATAGAAATCTAGAAGGTATGTGAAGAGAACAGCCATGACATGATGGAGACTTACCCCTAGCTGGGAATGATACTAACTGGGGAGGTGTTGCAAACATCAGCAAGGTCAGAAAAACTATACAAAGGGACCTACAGAGGTTAAACATCTAGACAGCAAATAAAATGAAATTTAAGCTGGCAAAATGCAAAGCCAATACATCGAGGGAATACTAATCTGAAATGCAGCTATTCGGGGGAGGGAGGATCTCTTTCAAGACTCCTGCCTCCCCAGAGAAAGGGTAGGGGCAGAGAGCCGGTAAACAAGAACTTACAGTTCCAATTTAAGGGCAATGAAAGTCAATGCAGAGGTATCAAGGGCAGATTTACAAAGGTATTTAGGCACCTTGCTGCATCTTTAGGCACCTAAATATCTTAGTAAATCTGGTCCCAAGTCATGACCCAAGTTGATAACAGTGTTTTATATAGGACTCTGGTGAGATCGCATATGGAGCACAGCACACAGGCTGAATACCAGCAGGCTGCCAAGTCTTTACTCCTGGGAGAATTCTGCGCCACTGTGCATGTGCAGAATTCATGTCCCCCACAGATTTCTTTGTTCCCCAGCAGAAAAATGACTTTCTGATGGGTAAGCAAAGGGAAGACACAACAGCGGTCATGTGACCCTCCCCCGGAGTATGTTTTGGGTGCCCAGGACAGCCAGCAGAGAGGTAAATCACTGTGGGGCAGGGGGCGGGACTGGGGAAGGCCTAGCTGGTGGCTCCTACCCTGCGCCAGGCTCAGCTGCTAGTCCTGGCTGGGTGGGGGAGGACAGGACTTTCTCTTTCCCTGCACGGCATCCAGGGCTGGGTCAGACCCACCCCCAGATTTCTCCCCAGGCTGCAGGAAGGTCTGCAAACTCCCTCGCCTCCCCCTCTCCCCCGCTTCCTGCACCCATCACTCCTCAGCTACAGGGGGAGGGATCACTGTACGGGGAACTGCTCCCCCATCCGCCCAACCCCCTGCATCCAGACCCCCTCATACCCAGACCCTCCCACCGAGCCTCAGGCCCCCAGAATCCCACCTGCTGAGCCCCACTCCCCCTGCACCTGGACCACCCTGATGAGTCACCTGCACCCCCACTCCACTGAGCCCCAACCAGCTGCACTTGGATCCCCACCCCACTGAGCCCCACTCCCTCAGCATCTGGACCCCCCCACGGAACTCCCCACACCCAGACCCCCCTGCCGAGCTCTCTCTCTCTCTCACACACACACACACACACACACCCCTGCTGAGCCCCAACCACCTTCACCTGGACCCCCTTGCAGAATCCCATTACCATTGTACCCAGAACCCCCCAACAAACCTCCAGATCCAGATCCCCCCCCACACCCAGATCCCCCATTGAGCTTCCCCACACAGAACTCTCACCCTACACCTGGATCCCCCCCACACTAAGCCCCTCCACACTTGGAGCCTGCCTGCCCACACCTAGTGCACCTGGCACAGATGGGCAGGGCCCTGGGGTATTTCTGGGGCAGGCCCAGTCCTTGCGCTGTTTCAGGGTCAGGAGCAGCCTCACTGCTGAGTCCGTGTCCCGGGGGGAGCTGCAGAGTGATCTTCCACCTCTGTGCAGCCAATGGCCTGTGCTCCACAATGCCATGCTGGAGCCTCCACATTTATTTGACAAATAAAATTTGCAGAATTTTAAAACATTGTGCACAGAATTGTTTATCTTTTGGCGTAAAATCCCCTCAGGAGTAACAAGTGGAGGGAACATAAAGAGCAACTACCCCAAGTGAGGGGATGGAAGGAGCGATGGACGAGGAATATTTAGAGAACTCTTCCTGGGCTGTAAAGAGATGAAGTCGGGGGAGGAAAATGATACGCTGCAAGTTATAAGCACCAAGGGAAAGAAAATGTTTAAGGAGGCTCAAGGAAGTACAGGGATGAAAGTGGAAAAGGGGACACTTGGCTTCCCAACAAACAGACAGTAAGATTGGCAGTCTCAGGCTGGAAACAGCCTCCCAATGGAAGTGGTGTATCCATGGAGACACTTCAAATAGAGGTTTGTCCAGATTAGGATATTGTAGGAAACAATCATGCCCTGGGCCCATGAGAAAATGTGCTTTAGCAGGTCATCGTCTCGCTCTGATTTCCAGAATCTGCTGTCATGAAATGGAATCAATCTAACACCATTGCCCGGCAGAGAGGGATGAGGTGTACAGCAAAATAGCCACAGTCACCAGGGGAAAGAAGAGGACTTTCAATCCCTTCACTAAGGTTACTCACAGTGGTGTTTTAAAGCTGCCTAGAGGAGCATGCTGTTCCCCAGGACTCAACGTGAGGGAGGGGAGGCAGGAAGAGAGTTCTAGAATATTATTAAGTATTCCCACCTGATTTATCCTGTAAGTCATCCAGTCTCTCTCCTCTTTCAATCACCTTGGTGATGTTCTCCTGCATGACGTCAATGACTTCATCCACCTGGTTCTGGACACTAGAGGAAAGTAAAGCCATTAGAAATCACACAGGCCTAACAGTAGCAGGTGTTATGGACTCTATATTCCATTACCGGTGCTTCGGTGAAAGCTGTTTGCACTGAAAGAATGAGCAGCAGTTCACCAATGATACAGACAGACCCAATAGCGGAAAGGTCATTGCGACATTTGAGAAAGTCTGTGGTGGGCAGGATTAACCCTGCGTGTGATGCTGTTCCAGGAGATAGGTGGGTTCTCTCCATAGCGTCATTTACTCTGCAACACTTTCTCATCCTCACCCCACGCTCAGGCCAACTGCCTGGAAAGTTGGAGCAATATGTTTATAGATGAGGAATAGTCTTGGTCCATGAACTCAAGGGTGATTTTTCCTGGCTAAGGATATTAGCACTTTATTCTCCGAGGAAAAGGAAGGAGTTTTAATAGCATTTTGTTGCTCTTGCAGTTCCTGCCATATTGTGCTGTTTGACTTTTCTAATCCAGCTTCAGATCTCTCAACGTCAAGAGTTTGAGCTAGAACCTAGCTCTGGTTTCCCTGCATTAACCTCCAGGTCTCCTTCAGGACTCACTCCACACTGCAGAGGGGTATGGAAGTGGCTCAGTCTCTTAGATTGGGATTTTTAAAAAGGGGTTTACGGAACTATGTACCCAGCTCACTGAAAGTCAGTGTGAGTTGAGTGTCCATCTGCCTTTGTCTTCCTATCAAAAGGAGAGCAATGAAATGGAAGATCTGAAAGCATTCTCAATACCAGAGTCACTTTTTCAAACAATGTTGGGAGAATTAATTAAATCTCTTCTATCTTTGCTATTGTTGGGATGCTGTGATTTGGCAGGGACTGAGGACATCTGTTAGTTAAGTGTGGCCTTTTAAAGATCTTGTCAAAGATGCGGAGAGCTTGGAATGGAGGCTCTTTTGTTGCAGAGTAGTACGTTTCTTTTGTTTTATACATCTCAGTCACTATGTCCTTTCTGGAGTGCTAAACCTCAACACAGGGTTGTTAAATAGCCTGGGGATGAAAGCATCAGGAGGGTGTTTCCCCAAGGAAGTCTGCAACTGTATTTGAAGAATAAGTTGCATTTGCCCAAAATGTGTTCAAACAAATTTCAAAGGAACAGATGAAGTAAATTAAGATGAACTATCATATCCCAGCTTCTGAATTCCATATCAGAGGTTAGTCAACAATACAGGTAGTTATTTTGCTGCACAGTAACCAGGTTCAAATCCCTAAGGCTACTGCAAATTCAGAAGTTAACGGACAATGCCATAAAATAACACTCAAAAGCCACATATAACAAAAGTACTTGACTACATTTTGGAGATAATGCACGTTTGTCTTTACTGGAGATGGAAATCAGAAACAGCTTAGGGCACCTGCAATATAATAAGAACGGCTATACTAGGTCAGACCAAAGGTGCATCCAGACCAGTATCCTGTCTACCGACAGTGGCCAATGCCAGGTGCCCCAGAGGGAGTGAACCTAACAAGTAATGATCAAGTGATCTCTCTCCTGCCATCCATCTCCACCCTCTGACAAACAGAGGCTAGGGACACCATTCCTTACCCATCCTGGCTAATAGCCATTAATGGACTTAAACTCCATGAATTTATCTAGTTCTCTTTTAAACCCTGTTATAGTCCTAGCCTTCACAACCTCCTCAGGCAAGGAGTTCCACAGGTTGATTGTGCGCTGTGTGAAGAAGTCATATGAAATGTACTGGCCTCATGGGACAATGGCAAGAACAGTTGTCTCTGAGGCAGTAAAAGCTAAGCATTGGACAAAACCACCGTTTTCTTCAATGCAAGTAGGTTCTAGGCTCTTACTCTGGTAAGATTATTTTGTTCAGTTTCTTCAACTCATAAAATGCATGGATTGAATATATATCAAATGCCTTGCGTATACTGAATCTGCATAGTTTGAAAAGCTGATGTAAACATGAGAAGGAGAAAAACTCTAGCCATTCCCACATATTCTTGGATATACGTGTCATGTACTAATGGAAAAGGTCCAATGCTTTCCCTATGGCAAAAGATATATCAAAGAACATTTCCAATAGCTAATAATTCACGCTTCCTTAGCAACTACAATCTGAGAATCTCAAAACACCTACCACCAATGATTTCATCCCTGAAACACGGCCATGGGATAGGAAAGTATTATCCCTCCCCATTTCACAGATGGAGAAACTCAGAAAAGTGACTTGCCTCAAGTCGCAGAGCCAGGAATAGGCCTAATAATAATGATACCACCTAGCTAGCACGTATACAGTGCTTTCCATCAGTAGAGCTCAAAAACATTTTACAAAAGAGTTATTATCATCACCACTTTGCAGATGGGGAAACTGAGGCACAGAGAGGTGAAGTGACATGCCCATGGTCACCCAGAAGACCAGTGGCAGAGCCAAAAAATAGAATCCAGGTCTCCCAAATCCCAATCCAGTGGTCTTTCTGATAGTCCACTCTGCCACTAGTTTACACTCACCTAATTTTTCTGTCTCCTGAGACCATACGTTCCTCTCATCAAAGCAGAAGATATTATGTAGACAGTTATGCATGGGGCACGTATAAGAACTCCTATTATAATAAACCGCAGATTTGAAAAAAAAATCAGGGTTCAGAATAAATGAAGAAAGAGCTTTGGGGGTCTGCAGCTCAAGCAGTCTTACAATCTGAAAGGGATTTAAAATATACAGCACACAGATAGAGAAGCTGTCACCAAAACTGCTCCAGATGCGAAAGGCCTAGAGATGCAACTGCAACTATTAAATCGGAAGTTTCAAACATTTCGAGATGAATAGCGAAAGCCAACCCAGCACCACAACAATTGTAGGGCTGATCTTCAAATGCACAAATGTCCCTTGGGTGTCACACTTCTGGGGGCTTTCAATAGGAACTGGGCAGCTAACTGCCTTTTGTGCCTTTGAAAATCTCCCCCTACACGTGCTCATTGCTCCAAAACGGAAAAGAGGGAATCCAGTAAAAAACAGAATAGCAGCACTTGGCTTTTCAAACCTCTATTAATAAAAAACTGGAAACACGGCAGCATGGCCATGGGTGGTCACTAATTAGAGAGGGCTACGCGTCTGCCTTGGCATTTCATGCCAGGCTTCGCAAACCACTGCAGCCACACTTTTGTAGTTCCCGTCATCAGCAGACCCCTCTGAAGCAAACTGCTGGCTTAACATTGAGCTGGAGAGGCTGTATTTTTATATGGACGAAAACCAGGCACAAAGCATTATTCTACTGTCGCACAAAAAATAAACTAGCCCTTTCCTGCAGCATATCATAAATTCAGCATGAATTCTGCTACAGAAGCCTGACTCCCCACAGCTGCTTGAAATCTTCCGCTACAGAAGGGCAGGAAGAGCTGCTAAATCTATTGTTTGTCAACCATTCCCTATTTTGATGAAACAGGCCTGGATACTCACCCAGTGTTTCATCAGCTGCCTCTTAAATAAAGAAAACAATATATGACTCATGACCCAGGCAATCTTAACAGACTTTTTTTTTTTTTTAAACTTCACATTCCTAAACGAAACATGGTAGTAGAAGAAGTGCCAGCTATTCCAAACAGACCATCTTCAAATACCGGATCTACTAAACATATCAGAATCACTTCCAGTGAATTCATTTTCTTCCTTTATCATGACGTGTTGAGACTACCCAGGGGCCAGCAGATGCGCGCGTTTTACACTGGATGCACACACCCAAATACTCATATAATTAAAACAGTGATTCACGTCCAGCACCTAAACAAAAAGGAGTCATGTTGTCACAAAGCATAGGCAGTAGGACTTCTGGTGTCACTATAAGCCCTGGACAAACTTGGGTGACTCACAGGCAATTACTGCTTCCAAGCATAAGATGGGTGATGAGAGAAGAAAAACAATCACTGGAAAATTAAAAATGAAGGGGCCAATCCCGCTAGCCCTCTGTTTACCAAACTCTCACGGTTTCACATGCGGCGGGCGAGCAGACTCAGGGCTAACATTTGAGACACATTTACTTTGCTTCGCAGTATGTGGATGTTCTTCAAATTATTCATTGGCTTTAAAGTAATGAAAAGTCCTCCCAATGACAGGTCTGTAACCAAATTGTCTTGGTTCAAACCACCAGCAGGAATGTATATGGGATGCAAGCGATGTTACATTAGAGTCAGAAAGAAGAGGATCCAACGTGAGGGAAGGTGTTCAAGGAAATCCATGCTATGTACAAGACTCAAAGCATCAGTCATACACATCGACCTCTGAAAAAGGTCTGTATTAAATGGCTATGCATAGAATCATAGAATATCAGAGTTGGAAGGGACCTCAGGAGGTCATCTAGTCCAACCCCCTGCTCAAAGCAGGACCAATTCCCAACTAAATCATCCCAGCCAAGGCTTTGTCAAGCCGGGCCTTAAAAACCTCCAAGGAAGGAGACTCCACCACCTCCCTAGGTAACGCGTTTCAGTGCTTCACCACCCTCCTAGTGAAATAGTGTTTCCTAATATCCAACCTAGACCTCCCCCACTGCAACTTGAGACCATTGCTCCTTGTTCTGTCATCTGCCACCATTGAGAACAGCCGAGTTCCATCCTCTTTGGAACCCCCTTTCCAAAGAGGATGGTAGTTGTAGGCTGCTATCAAATCCCCCTCATTCTTCTCTTCTGGAGACTAAACAATCCCAGTTCCCTCAGCCTCTCCTCATAAGTCATGCGCTCCAGACCCCTAATCATTTTTGTTGCCCTCCGCTGGACTCTTTCCAATTTTTCCACATCCTTCTTGTAGTGTGGGGCCCAAAACTGGACACAGTACTCCAGATGAGGCCTCACCAATGTCGAATAAAGGGCAACGATCACGGCCTTCGATCTGCTGGCAATGCCCCTACTTATACAGCCCAAAATGCCGTTAGCCTTCTTGGCAACAAGAGCACACTGTTGACTCTCATCCAGCTTCTCGTCCATTGTGACCCCTAGGTCCTTTTCTGCAGAACTGCTACCTAGCCATTCGGTCCCTAGTCTGTAGCTGTGCATGGGA
>NW_020664561.1:5436420-5461221 GCF_002925995.2 Terrapene triunguis | reverse complement strand
GCTTCCCGCGAATCAAATGTTCGCGGGAAGCAGGGGAGGGGGCGGAGTTGGGGCAGGGACTTTGGGGGAAGGGGTGGAGTTGGGGCGGGGGCGTGGGCGGGGCCGGGGCCCCGTGGGGTGTCCTCTTTTTGGACACTCAAAATATGGTAACCCTAAGCTATCCTCCAGTCATTTGGTACAGAAGCTGATTTAAATAATAGGTTACAGACTACAGTTAGTAGTCCTGCAATTTCACATGTGAGTTCCTTCAGAGCTCTTGGGTGAATACCATCTGCTCCTGGTGACTTATTACTCTTTAGTTTATCAATTTGTTCCAAAACCTCCTCTAATGACACCTCAGTCTGGGACAGTTCCTCACCTAAAAAGTGTCACCTAAAAAGAATGGCTCAAGTTTGGGAATCTCCCTCACATCCTCAACCGTGAAGACCGATGCAAAGAATTCATTTAATTTCTCCGCAATGGCTTTATCATCCTTGAGAGCCCCTTTAGCATCTCGATCGTCCAGTGGCCCCACTGGTTCTTTAGCAGGCTTCCTGCTTCTGATGTACTTAAAAAAATGTTTGCTATTATTTTTTGAGTCTTTGTCTAGCTGTTCTTCACATTCTTTTTTGGCCTTCTTAATTATATTTTTACACTTCATTTGCCAGTGTTTATGCTCCTTTCTATTTTCCTCACTAGGATTTAACTTCCACTTTTTAAAGGATGCCTTTTTGCATCTCACTGCTTCTTTTACTTTGTTGTTTAGCCACGGTGGCTCTTTTTTGGTTCTCTTACTATGTTTTTTAATTTGGGGAATACATTTAAGTTGAGCCTCTATTATGGTGTCTTTAAAAAGTTTCCATGCAGCTTGCAGGGATTTTACTTTTGGTGCCGTACCTTTTAATTTCTGTTTAACTAACCTCCTCATTTTTGTGTAGTCCCCCCTTTCTCAAATTAAATGCTACAGTGTTGGGCCGCTGTGGTGTTTTCCCCACCACAGGGATGTTAAATTTAATTATATTATAGTCACTATTGCCTAGCAGTCCTGCTACATTCACCTCTTGGACCTGATCCTGTGCTCCACTCAGGACTAAATCAAGAATTGCCTCTCCTCTTTGGGTTCCAGGACTAACTGTTCCAAGAAGCAGTCATTTAAGGTGTCAAGAAACTTTATCTCTGCATCCCGTCCTGAGGTGACATGTACCCAGTCAATGTGGGGATAGTTGAAATCCCCCATTATTATTGAGTTTTTTATTTTAATAGCCTCTCTAATCTCCCTGAGCATTTCACAGTCACTATCACCATCCTGGTCAGGTGGTCAGTAATATATCCCTACTGCTATATTCTTATTATTTGAACATGGACTTACTATCCATAGAGAGTCTATAGTACAGTTTGGTTCATTTAAGATTTTTACTTCATTTGATTCTACACTTTCTTTCACATACCGTGCCACTCCCCCACCAGCACGACCTGTTCTGTCCTGCCGATATATTTTGTACTCTGGTATTACTGTGTCCCATTGATTATCCTCATTCCACCAAGTTTCTGTGATGCCTATTATATCAATATCCTCATTTAACATGAGGCACTCTAGTTCACCCATCTTATTATTTAGACTTCTAGCATTGGTATATAAGCATTTTAAGTGCCAGCAATCTGGTTCCATTTTGGTTTAGGTGGAGCCCATCCTTCCAGTATAGGCTCCCTCTTTCCCAAAAGTTTCCCCAGTTCCTAATAAATCTAACCCCCTTTGTAAGTCTCCCACTATAAGGCCTTTTCTCTAGCCCTTGATCCTGCATTGTGATCTGTGCAGGTGATGTGCTGTGTTTAAATGGAATTCCATGGATTTCAATGGGGATCCATGTTGGCACAGCAGTCCATCTGCATGGGTGGCTACTGTAGGAGGAGGGTTACAGTAGTTTTTGTTTGTATTTTAACTCTGTAGATCACATTTAAGAAGCCTGTATCTTCTTCCTCACTTACCCACACAGGGCTGTTCTCCAAAAAGTTATCCCGCAGCGTTGTACTGCCACTTCCAGCAATCACTTTATTTGTCTTTAGAAAATGGAGATTGAAGCATTTCCTCTTTGGAGAAAAAATGCACATACATATGACAAATCCATGAACTTTGCAAAATGATACCTGCTAAAAGGAAAGTCCAATTTGGGGCTTCCTGACTTAGAGGGATGTGTTTAAAGTACTGCAGTTTTCAGAGCCAGTTTCAGTCGTGCTGGAAAGCAGGATGCCTTGGGCATACTTACAACAACCTCCCACAATCGATCTGCCTCTAACTGCAGTCATTGTTATAAATCTGCTTTTTGAAAATACGCTTTTGAGATTCTGATTAGTTGGGCTGTTGTTATTGGAGCAGGAAACAAGCCTAACATGAATCTACTGAAAGATTTTTTTTTTTTTTTTAGGCAAAGGCATTAATGCCATAAAATAATTCTCCATCTGTTATTTTGTCAAGTATATGAGCTTCTCTCTGATCAGTATATGCTGAGTGTCTGTTTATGCCAATGTAATTATAAAGCACCCTTTCCCTCTGTTTTCAGTAAACTGCAGTTGAACATTTGGCTCCTGTCAGAATGTGTGAATAACATGGGCCAGATCCTCAACTGGTGTAAATCCATCAATGGATATGCTGATTCGGATCTGGCCGCATCTCTTCTGAACAGATATTTTTGGCAGAGGCATTAGTGTAGCCTATAGGATGGTTCAGGTTAAGAAATAAGTAGAAGTTAAGTTTGGGGGCTAAGTTAGCCTAAGTGTAGAGGAGGATGGGAAATTGAAGTTGCGAACGTGAGAAAAGCCAAAGAGAAGTTGGAGACAGAGTGTTATGGGAAAGTAGAAGTGAGCAAGGCCATGACCCAAGGTTATATTACCATTATGTTTCAGTTGTAACTGGTTTGAGCAAAGTTTGTAATGGGTGTTTTTGAGAATTGTGAATGTTTTATTCAAATGCTAGCTTGTATTGATAGTATGGGAAGGACATTGGTGCAGATGTTAATTTAAATAACGTGTAATGTAAAGAGCCAACGAGAAGGTGGTGGAAATATAATTATGGTAAAGGCAGTTTAATGTTAATTAGTGTTATAATGGAGCATAAAAGGAGTAGTTTTGCTAAATTGTGAAAGAGCTCCAATAAACATCCAAAGGGTACCGGTAGGTTCCATGATTATAAAGCTCTACTTCACTCTCTTGTCAGTGGACTGATCACCTACTGATACACCATTTCATTTTTGAATGTGAGTATAATAGTAGCATGTATTTAAAAAGCGATTGCATGCTGTTTGCTTAACTAATCATTTTTCTTTGTAATTACGTTTGGTTGTATAGAAGTGTTGCCTAGTAGTCTTCTACTAAATACATTTTCTGTAACCGACCAAAAGGCTTGAACTAAGTTGGGTTTTATTTTATTGCACCCTTATCTTTAACAACTTAATATTAATTGGGAACATGTCAACAGAAAGGTTACAAAAGATTACACTAACTTCCCTGTGCTTTTATATGTTACAAAACAATTTAAAATCATCATTGAAATATAGCCTCAAGACAACCCATTGTGTAGTGCTTTTAATGGTGTATTTTTGTGTAACTATGCTGACATTTTAATTCCCTGCAATCAGTTTCTTTCACCCTAGTTTCCAAGAGCACTGTATCAATAATGGCAAACCAAGGCGCACAGAGATTAAGTGACTTGCCTAAGGTCACATATCAGATGAGTGTAAGAGTCAGGAACAGATGCCAAGAGTCCTGACTCACAGACCTCTGCTCTAACCACTAGACTGTACTCCCACACTTTCATCAGTGGGAAGCGTTTTCTTTTACTCAATGTAAATAAATATACAACTTAAGCATTGCAGTTCCTGCAAGTGTTTAGTGGGGAGATTGTTTCTGAATAACCTGAATTTGGTGGATCCATAGTATTACCTGAACCTTGTATTTTTGGTCCAGATCCTCAAGGGTATTTAGATGCCTAGCTCCCAAGAGACCTTTGAGAATCTGAGCCTTGTAAATTCCCAGTCCTTGGAGAGATTTACAAATGTTAGACAAACGAGTCAGGGTTAGTTTAGAGTCTTAGACACAACAAATCCTGCATCTTGGCAGGGGGATGGACTAGATCAGTGGTTCTCAGCCAGGGGTCCAGGCCCACTAGGGGGCCACAAGCAGGTTTCAGGGGGTCCGCCAAGCAGGCCAGCATTGGACTTGGCTGGGGCTCAGGACAGAAAGCTGAAGCCCCACCGCATCAGGGCCGGCTCCAGGCACCAGCCTACCAAGCATATGCTTGGGGCGACACCTGGAGGGGGGCGGCGCTCAGGCCCAAGAGCGGGGCCGCGGCCGGGCTCTCCGCCCTCCTCCCAGCGCTCCGGCCGGTCGGGGAGAGCGGGACCCGCGGCGGGCTCGCCGCCCTCCCCCCCGGCGCTCCTGCCGCCGGGGAGAGCGGGCCCGCGGCCGGGCCCTCCGTCCTCCTCCCGGCGCTCTGGCCGGCCGGGGAGAGCAGGCCCACGGCCGGGCTCGCCGCCCTCCTCCCGGCGCTCCGGCCGGTTGGGGAGAGCAGGGCCCCAGCCGGGCTCGCCGCCCTCCCCGTGGCGCTCCGGCCGGCCGGGGAGAGCTGGGCCGCGGCTGGGCTCGGCGCCCTCTCCGCCGCGCTCCCCGCCGGTGGGCAGGGGGCGGCAGGAGGCTTTTTTGCCTGGGGCGGCAAAAAATCCAGAGCCGGCCCTGCACCGCATGGGGCTGAAGTCTGGGGCCCTGAGCCCCAAGCCACGCCTCCTGGGGCTGAAGCCAAAGCCTGAGCAATGTAGCTTCGTGAGGGACCCCCTGTGGTGTGGGGCCCCAGGCAATTGCCCTGCTTGCTACCCCCTAACGCCAATCCTGTCTTTTATATGCAGAAAATCAGTTATTGTGATACAGGTGAGCCATGGAGTTTTTAATAACATGTTGGGGGTGCCTCAAAAAGAAAAACGTTGAGAACCCCTGAACTAGATGACCCTTGCGGTCCCTTCTAACCCTACAGTTCTTTGATTTCTAGGATATTCTTGAGAACCCTCTATTGACACCTTACCTATTAACACACTATTTCCGTATATACAGACATCTCTCTTTCACAGAGTACTTCCATTAACACTGCTTCTAAGGGCACGTCTTCACTACCCGCCGGATCAGCGGGTAACGATCGATCTATCGGGGATCGATTTATCGTGTCTAGTGTAGACGCAATAAAATCGATCCCCGATCGCTCTGCCGTCGACTCCGGAACTCCACCGCAGCGAGAGGCGGAAGCGGAGTCGGCGGGGGAGCGGCAGCGGTCGACTTACCGCCATCCTCACAGCCAGGTAAGTCGACCTAAAATACGCAACTTCAGCTACGCTATTCGCGTAGCTGAAGTTGCATATCTCAGGTCTACCCCCCACCCCGTAGTGTAGACCTAGCCTAAGCCCCATTTTACTCACCCTGAATAGAGTAACCAACACCAAAGGCTACAAATTGAATGGAGCCAGATGATTCCACTAGAGCAGCCTTTTTTTCTCTTTTCCTTTGCTTCCATCTTTCATCCAGAGAAGGCTTTGAAAACAAGCTGTGCGTGTGCAAACTTCCAGAGGCCTGTGCTGTTTTGGTAGGCAATTTCTCCAAATGCCTGAGGTTTTTAAAGATGGGGGAGCTCTGAATTTTCCACTCCTGAGTTCTAAGAAGAATTCATTTTGTTCTAATAATGGGAAATCTTCCAGTAATGACCCAATACATTGCATATGCCTGCTCAGCAAAGCTGAAAGGAATAAACTTGTGGTTAATTTCCTTCCCATCCCAAATTTAGCATCAGTTTGATTGAACCTTGCTCTGGCCATTTGCACAGGGGTGAATTCCACCCTGTACACCTCTGACCAGTACCATTTGGACAGCTCGGATTCCATCCAGGAAAGGGCAATGAGATGCAGCCAATGCTGCAGATCTAACAAAGGAGGGGGGCCGAGGGGAGGGGGCAACACAAGAGAGGTGTTCATTTGCCACCAACAGTGTGATCCTGGGTGCCTGGGGTAGCCCTCACTGGACATGCCAAGGCCAAGGCAGGATGCAAAAAGGAAAGCAGATTCTCCCAAGACTGGTAAGTAACGCTGAAGTTAAACTCCCCAACCCGTCTGATACCCCACACTGGTTATCGAGAAGCAAAAAAAAAAAAAAAGGGGAATCACATAGCCCCCTTATTGCATTCCAATTCTCTGACTCCCAGTCAGCATGTAGGTCCAGTATAGTGAGAAGTTATTTAAAAACTCTGCTCACATATACAAAATGTTCTTCTGATCCCAAAGGGCCAGTCACATTACCAGGCCAATATTGGTTTGGATCTTACCCAAAATACCACGCTGCCAGCCAATCCTTTAGTGTCTAAAACTAAAGATTTATTATAAAGAAAAAAGAAAGAACAAGAAGAGAGTTGTCAAATGGTAAAACAGTCACATTCATACAGAGACTTCAAAGTCCATATATCAGGTTCTTAGCAGTATTGGTGAGTTTGCTGGCTTGAAAGTCCCTCTGGAACACATTCACAGCTTGGATGGGTCATCCAGTCCTTTGTTCAGAACTTCAGTTTGTAGCAAAGTTCCTCCAAAGGTAAGAAGCAGGAATGAAGACAAAATGGAGATAATGCTGCAGCTGCCTTTTATATTCCTTTTGCCATGTGGCTTGTACTTTCTTTGTTCCAAACACAAGCTGTCCAGCACACAGCATGGAAAAACCTTAGAGTTCTGTCCATAGGCATGCCCCTGCATGCCTTGCTGACTCATAAGGTGTAGTGGCCCTTTCAATGGATTCATTTTACAGTTGATGTCCCTTGATGGGCCATCAAGCAGGACTAGTGCTGATGCCAATCTGTCTGGGGGTGTCACCCAGAAACACAGCACAAGTTTGGAAATACAGATATACTATACATATCTATAATTCACAATACAAAGGTAATACAAACATATAAACAAGATTATCATACTTGGCAAATAACATTTTCACAGATACTTCACATTGCATATCTGGTCAGATTTCTTGCAGTTTTACAATATTGGTAGTCATAATATCATAAAGTGTCTCCCATAGTCCATACAGCATCACAAGCAGTATTGCCAACCTCAAGCTTTCAAAAACCATAAGCCAGGCCTCCAAAAATCATGATATTTGGGGGGTTCATTATATTTGCCTTCTGGTTTCCAAGCCTTTGGGTTACTCTCATAGGCACCGACTCCATGGGAGAAAAATTAACAGGTGCTTAGCACCCACCGGTAGCTAAGTTCCCGCCTCTCCCCCCACCCCCCAGTGCCTCTCTCCCCCACCGGCGGCCTCGCTGATCACTCCTCTCCCTCCCTCCCTGCCAGCGCCTCCCGCTCGCCATGAACAAATGTTTCGCGGTGTGCATGTCAGCTCTGAGAGGGTGGGAAGGAGGGAGGGAGGGGAAGGAGCAGGGATGGGGCGTGCTCAGGAGATGAGTCAGAAAGAGGTGGGGAAGAGGCGCGGTGGAGCAAGGGAGGGAAGAGTTGGGGTGGGGGCTTGGGGAAGGGGTGAAGTGGGGGATGGAACGGGAAGAGGCGGGGCAGGGGT
Source organism: Terrapene triunguis (assembly GCF_002925995.2). Lineage (NCBI taxonomy): Eukaryota > Metazoa > Chordata > Testudines > Emydidae > Terrapene > Terrapene triunguis. The sequence goes on along the minus strand of NW_020664561.1, from coordinate 5,453,655 downwards.
GGGGCCTAGGGGGAAGGGCTGGAATGGGAACGGGGGTGGGAAGAGGCAAGGTGGGGCCTTGGGGGAACGGGTGGAGTGTGGGCGGGGCCTGGGGCAGAGGGGATGGAGTCGAGCACCCCCAGGGTAGAGGGGAAGTCAGCGCCTATGGTTACTCTTGTTTCATGTTTTCCAGCTTTTCTCAACAGCCGCGAGAACTAGAAACTTCCTTTTCTTTTAAATGAAAGCGGAGATTTCCATGGAAACTCCTGACTCCAGGAGCTGGAGCTTTAAGAAAAACACCAAATATCATGACTCACGATAAAATTATGAGTTGGTGACTCTCTTGGGAACATTGGTGGAGGTGCGTCAAGAAAAGACAATCCTTTTTCCCCAGTCCTCTTTCTCCCGTTTGTCTCTGTAGATTTGTGAGTTCCCCGTCCCATTCTCTGCCAGCTCTTTGTTTTTAATACACTTCCCCTCCAAGGTTGCAGTTGTGCTGTTCTCTTCCCCTAGATAATTATATGGGAAGGAAAATCCAGTTCCCCCCCCCCCCGTGTGTGTGATCTTTCCCAGATCAACACACAATAGAAAAAGGATGGTACAGTGGTTAGGGCACTGACTAGATGGACACATAGGAGACCTGGGCCCAGTTTGCTGCTCTGCCACAGAGTTCCTGTGTGACCTTGGGCAAGTCACTTAGCCTCTCCATGCCTCCGTTTCCCCATCTGTACAATTCCCTACCTCACAGGGGTGTTAGGAGGATAAAGACCTTAAAAATTAGGAGGTGCTCAGCTACTACAGTTATGGGAGCCATACAAGTCCCTAAGACTAATACGGTCAGCTCGATTTTCCTGCAGCTTTGACTTTTATCACCTAAATCTTTGGTTTTGGAAAAGAAACTTCTCTTTTAACAGCGATTTGTTTGAGAATTGAGGCCCACTTTAGAAAAATGTGGCCACTTGCACCATGTCCGTCATCTCAAAAAAGATATATTGGAATTGGAAAAGGTAGAGAAAAGGGCAACAAAAATGATTAGGGGTTTGGTACAGCTTCCATATGAGGAGAAATTAATAAGACTGGAACTTTTCAGCTTGAAAAGAGATGACTAAGAGGGGATATGATTGAGGTCTATAAAATCATGACTGGTGTGGAGAAAGTAAATAAGGAAGCATTATTTACTCCTTCTCATAACACAAGAACTAGGGGTCACCAGATGAAAGTAATGGGCGGCAGGTTTAAAACAAACAAAAGGAAGTATTTCTTCACACAACACACAGTCAACCTGTGGAACTCCTTGCCAGAGGATGTTGTGAAGGCTAAGGCTATAACAGGGTTTAAAAAAGAACTAGATAAATTCATGGAGGATAGGTCCATCAATGGCTATTAATCAGGATGGGCAGCCATGCAAAACCAGGCTCTGAATTGTCTCTAGCCTTTGTTTGCCAGAAGCTTAGAATGGGTGACAGGGAATGGGTCACTTGATGACTACTTGTTCTGTTCATTCCCTCTGAAGCACCTGGCATTGGCCACTGTTGGAAGACAGGACACTGGGCTAGATGGACTATTGGTCTGAACCAATATGGCCGTTCTTATGTTCTTTTGCACCTCTTCCCCAAAAAGGAGAATTCCCAGTCCAAAGACTTATGGATAGCCCCATGCTAGCTCTAGTAAAGTACATGTGAGCCTCCAATACATATCCAGAAAGTCCGGGAATTGTGGATTCTTAACAATTTGTCTTCCTGGCATCCTGCTGGAACTTTGAATTCAACCCCTCTCCACTGTAAATCACCACCCTTGAGACCCCGGACTACAGCCATCATCTCTTTGGGCACAAAGGAGTGGATGAGAAAAGCCCTTGGAGCCCAGAAAAGGCCCCCTTTAGTCAGTTTTATGTAATGGCGGAGACACTGCTACAGTCTTTCAGCTAGGGATCTGGAATTCATGCCTGATTCACCTCCTCCTGATTCCTGGGCAATGGATGAGCTGAACGTGCACTAGATCTGCATATCATGTTAGGCCAGGAGATGTTAGGAACCCCAGTAAAGATAGAGAAATAAGATAAAGGGAGTTAGTGAGGTTAGAAATATGAGCTGGAAGTAATTAAATGGGATCTGACCTAGAACAATGCAAGCGGATACATCTGGGGGGATAATTCCCCAAGCTGTGGCACCCAACTGGTGAATGAATTGCCTTGCTCCCCATAATGCTCCTGTATTTTGCAGTAGACTTCACGGTGCCAACTTTCCAATGTACCAGAGGATGCTTGACCCCCCGCTCTGCCCCAGGCCCTGCCCCCACTCCACCCCTTCCTCCAAGGCCCCACCCTGCCCTGCCTCTTCCCACCCCCACTCCACCCCCACCCCTCCTCTTCCCGCCCCATTCTGCCTCCTCCCCCCAGCACACCACGCCCTCACTCCTCCCTCTCCCTCCCCCTCCTCCCAAAGCTTCCCGCATGCTGCAAAATGGCTGATCGCAACGGGCGGGAGGCCCTGGGAGGGAGGGGGAGGCGCTGATCAGCGGGGCTTGCTGGCAGGTGGCAAACACTGGGGGTCAGGGGGGAACTGACAGGGGGACTGCCGGTGGGTGCTCATCACCCACCCTTTTCCCCCTGTGGGTGTTCCAGCCTATGGTAGACTTGAATGTTTTAACTGGGTTCCTCTGAGTGTGCATTTCAAACAGCTCAGCTCTCCAAGGCTGCATGAGATTAGAATCTCTGCCAGGCTTTCAAAAGAGTCAGTCTCCGAAACTAGTCTAGCATCATTGTTTCCATGGGGAAGCAGTAATGCATGACACATAGTACAATGATGAGCACCCACATGCTTCCTTGTCTCTGGCACTACTCTATTTCCAGGGAGGAGCTGAGGTACCAAGCCACAGAAAGCAGGCCGGGTCCTTGGGCAGCTCTCAACCACCTAACACAGGAGTTCTAACCCCCCCCCCCCCCGAGAGAGTCGCTAGGTTATTACATGGGGGGGGGGTCGCAAGCTGTCAGCCTCCACCCCAAACCCTGCTTTGCCTTCAGCATTTATAATGGTGTTAAATATATTAAAAAGGGGGGGGGGGTCACACTCAGAGGCTTGCTGTGTGAAACGGCTCACCAGTACAAAAGTTTGTGAACCACTGACCTAACAGAATACGCCTAAAAGCCACAGGGATATGTCACCACTTCCTGGGAGGCACCTGAGGTGAGCGCCACCCAGAACCCACACCCTAACCCTCCTCCCTGCCTGGGGCTGACCGGACTTTTAACGGCCCAGTCAGCAGTGCTGACCGGAGCCACCAGGGTCCCTTTTCAAATGGATGTTCTAGTCGAAAAACGGACACCTGGCAACCCTACCCACCTATGCTGCAAGCAAAAAGGATGCTCAGAAGACTGAAGACTCCAACAGAGGAGACTGGCCCAGGTTTCAAGGGTGAAACCCGTGTACTATGAACTGCATATCCAGTGGGGTGAGAAAAACTGCTTAATCTAGATGTTGCCCAGTTTCATAGGGTTGAGAGTTTAGACTGTGTGCTTATATTTTCTTTTCTTTTGGTAACTAACTCTGACTTTTTGCCTATTACTTAAAAATCTATTTTTTGTAGTCAATAAACTTGTTTTACTGTTTATCTTTACCATTGAGTTTGCCTGAAGTGTTTGGTAAATCTGCTCAGGTTAGCAAAGGCTGGTGTATGTCCACTTTCCATTGATGAAGTGGTGAACCAATTAATAAACTTGCCTGCTCATGTTGAGCAGTGCAAGACAGTGTATTCCTGAGGTACAAGGCTGGGAGCTGGGGGGCTTTGGCTTTGGTGCCTTTCTCTCTGTGATTCATGAGTTGCTCTGGGAGCATTCATGCAATATAGCTGGGTGTGGGGCTCAACATGCTGTTGTGCTGAGTGATAACAGTGCCTGGAGGGGTTTACTGCTTGTCACTAGCAAAGCATTGTGAGAGACAGCCCAGGCTGGAGAGTTAAGGGGGCACAGCGGTCCCACAGTCCCAGGCTGCACCCCATCACATATAAAAATCCCACTTGAGCAGACAGCCTGTCCTGAATCAATTTACAGCCATAAAAGCATCATCCTCTACCACTTGAACTAAAGGGGTAAATCCATTAGCTGGCCATTATAGTAGACACTTATCCTTTTATGTAGACCAACCACTAGTGGGGGACATCCCCTCCCTCCCCCACACGTATAGCATGGGTTATATAAATGCCCAGGAGGGAGAGAAATTATTCAGAGTGCCAAGTCAGGTGGTATGGACTGGGAGCAATCACATGAAATTGAACAAGGGAAAATGTGAGCTGGAAGTCAGGAAACATTTCCCAGTGGTAAGATCTATTAACCTGTGGAATCGTCTCGTAAATGAAAAGGTAGAAATCTCCATCACTTGAATCCTTTATAAAACAGAACTAGGCAAAGTACTGGACTCTATACTGTAGGGAAGTATATGTTCGAATAGATCTTTCCAGCTTGATTGATGCTATGAAAGAGCCACCAGCCTGTCCAGTGCTTCTGCAAGTTTAGGATAAAACTCCTAGCCCCACTGAAGTCAATGGGAGTTTTGTCACTGACTTCACTGGGGCCAGGATTTCACTCTTGAGGTCCAATGATCCAACTCCCAGGGAAATCAATGGAAGTTTTCCTATTGACTTCAACAGAAGCAGGATTAGGTTCCAGCTAGCTAATGATTTTACATTAAGACAGAGCCAGGGAAGCCATACATTGGGAAGGGATTCTAACTACCATACAGCTGTTGTCAGACACAGCAACACAGGCAGTGCAGATGCCATTTTCTCTGTGATCATGCAGCCTATACTTCATGTGGTCCAGAAACCTGCATTTTCCTGGCTGTGCTGAAATTGACTGACACCTCCGCCCATCCCTGGGTTGTTGGAGTGTAACTGACCATAGGAACAGATTCCTTTTTCAAACTGTCCAAAATTAGCCTTTGCCTTTTTTCAGGCTTCTTCCCCACCCCTTGCCACACCTTCATCCAGTGCATGAGCAATGAACAGAACCAGCCTCCGGCACAGGCAAACATGAGTGACAGACAGCTGGAGCCTGTCCCCATCAGTCCTGTTCCAACTCAGCAACTCATAGAATCAGACTCATTGCCTAATCCAGGAGTGGGACCCAACAAGAGGAAATTCACAGGGTTTATCACCACCCTTCCCTTCTTATGCTTGGAGACCCCACAAATCAGAAGACCCCTCCTGTCACTGAGACCACTGGGGACATGGCATAGTCAGTGCTGGGTGACATAAGGAGGATGCAAAAGTAACTGCAGGAGGTTACTGTAACCAGTGATCCTTCTTGGCTTGAGCAGGTACAGTATTGATTTGCACTAGTTGCTTTAAACAGCTCTCTCACAGGTTCTTAGTATACATAGGAGAGGGCCTCATAAAGGGAGTCATCATTGGCTAAGGAACAAATGCATCCAGCAAAGCCACACTGTTCTCTACAAAAACAACTTCCAAACAACTATAATGAGGAATGGCCTCTTGGTGAAGTGAAAAATGGGATAGGAATGAATAACACAGAAACCATCCTTGGCCAAGGGAATTGTTTGTATTAACAAATCTAAAGCAGAGCTCATTTCTCTCCCAACAGGACTGCAGGTGGTTTCCTTTGCAAATTCCTAATTACTTTGGAGTACATCTACTTGGGCTCTCTTGTAAATAACATTCCTCCAGGAGTCCCAGTACAATTTATAAAAGCAATGAGGAGTCCGGTGGCACCTTAAAGACTAACAGATTTATTTGGGCATAAGCTTTTGTGGGTAAAAAACCCACTTCTTCAGATGCATGGAGTGAAAATTATGAAGAAGTGGGGTTTTTTACCCACGAAAACTTATGCCCAAATAAATCTGTTAGTCTTTAAGGTGCCACCAGACTCCTCATTGTTTTTGTGGATACAGACTAACACGGCTACCCCTCTGATACTTAGTACAATTTATGGCTCTGAAGTTTCTCAAGCCACTATCTAGACTTCACAGAGCATAACTTGATACACTTTAGTCACACTTACCATAATTGGGCTCAATACAGGAATAACTGGATGAAATTCTAGGGTCTATGATGCAGGAGGTCAGAGTAGATGGTTTAATGGTCCTTTCTGGCCTTAAAATCTGTGAAACTGAACACTGACTAAATAAAAACGATTACCATTAATATTACCCAGTGTTGTTTTGTTATTCACCAACAACTTAATTACCCAGAAATTGCTATCTCTTGGTTCACTGATTATGTCTTTACCCAGACCCTATTGGGATTTTGTCTATTCAAGGTCTATTTTTTCAAGTCCTTAATCTAAAACCTTTAGCCACATATTCTTTACAAAATAGAAAGAATAGCTGAAGTCAAGTTATTTCTATCCTAACCTTCGGCACTGGGAAGATTTCTCTGCAATGCATGTCAGATTCTGTTTGCATCTTGGATAGCCTAGGGGCTTATTTCAAAAATGCCTCTTGTCCCTGTGCCTAAATCAGATATCTTCCTTCAAAAAGGACTCGACTTTAGTAGGAAAATGGACAATAAAATCCAGTGGTTACTCAAGAAGTTTAATTATAAAAGGCTTTTCAAGCGGAGGTGAAATAGATGAATCCAGTTGCCTTTGTTTGCTGAAGCATGGTGCAGTGGGTAGAACAGGGGACTGGGAATCAGATCCGGGTTTTATTCTTGGTTTTACCAGAGGCTTCCTATGTGAACTTGGCAAGTTACTTAACCACACTCTGCATCAGTTTTCCCATCTGTAAAACATGGAGAAGGAAGTGGCCCCTTGATTTTTGAGCAAGGTGGACTGGTGACAGCATATTCCCCAGTATTCTGCACTGGCAGCCAGTCAACTCCCAGGTGCTACTCAACCTGCATCTACAAAGCCCTGTGGGACCTAGAGCTCAGCTACCTCAGGATCACCTCTGTCATCATGTCACCTGACTCAAGCTAATTGTCCCGTGGGTGAGATCCAAGTTCCTGGTGACTTGCAATTTGCTCCTGTCTGAAATACATCTAAGCCTGAGCCTGGCCACACTGAGAAATGCTGTGGGATCCTCCCCTTTGCCCAGGTTTTTCACTAACTGATGGCTCCATCCTTAGCAGTTAGTCCACCAGCAAGGTTTTCCTCATCACTACCATCTCAGATCACGACGTAGAGGATTTGGGGATATTGCCTTTTATCTACGCTAGAGGCTCCCAAATTGTGAGTCAAAGCCTGTAGCAATCACTGCAGCTGCCTTTACATTCCAAGGATTAAGCTGCATACCAGTGTGTGTGAGGGGCAGCTGTGAAGGTCTGCCAGCTCGCTGTTTAGGGCTGGTCTATACTTAGCCGCTAGTTCGGCGGCTGGAAATCGAACTTCCTGGTTCGATTTATCGCGTCTGGTCTGGACGCGATAAGTCGAACCAGGAAGTGCTCGCCATCGACTGCGGTACTCCAGCTCAACGAGAAGAGTACCGCGGAGTCGACGGGGGAGCCTGCCTGCCGCGTGTGGACCGCGTCTGAACCGCGGTAAGTTCGAAGTAAGGTATGTCGACTTCAGCTACGTTATTCACGTAGCTGAAGTTGCGTACCTTACTTCGACTTGGGGGGTTAGTGTAGACCAGGCCTCAGAAGGGGGATAGGCTGCTCCAAAATTTGAGCCCCTCCTACATTGGCAGGGAAATGACAGTAGATGGCACTATTAGCTCTCCTGATCCCTGATCCCCATCTCCTTTCACTAGGGTGAGAACAGGGAGGCCAGCAGTGGCAACTGCCATGTTTGCAGGCATCTGGGCCACACTAATAAGTTGAGCGCCTCCACTGACTCTCCTGGTCTTAGAGCAGTGGGTGACCCCTGGGGTTCCCAGGTTGATGGCCCCTGCTGGCTACCTCCTCCGACATGCTTGACCCACCCGTCACTGTTGCTTCCTTCACGTTTCCTCTCAGTTTACCCATTTATTTATGGCTCTCTCCATTCTGTCTGAGTGATGGTCTGGGCCATTGACATCTCTTGGACAAAGTCACCTCCAGAGGGGTCCTGCAGACAGAAATCCCTAGGAACAGCCAAGCTCAGAAGGGAGCGTAGGTTGAAGTTTGCTTGTTACTTGGTTAAAAGGAAATGCAAGGAAGATGGTAATTTGAACTATAGTCTGTGAGTGTGCTGTCAGGAGCAGAGGGGGAATACCAGTTACTTTCAGTAAAGTAGAGAGATGACGCACCCAGTCTGATTAATTCTATAGAAATGCCATGCACATGCTGGCAAAATGCAGTAGCCATGAAGAAAAATCAATATGCCCCTCTCTTCTAACCTCCCTCTGTCCCACTCCTCCTTATAATAGCAATGACAGTTGGGGTGCTTGACATCTCCAGAGGATTAATTACTGGTTACACCTCAGCCCTGTGCTCTTCCCAGGCATTAACCCTTTGTTCTGACTGTTGTTGCTTCAAGTGGCACTATGAACTTGAAATCTAGTCAAAAATGAGTTAAGAAGTGCCCTGACTCCCCCGCCAATCATTGTGGCATTATGGACATATTTTCCTGCCATTTAAAATGCTTTCCTCTCCTCTGTTGTTGTGGGAAGGACCCATCCAAATATCAGAGGAAACTAAGGCTATGTTTACACTAGGGACCTTACAGCAGCACGGCTGTCCTGCTGCAGCTTCACTGCTGCAAGGTCTCCTGTGTAGCCGCTCTATGCCGACAGGAGGGAGCTCTCCCACCTGCATAATTAAACCACCCCCAACAAGTGGCAGTAGCTATGTTGGCGGAAAAGCATCTCCCACTGACATAGCGCTGTCCACACTAGCGCTTTTGTCAGTGAAACTTATGTTGGTCAGGGTGTGTTTTTTCACCAACAAAGTTGAGTGTGTGCCTCTAACTATTACCTTACACGTGTTTCAGTAATGCAATTTAGAAGAATCAATATGTCAAAATGCATGGGTGAGAGGGACTATATTTTAAGATGTATTTACACAATCATTTGCACATACAGACCCTGAATTCCTTATGATGTAGTGTGATATAAAGATTTTATCAGCTAGTGTTTAGGAGGGGCACATTGCATACAAAGTCATGAGAGTTATGAAAGTCATCCCAAGAAAATGCCAGATGAACCTTTATTCCATGCCATAGCATCATACATATTGTCCCTGTCATGTACACCACAAAAAGAACTATTTGAGAGGTTCGAAGATGTTGTTGAAATTCTTTTATCCCTTTGCCTGAGAAACCAGGTTCCTTAGTTACCTTGAGTCCAACTGTATGGGGTTCAGAGAGAGGAATAAAAATCCTCTCAAAATGATTTTTGCGGGTTGAGGTGGTGAAGTTAGAGGGTGGAAGAGGGAGGGGTATTTCCCAGGGAATGCCTTGCTGCTAAATGATGAACTAGCACTTGACTGAGCCCTCAAGGGTTAACACGTTGTTAATGTAGCCTCTCACACAAGGCAGCACGAACACGAGGGAGGCGAGACAGCATAGCAGACAGAGACAGACACACACCTTGTGTGTGGGAGAGAGAGAGAGATGCACACTGCCCCTTTAAGTAAGCTGACCCACTCTTAAGTGCATTGTCTTTTTAAGTGGATCAGGAAGTTGAGACAGCAGCTGCTGCCCCAAGCTCTCTCTGTCGCTCTCCGTTGTGTCCCCTCCCTGCTCTATATGGAGAAGGGGTAAGCGGGGTGCAGGAGCAGGGGGGAGGGGGACACCCTGACATTATACCCCTCCCTTCCCCCCCTGCACAGCAAGCAGGAGTCTCTGAGAGCAGCTCCAAGGCAGAGGGCAGGAGCAGCACATGGCAGTGGGGGGAGGGACAGCTGAACTGCCGATTGATAACCTGCTGGATGGCTGCAGCACAGGGAACTTAGGGAACCGGGGCGCTGATAGGGGGCTGCTGGTCCACCCTGGTTACAAGCCCCCACCAGCTAGCTGCAACGGGCTGCTCTTCCTGCAAGCAGTGGGCAAAGCAGGTGGCTGCCAAACAACGTTAGAAGGGAGCATTGCACAACTTTAAATGAGCATGTTCCCTAATTGATCAGCAACGTAACAACGAAACAACGTTACCCAGGACGACTTTAAGTGAGGAGTTACTATAGTAGAAAATGCCTTGCCCCATTTTCCAGATAGGAAAATTAGGTCACCAAGAGGTTAAGTAATGTGCCCAAGATCACAAGATAAGTCAGTGACAGAGCTGGGAACAGACTCCAGGGGCCCTTCAGGTTACAATTCCAACTGACTTCCAGGAAGAAGAGGCGTAACTCCCAGTCTCTCCCCCCATCCTGGCCCACCCACACACTACCTACCATCTAGTAGTAGTAATAAAATAATACCACCATACAGTGCTATGCCAGTTTACTCAATGAAACTAAGTATAGGACCACATGATTCATGGTTATGGGGAGCAGCTCGCTCTCTCCCTCTCCCTCTCCCCGTCCCTCCATGCAGCAGTGGTGAATACTCTCAGTCTGGAAATTGCTTTAACAGTCTGTTCCTTGGAAGCCCCAAGGCAGTGGTCCCAGGGCCGGCTCCAGGCACCAGCATTCCAAGCAGGTGCTTGGGGTGGCAATGTGCAAGGAGCGGCAGTCCGTGTGTTTTTGCGCCCCAAGCAGTGCGCCAAATTGCCGCCGTGGACGGCGAGGGCAGTCCATGTGGTGTTAGGGCGGCACGCGCGTTTCCACGGCCGCAGCAATTCGGCGGCAGCTTCTATGTTCAGCTGCCCGCGGCGGCAATTCGGTGGCTTCTGTCTTCCGGCTGAAGACAGAAGCTGCCGCCAAATTGCTGCCACCGCGGAAACGCGCGTGCCGCCTTAACGGCACACGGACTGCCCCCGCCATCCGTGGCGGCAATTCGGCGCGCTGCTTGGGGCGGCAAAACAGTAGAGCCGGCCCTGAGTGGTCCCCAACCTTTCTGTGTGGTGGGCGCCGGACGACTAGCCACCGAGGAGCGTAGCCACCGGACAAGCAGCCGCCGAAATGCCGCTGAGAAGGAGCATCATCAAGAGGCGTCGCCACCGAAATGCCGCCGACAATCAGCAGCATTTCGGCAGCGATGCTTCTTGACGTTGCTGCTTCTCGGCAGCATTTTGGCGGCTGCTTGTCCGGCGGCCAGTAGGCAGGCGCACATAGATGCCCCAGCGGGCGCCATGGCGCCCACGGGCACCACGTTGGGGACCCCTGCCCCAAGGCATCCAAAGAATCATAAAGCCTAGTTCAGTACTAAATTACATTCAGTTAAAAGCAGGTGCCAGGAAGCTGTCTGTCATTCCACAACAGGGGAGAAAACCTCCATTCCCAAGGGCCAAAGCCTGAAAAATAAATATTCTAAATCAAGACTCTAGCACAAAGGAGGCACATGTGAAATTGATTCAGCCACATTGGAAGAGTATGCAGTAAGGCTCTGAGTTGATGGTTTAAATCATTTTCATAGCAGGTATTATCGTGGATCCCAATACCACTGACTTCATCCTGCCACTTGCATAGGGGGGTTGTGGTTTTATTAATTCATTGTATTGAAGACAGAACTGTAAAGGATGCAAATAATTCTTTAGTCTGCAAAAACTGACATGGAATGGTACAATGCTAACATTGTAACGAGGCTAGTTAGCACACCACTGGCCTCTACTGAACAGAGTCAGAATCACTCAACTATGTGCCATAAATAGGGTTGCCAACTTTCTAATCGCACAAAACTGAACACCTTAGCCCCTCCCTTCCCCGAGGCCACTCCCCCTTCCCCGATCCTTCCCCGAGGCCCTGCTCCCCACTCATTACATTCCCCCTCCCTCGGTGGCTCACTCTCCCCCACCCTCACTCACTTTCATGGGCTGAGGCAGGGGGTTGGTGTGCAGTAGGGGATGAGGGCTCTAACTGGGGATGTGGTTTCTGGGGTGGGGCCAGAATTGAGGGGTTCAGGGTGTGGGAGGGAGCTCCAGGCTGGAGCAGGGGGTTGGGGCCAGAGATGAGGGGTTTGGGGTGCAGGAGGGGGCTCCAGGCTTGGGGGTGGGGCAGAGGGGTTCATGGTGTGGGGGGGGCTCTGGGCTGGGGCAGGGGGGTTGGGTATGGGAGGGTGAGGGCTCCATCTGGGGGTGTAGGCTCTGGGGTTGGGCAGCGGATGAGAGGTTTGGGGTGCAGAAGGGGGATCCGGGTTGGGGGGGGCCAGGGGTTGGGGCACAGGCTTACCTCTGGCGGCTCCCAGTCAGCAGTGCAGTGGGGCTAAGGCAGGCTTCCTGCCTGTCCTGGATCCGCGCTTCACCCTGGCAGCGTCCAACAGGTCCAGCTCCTAGGTGGATGCACGGCAGGTGGCTCTGCACACTGTTCTCACCCTCAGGCACTGCCCCAGCAGCTCCCATTGGCCACAGTTCCTGGCCAATGGGAGTGCGGAGCCAGTGTTCGGGGCAGGGGCAGCGTGCAGAGCCCCGTGGCCCTCCCACCTAGGAGACGGACCTGCTGGCCGCTTCCGGGGCGTAGGACGCTTGCCAGGACAGGTAGGAACTGGCCTGCCTTAGACCTGCAGCACCACCGACTGGACTTTGAATGGCCCGGTCGGCAGTGCTGACCGGAGCCGCCAGGGTTCCTTTTCGACCAGGTGTTCCAGTCGAAAACCGGACACCTGGTCACCCTAGCCATAGGTCCTATACTGCCAACTTCAAGAAGTTTTTCCCCTCCCCTCCCACTTTCCTTTGAGGCAAGAAGGGAGATGTAGCTTTGTATTCCTGGCTCCTCCTGATGAAGGAAGCTTAACCTGCAAAAGCCAAAAATCACTCTGTATAGCACCTTTCAGGTATGTGTGACACAGGAATTACTCAGAAGAGAGACAACTGACAGATATGCACACCTTCCTCTGAAGCATCTGGTACTGGCCACTGTCAGATACAGGATACTGAATAGATGGTCCATGGATCTGATCCATTATGGCAATTACTATGTTCCTTATGTATTTCCTCAGCACAAGTGGATACCTGTACTTTGTACCAGTAGACTGAAGTTGTGCTTAGATACCTGTGGCTCCTCTAGCAGGGCAAAAATACAAACCCTTCCACACCTACTGTCCCCAATGATTACAGGTTGGTTTATGGTGCATCTTATTGCACACTGAGATATCTACCACCAATTTATCTTCACTAAGAAGTGTACTCACCAAACTAACGCTTTATTCAGATACAAACCACCACCACAATAAAAGTGCATTAAACATTATAGATAATGTGTGTGACGGGTTCGGTCAAGAATTCCCCTTGGAACTGTCACCTGATGTGCTGAAATTACCTCTGAGCCCATTTTCCCTGCCAGCTTGGGACTCCAGAACCAGAACCTTGTTGAGCCAGACACATTAGCCTGCTGTAACACAGACCCAGGTCTGGTCCACGCCCCCAAAGCTGCAGACTTTAACTAAAAACAACTCAGCAGGTCACCTCTCCAGCACCCAGAAACCCAGTAGCCAATGGGATCCAAACCCCAAATAAATCCATTTTACTCTGTATAAAGCTTATACAGGGTAAACTCATAAACTGTCCGCCCTCTATAATACTGATAGAGAGATATGCACAGCTGTTTGCTCCCCCAGGTATTAATCACTTACTCTGGGTTTATTAATAAACCCAAAGTGATTTTATTAAGTAAAAAAAGTAGGATTTAAGTGGTTTCAAGTAATAACAGACAGAACAAAGTAAGTCACCAAGCAAAATAAAGCAAAAACATGCAAGTCTAAGCCTAATACATTAAGAAACTTATTACAGGTAATGTCTCACCCTTAGATATGTTCCAATAAGCTTCTTTCATAGACTAGACTCCTTCCTAGTCTGGGCCCAATCCTTTCCCCTGGTACAGTCCTTGTTAGTTCCAGCAGACATTTCAGGTGGTAAGCAGGGGTTTTCTCATGACTGGCCACGCCTTTTGTCCTATTCCACCCCATTTTATAGCTTTGGCACAAGGTGGGAATCTTTTGTCTCTCTGGGTCCCCACCCTTCCTTTGAAATGGAAAAGTACCAGATTTAAGATGGATTCCAGTATCATGTAACATGGTCACATGTCCTGTGAGACTCCAGACTTCATTCTTCCTGGGCTGGCCCACACATACACAGGAAGGTTTGCAAGTAAACAGATCCATTTACAGTTCATTGATTCTGAAGCACACTTAATGGCTTCCACTTAATATGTTTACATCAGTAATACAAGTTTATACCTTATTCTCTGTGATATTCTATACCTTGGGGGAGCGTACTGTAACCCCCATATTCCTCATTTTCATATAATCATGATCTTACATATAAAGCATGCTTTGTAAGGTATCAGGGGAAAGGTTATGATTTGCTGAAAGTCATTTATCTAGACATATATGTATATCATTAATGCATATGAAGTTATGAGAATTGTGTAATATGGCTGTCACTAAAACATGATGTGCATTGGGGGAATCAGCCAGATATTAGCTCTCCAGCGGCAATAGCAAAGAAAGTAGTCAACACCCGGGAGGGGTGTCAATCAACCCATCAACAGCCATTGTCCAGCAAGGGAGCTACAATGTGATGACTCACCTGCATGAGGCCACACCAGGGGAATTGCTCAACCTTGCTTGGAGAGACTATGCTCACCTGACTCTGATGGGGTGGAGGGGCAAAGCCATGAGGGAAGAAAGAACATGATAAAAGGGAGAGACATTTGCCATGCTGTCTGTCTCTCTTCCACCTACATCTACAGACACCACCACCACCAAGCGACTGAAGTGCTGATCAAAGGGGAGAGCCTGGATGAAGAGCAGCCAGCCTGTGGTGAGAAGCATCTAAGTTTGTAAGGACATTGAAAGTGTTAAGATCAGCTTAGAATGTGTTTTGCTTGTATTTCATTTGACCAAATCTGACTTGTTATGCTTTGACTTATAATCACTTAAAATCTATCTTTATAGTGAATAAAACTGTTTGTTTATTCTAACTGAAGCAGTGCATTTGGTTTGAAGTGTGACAGAGACTCCACTTGGGATAACAAACCTGGTACATATCAATTTCTTTGTTAAATTGATGAACTTATATAAGCTTGCAGCATCCAGCGGACATTACTGCACACTGCAAGAAGGAGGTTCCTGGGGTTGTGTCTGAGATCGGAGATATTGGCTAAAGTAGCTGGGAGCAGCTTACATGCCAGAGGCTATGTGTGAACAGCCCAGGAGTGGGGGTTCTCACAGCAGAGCGGGGTGGCTCACAGAGTCAAGGATTGGAGTGGCCTAGCAGATCACCGGTCCAGATAACACCAGAGGGGAATGTCACATTCTCCTAATTCCAGACATAGAAATAATACATGCAAACAAATAGGATGATCACACTCAGTAGATTATAAACTTTGTAATGATACCTTACAAGAGACCTTTTGCATAAAGCATATTCTAGTTACATCATATTCACATTCATAAGCATATTTTCATAAAGTATATGGAGTGCAACATCACGATGTGCAACAATATTTCCAAATCACAGTCAGGAGAGGTCACATTTGAAGTTATGCTCTACCCTAAGCTTTTATTGGATGAATACTAATAATTAGCCTAACAGCTTGACTAAATTGAGATATCAAGTATCCAGGACTAAATTTTGCTCAGCGCCATGCCTTTGATTTAAGGTTTCTAATTTGGGCCACTCGAAAAGAGAGCAAATGTTTTGTCTTCAGTATCATTTGAATGTGTCAAGGGGGTTACATTTTATCCAGTCTGTCCTGGATTTTGGAGAATCTGTGATTAAAAGGAAAAAAGACTACACATCTGGCAAGCATGACGAGAAGCACAAGTGCCGAAAACAAAACAGCTGATAGTAATAATGATATATTGGTGGAATGAGGATAATCTTGGGTTATCTTCTTGGAGTAGTTGGTCCTGGAACCCATCAGAGGAGAGGCAATTCTTGATTTAGTCCTAAGTGGAGCACAAGATCTGGTCCCAGAGGTGAATATAGCTAGATCGCTTGGTAATAGTGACCATAATATAATTAAATTTAATATCCCTGTGGCAGGAAAAACATCACAGTGGCCCAACACTGTAGCATTTAATTACAGAAAGGGGGGACTACACAAAAATGAGGAGGTTAGTTAAACAAAAATTAAAGGATACAGTGCCAAAAGTGAAATCTCTGCAAGCTGCATGGAAACTTTTTAAAGATACCATAATAGAGGCTCAACTTAAATGTATTCCCCAAATTAAAAAACATAGTAAGAGAACCAAAAAGGAGCCACTGTGGCTAAACAACAAAGTAAAAGAAGCAGTGAGATGCAAAAAGGCATCCTTTAAAAAGTGGAAGTTAAATCCTAGTGAGGAAAATAGGAAGGAGCATAAACTCTGGCAAATGAAGTGTAAACATATAATTAGGAAGGCCAAAAAAGAATTTGAGGAACAGTTAGCCAAAGACTCAAAAAGTAATAGCAAACATTTTTTTAAGTACATCAGAAACAGGAAGCCTGCTAAACAATCAGTGGGGCCACTGGATGATCAAGGTGCTAAAGGAGCACTCAAGGACGATAAGGCCATTGCGGAGAAACTAAATTAATTCTTTGCATTGGTCTTCATAGCTGAGGATGTGCGGGAGATTCCCAAACCTGAGCCATTCTTTTTAGGTGACAGATCTGAGGAACTGTCCCAGATTGAGGTATCATTAAAGGAGGTTTTGGAACAAATTGATAAATTAAACAGCAATAAGTCACCAGGAGCAGATGGTATTCACCCAAGAGTTCTGAAGGAACTCAAATGTGAAATTGCAGAACTACTAACTGTAGTCTGTAACCTATCATTTAAATCAGCTTCTGTACCAAATGACTGGAGGATAGGCAATGTGATGCCAATTTTTAAAGAGGGCTCCAGAGGTGATCCTGGCAATTACAGGTCTGTAAGCCTGACTTCAGTACCGGGCAAACTGTTTGAAACTATAATAAAGAACAATACTGTCAGACATATAGATTAACATAATTTGTTGAGGAAGAGTCAACATGGTTTTAGTAAAGGGAAATCATGCCTCACCAATCTACTAGAATTCTTTGAGGGGGTCAACAAGCATGTGGACCAAGGGGATCCAGTGGATATAGTGTATTTAGATTTTCAGAAAGCCTTTGACAAGGTCTCTCACCAAAGGCTCTTAAGCAAAGTAAGCTGCCACAGGATGAGAGGGAAGGTGCTCTCATGGATTGGTAACTGGTTAAAAGATAGGAAACAAAGGGTAGGTATAAATGGTCAGTTTTCAGAATCGAGAGAGGTAAATAGTGGTGTCCAGGGCCGGCTCCAACTTTTTTGCCGCCCCAAGCGGCGAAGCGGGGAAAAAAAAAAAAAAA